>NC_081423.1:34835278-35186528 GCF_949786415.1 Peromyscus eremicus | reverse complement strand
CTCATGTTTTCAAATGAGCATGAATTTTCACATTTTTTAAAAATGTATGTATGAGTGTTGGTCTACATGTATATATGTGCACCATGTGCATACCTTGCACCCAGAGGTCAGAGGAGGATGATGTCGGATACCCTGGAACTGGAGTTAAGGATGGCTGTGAACCACCATGTGGGTGCTAGGAAGCAAACCTGGGTTTTCTGTAAGAACAATTGCTCTTAACCATTGAGCCATGTCTCCAGCCCAAGCATATATTTCAAACATCATTTTAAGCATGTGCTATACATTTACACAACATACTCTCTAATTTTGGTCTTAAATGCTAGAGAATAAACCATAAGTTCTAGAGGTCATTTATTAATTCATTTGATAATCAAAAGAATATCAAAATGTTTTTAAAAACTTCAAATATGTGAAGTAATTTATAACCACAGAAATGACATAAATATGCAAATATTTATGGTATTTTTATTCATTGTCTATTCTACAATTCTACTAAACCACAAAACATCCTTTGTCTCAGCTACTTGGGAGGCTGAGACAGGAAGATAAATCTGAGGCCAGCCTGGGCAACACAGTGAGCTCTTTATTTCATCCAAACAAAAATTAGAGAAGTCATTTAAAAAGAAAACAAAAATCCTTTTTGTACTCCTATCAACAACCATGGTCAAAAACAGTTCTAAGGAGCTGGGAAGATGGCTGAGTTCAATCCCCAGCAACCACAGATAAGCCAGACACAGCAGTGAGTGCCTGTAACTAGCACTGAATGAGGTGAAGATGGGTGGATGGAGGGGCAGCTCACTGCTTGGCCATTCCTAGCTCAATGGTTGGCCTCACATTCAATGACAAATTCTGTTTCAAAAAATAAGGTAGAGAGTGGTAAGAGGCAGACACCCAACATGGACCTCTGACATCCAGGTACACGTGCACTTCACACAAACACATACCCAAAACAAATGCTTTTAAATAATTACCATGTATCAGTGTAGGACACAAATGAAGCTTAACATTTTATGCACAATAAGCTACTAGTGTCCTTACTACAATCAACTCTGAAATATTTAACTGCTTTTTTAAATTAACAAAAATATTTCTAAATTTGGATAAAAATGAGTTGAATTTTCATTATTAGATTCACTAGCAAACTACAACTTTTTTTAAATGCTTTTATTCTAGTGGTGCAATGTCAGGTTTTCCACTTTCCTGTGACTAACGGAAACTAAAATCCTTGAAACATGACTGGTAGAAATTTTTGCCAAAAGGCAATGCCAGGTTCCTTTCCTCTGTTTGCTCTCAACTTCCCTGATCCGCAGATGCCCTGGTGCGGTGCTGCAGCAACAGAACACTGGCAGCCGCAAAGGGACAGTGAAGGGTGAAGTGCTTTGGACACCAAAAGATCGTCCCAGCTAGGGAACATGACTGGCTTTGTCTGGTCTTCATTTATAGTTTTGATAGGTTTGTTTATGTGTACAGGTGTCTGATCTGCAGGCATGTCTGTACACATGTGCGTGCCTGGTGCTCACCCCTGGAACTGGAGTCACAGATGGCTCTGAGCCATCTGTGAAAGAAGTGCTCTTAACAGCTGAGCCATCTCTCCAGACCTTAGTCTTTAGGAGGCAGTAAGGAGCCAACAAAAACAGCAGGAACTTCTTTTTTAAAGTATTTAATTATGCCGGGCGGTGGTGGCACACGCCTTTAATCCCAGCACTCGGGAGGCAGAGCCAGGCGGATCTCTGTGAGTTCGAGGCCAGCCTGGGCTACCAAGTGAGTTTCAGGAAAGGCGCAAAGCTACACAGAGAAACCTTGTCTCGAAAAACCAAAAAAAAAAAAAAAAAAAAAGTATTTAATTATATTTTTCTCTATTACTAGACAATCTTTCCACAGATATTCTAACTGCTCTGTTGGTAATCAGAGTCTACCATGAAAATTTAGTTAAAATTGAGTTATCATTTTAGGTTAAGAATATTAGCAAATGCAAGAAATCTCCTATTAGATTATGTTAAGTTGAAAAGTGGTATGTGGTGGCATGTGCCTGTAACCCCAGGACTCCAGAGGCTGAAGCAGAATGAGGAGGAGTTTGAGACCAGCCTGAGCTATACAGTGAGATGAAATAGCAATTAACAGAACTGGCTGATCTTCCAGAGGACTCTAGTTCTTTTAGATTTATTTTACTATTTTATGTATGAGTGTACCTGCATGTAATGTCTATACACAGATGCATGCAGGTGCCCAGGGAGGTCACAAAAGAAAATCAAATCCCACCATGTGGGCTCTAGGAATTGAACCCAGGTCCTCTGGAAGAGCAACAAGTACCCTTAACTGCTGAGTCAACTCTCCAGCCCCTAGGGCTCTGGTCCTGAACCCTCAGGCTCACAGCTCTGTAACTCCAGTTCCAGGAAGTATGACACCCTCTTCTGTCCCCTGTGGGCACTGCACCAACACAACACAAACACACACAGGCAAAACACCCATAGACATGAAATGAAAATCTTTAAGTCTGAAAACCATTGTAGCTGGGCACAGTGATGGTGTGCAGTGGTGGGCACGCCTTTAATCCCAGCACTGGGAGGGCAGAGGCAAGTGGATCTCTGTGAGTTCAAAGTCAGCCTGGTCTACAGAGCGAGATCAGGACAGTCAGGGATGTTATACAGTGAAACCCTGTCTTGAAAGCCCGCTCCCTGCCCCCCACAAAAATGTTTTAAAGGAAGAAAGGCAGGGAGAGAGGGAAAGCAGCTGGGACATCCCAACTAAGTCGGTGAGAGTAAAGTGTCTTGGTAATGGTGTCACAGGCCTTTAATTCCAACATTCAGGAGGCAGAAGTAGGCAGATCTCTCGCTGTAAGTTAGAGGTTAGTCTGTTCTACATAGGAAGTTTCAGGGCAGCTAGTGAGACCCTGTCTTAAAAAACACACAATAGCTGGGCAGTGGTGATACATGCCTGTAATCCCAGCACCAGGGAGGCAGAGGTAGGTGGATCTCTGTGAGTTTGAGGCTGGCCTGTTCTACAGAGAGAGATTCAGGACAGCCAAGGCTACACAGAGAAACCCTGTTTTGAAAACCAAAACGAAAGAAAATGCTTCTTCTATACCAGATAAAGATGCGCAAGAATAGTTGTATTCTTCATCACATATAAAACATCTGAACTCCACTGTCAAGGAGAGAACCCTTACAGCACCTAGATTCCAGTAAAATAGAACATCTGTATTAGGAGGCAATGTTTTCAGCCTCTAGTTTTGGACCCAATCCCCAAGGAATGTTCACACCCCTTTCACCTCCTCAGTTCTTTGTCTACCACACCTGCAGTGCCCTGGTCTCTCCTGATACTGTCGCTGTTTGCAGAAGCCTGACAGTCTCTAGTTAAATATTCCAGTCATCTCCAAGACAACATCCCAAAACTGAACGAGTTCTCAATTTTCTCTTCCAACTTACACCAACTGCAGCATTCTCAGAACTTCAAAGGCGTCTGACTCCTTTCTATATACCATTTATACTGCTGGATTCTAAAAGAGGACTCATGATATCATAGCAGGACTCCTGAATTAAATTCTCATCAGACCCTTTTAGATTTCAGTCTTCTGATACATTCTACAGAGCACTGGAGATTAATACTTAACAGGAATTCTTTACAATGAACTCGACCTTCACTTTCCAGCTCTTAAAAAATCAGGTGCTACAGGATGTCTTTTTGTATGCTGTGAATATGTGTTGCTCTGATTGGTTGATGAATAAAGCTGCATTGGCCTGTGGCAGGGCAGGATAAGGTTAGGAGTACACTCAACTGAAGATGAGACAAAGAAGGGTGGAGTCAGAGGAGACGCCAGCTCGCTGCCCAAGGAGCAACAATTTGCCCACAGACTGGTAATGCCACAGCCACGTTGCAACATATAGACTAATAGAAATGGGTTGAGTTAAGTTATAGGAGCTAGCTAGCAAGAAGCCTGACCCATAGGCCATACATTTGTAAGTAATATAAGCCTCTGTGTGTTTATTTGGGACCAAGCAGCTGCGGGATGCAAGTGGGAGAGATTCGTCCGATTGAAAGGCCAGGCAGGACCGGAAAAACCTCCCTCTACAATCAGGTTTGTGCTTTTGAGACAGGCTGTCATGTATCCCAAGCTGGCTTGGAACTCAATACATGGCAGAGGATGGTGACAGGATTGCATACACTCAGTTTTATGTGGTTCTGGGGATCAAACCCAGGGCTTCATCCATGCTTAACCAGCACTCTACCAACTGAACCACTACAAATCAAGCTCCCAAACCAAGTTTTGACTTCTTAGCCTAAAACGCTTTAAAAATCTACTTCCAATTTACTGCACTAATCACACCTCTTTCTAATTCTACACAAAAAACTCATAGGCAATATCTGTACTTTTCCTTTCCACTCTTGCTCTGTCTGTTTTAGTCTTTGTGAGCTAATGCTGTTCCACTAACCTGGAACTCAGCATTAGTTCCACTTTACCCAAATTCTACACATCCTTCAAGGACAAGAATGTACCATACTTTCTGCAAAAAAACCTACCCTGCCAAACAGAAATTTGTGGAATTTAATATTAATCATTGAAAAAAAAAACTGTGTGGGTATATGGTTATGCACACAAACTTGCAGGTATCCCTGGAGGCCAGAAGTGGGTGTAGGATCCCTGAGAGCTGGAATTACAGGCAGTTGTGAGCCTCCTGCTGTGTGTCCTGGGAACTGACTCGAGCCCTCTACAAGAGCAGTAAGTGCTCTTAACCACAGAGCCATCTCTCTGGCCCAGCATGAGTCACTCTTATTCAGGATTACTTTTATATACCCTCCTGCCTAGTTATAAGTCATTAAGGAACAAATTTTACTTCTTTCTAGTCTTACTTTCTTCCACAATCCCCTGTACAAAGTGGACCTCTTTAGTTATTATAACTTGAGTAGTTTTGAGTGACTTCACAATATTATCATAATTCTGTTATACACAAGCACACAGATCTTTTATCACTAAAAAAATTAGGAACTGTTGACAATGAGGATTTCTCTATGCAGGTCTTAGTATATCTGTTAATGGAAATGTTCTTTCACACATTTTGTTTCTACTCTTCTATAACAATTTCTCTCTCGACTTACACAATCAGGGCAAAAGAAGCCCAGGGTTGTCATGTAGCCTGTAATCTCAGCACTGGAAAAAAATAAGTGTTCCAGGCTAGCCTGGGCTTCATAGTGGAGTACCAGTGGAAAAAAAAATAAAAAAATAAAAAATATATATATATATAATAAAAGGCAAAAGAAACAAACCTTTAGAAACTTTATTTCTCTTGTTGCAATTTTGTTGACAGATTTTTCTGGTTTCTCATAGAATATCTTAATGGCCACTATCCGTCCAGTATCCTTGTGTTTGCATTTCATGACCGTTCCGTAACTTCCCTCTCCCACTTTTCCAAGAGTTTCATACATCTCCATTTTCAAGCCTGGCTTCTGCTTCACAGAAATAAAGAAAATGTTAAAAGTTCATACTTTAAATTTTTCAAGCTAGATAATGTATAGAGTCGATAACCCCCTACTTTCAGATATAAGAACAGAAACCAGGAGAGCTGGCTATAGCACAGCCTGTTTGCGGGAACTCTTGGGTTGTCCAACTTTCACAGGGGACAGTGTCCCGCATTAATCAGGCATTTGGGGACTGAGAAATTAAAGGGAGATTTGATTCGCGCTTAATTCAGGAATCCTTTTAGAATACGGGATTTAGAATATGAGGTCCCCTTTCAGAGAACAGCAACTACAACGAAAGCCAGGTTTAAAAAGTCCCACCAGCGCCGGGCAGTGGTGACACACGCCTTCAATCCCAGCACTTGGGAGGCAGAGTCAGGTGGATCTCTGTGAGTTCTAGGACAGCCAGGACGGTTACACAGAGAAACCCTGTCTTGAAAAACCAAAAACCAAAACAAAAAAACCAAAAAACTAACAAACACTACGGGTCCCTTGTTCCAGGCTCCGGTCCATCAAGCGTGGGAACATCTGGGTACTGCTGACGCCCACGCATCCCTCCCTCTCCTCAACTCCTCAAACCCCCAGTCTCAGCAACCCCGACCCGAGTCGCGCCTCTCGCTGTCAACCTCGTCCTGAGAGCCGCTGCCGCCTCAGCCCATCCTGTAGTCCCGGCGGCTCGGCTCCACGAAGTCCCAGCCGGCCACGGGACACCACGCCTCCTCTCCTGGCCGACCTTGCCGGCTCTGGGCCGCCGGATGCCCTGGCAACGGGGCAGGGGCGGGGCCGGGGGCGTTCGAACCGCGGTACGCAAGACTGGAAATCGCTGGGGTCCCGACCCGGAAGGGAAAGTGACACGAAGCGGAAGCTAGATGTAAGTGGGGACGGGACGGGGCGTGGAGAGGGGACGTGCCGGAGTCCCGCGTGTTTGCAGAGTGGGGGAGGCGGTTTCTGTCGCAGATTGAACGCCCTCAAGGGCTCGTGCGCAGTGGGAAAGAAGAGCGTTTAGTCGCCAGGGTGACTGCTGGTCACCTGCTTGTGCCCCGTCCTAAAGAGGTTGTCAGTAGAGACAACTGATCCAAAAAGCCCCGTGTGACTACAGTTTGCCAACGCTACATTAATATTCCATACACCTGATTTCGACCTCAAAGTCAACACTGATCTGTAAACAGGGACAAGATGGTTCTTAGGCAGAGGGCATAGCTCAGTGGTAAGCCACAAACTCAGCATTCACTAGTCCCCTGACTGGCCAAGAGTTCATCTGCCTGCTTTGAGGCATGTGCCACCATGCCCCCAGCCCTAGCAGTCCTTTAAAAAAAATTTTCTCAATATATGTGAAACGCAACACTTTTTAGGAGAGCAAATAATTCACTGGACTGAGTGATATACAAAGGCACTTCGGAATGTACATTTAAATAACCCGAAGAGATTTTTAAAAGGCTCCACTTCTAGAGATCCGATTTAACCGTGATAGTAGTAACTAGGTCAACAAGATAGCTCAGTAGGAAAAGGCTATAAAGCCTGACGACTTGAGACCAATCCCTTGGGTCTGCTTGGTGGAAAGAGAACCAACTCCTCCAACTTGTCCTCTCACCCACACACAAAAATAAATGAATGTGCACAAAGAAGTGTGCTGAGTAGTGTATGTAAAAAACGAGAAACTAGTTTGCTTTTTTAAAAAACAGTTTAGATGCATCTCATTTTACTACTATCCTGTCTATCCTGTTAGAGCTTGGATTTTGGAGCATGAGAGTAAGGAGGGGTGGGTACCTGGTTTGGGTTTGTTTTGTGTCCCTGTCATTGTCCTCAGGTCCGTCCCATCCTGGTCTCCCCCCCACACACACACCCCCAAAAAAATGTCAGCCAGGTGGTGGCAGTGCATACCTTTAGTACCAGCACTCAGGAGGCAGGCAAGAGGATCTCTGAGATCAATGCCAGCCTGGTCTGCAGAGTAAGTTCAAGGACAGCCAGGACAGTTACATAGAGAAACACTGTCTTGAAAAACGAAATGCCATAATTAAGTCTTACAATACTATGCTCTGTTCATTTACTATTTGTTATGAACTAAATATTTGCAAGGAGCAAAGCATGAACCAGACTGAGTTCCTGGCATCTCTTAACTCACAAAGCTACAAAGTCACTGATGCCCATTTTAATCCCAGTACTTTGGAAAGAGGCAGACAGAGCTCTTTGAGATTGAGGCCAGCCTGGTCTACATAGCAAGTTCCAGGCCAGCCTGAGCTACACATACCCTGTTTAAAAAAAAAAATTAAGTTATAAGACTATGGTTGTAGGTTTCCAGCGAGCCTCCTAATCAAGAAATGATGTAGACTTTGTTAACATTCTGCCCTCTAATGCTTTAAGAAGTACATGGAGTATGTCAAAATATTTCATTTTGGGCCGGGCGGTGGTGGCGCACGCCTTTAATCCCAGCACTCGGGAGGCAGAGCCAGGCGGATCTCTGTGAGTTCGAGGCCAGCCTGGACTACCAAGTGAGTTCCAGGAAAGGTGCAAAGCTACACAGAGAAACCCTGTCTCGAAAAACCAAAAAAAATAAATAAATAAAAAAAATTCATTTTGGAAAAATCAAACTATCCCATCCAGTTCTAAGTTATAAATTACTAGATAAGCAGCAGAGTGAGATTTAAGAAAAGAAAAAACAAAACAACAACACAGTCTCTTTAGCATTTCACTGCATATAACCCCACGTTTGCCTTCCTTCTTAACCATGTGGAAGATTAGGACTGGTATGGCTGGATGGCAAATTTTTAAAAAGGCAAGACACTTGTTACCTATGCCAGCTACTCAGAGGGAGTTAAGGCCAGCCTGGGGAACTTAAGGAGTTGGTCTATCTCACTATATTTTTCCAGAGACAGTATCTCTCCATGTAGCTCAAGGTGGCGTGGAATTTACGATCCTGCTGTCACCGCCTATTTGGTGCTGAAGTTGCTTGTGTACTATCCATTCCGCTTAATAAAAATTTAAAGGCCCTGGGGTTCTATGGCATACCTCAACAAGGAGGGAAAAAACTCAAAGGTGAGAATATTTAACTTTTCTTCAATATTTATTTAGTTTTTTCTTTATTTTTAATTTATGTACATTGGTGTATTGCCTGCATGTATGCATGAGGTTGTCAGATCCCCTAGAACTAGAGTTTACAGACAGCTGTGAGCTGCCATGTAGGTGCTGGGAATTGAACCTGGGTCCTCTGGAAGAACAGGCTGTGCTCTAACCACTGAGCCATCTCTCCAGCCACTATTTAACTTTTAACTTAGTCGCATTGTGAGTGCACAGCAACAGCTAGGGAGTTAGACTTACCTAACAATCCTCAAGGTTACTTTTTTTCCGGGGGTGGGGGGCTAGGAGGGGTAAGGGGGTGGGGGTGGGGGGGTGGAAGGATGAGACTGCCTCAGGCTGCCCAGGATGGCCACCATTTCACCGTCACCAAGGCTTCTCTTAAACTCCTGATCCTTTCCACTACCTGAATGGCGGGATTAGCAGAATGCACCAAGACATCGGGTTCTCGAGGTTACTTTTTTTTTTTTTTTAAAGATTTATTTACTTACTATGTATACAGTGTTCTGCTTGCATGTATGCCTGCCCGCCTGAAGAGGGCATCAGATCTCATTACAGATGGTTGTGAGCCACCATGTGGTTGCTGGGAATTGAACTCAGAACCTCTAGAAGAGCAGCCGGTGCTCTTAACCTCTGAGCCATCTCTCCAGCCCCTCGAGGTTACTTTTTAAATCAAGAGAATTCAGAGTTTGAAGAAGGATGGATAAGGACAGTGGGAAACGTAAACCCTTCCTGTTTTCAAGGAAATATATATGGGCAGGAGTGGAGAGGTGGATTCCTATTCCCTTCCTCCTTCTAGAGCTAAGAATTCCGCGTCTACTAAAATGTTCAGTACCCCAGACTAACAAATCCTCACAACTGGAGATAGAAGCTGAGGGTGAGTATTCTGTGACTCGGAAAAGGAGGAGCCTGCAGGGTCTAGGCTTATGGACCGGCTGCACATCACCACCCAACGACCAGGCACTTCTGGTCCTTTTGCACCGTCCTTGCCACTATCCAAAACCTATCGAGAGTTATCTCAGACTCAAGAAATACCTCCCACTCATGTCTGCACGGTCCTTCCCCCCGATCTGAATCATCTTGTAGGTTTCTTTGACAACCAGCAGCCCATTGATATGCTCTAAAATCACACCCCCACATTTCTTTAGAAATACAATTATGCCTCAAATGCAGGGAAATTCAGGTTTCAATTTCCTTAGTTCTGTGCAGTCTTTAAGGCTTGGACAATTTATTCCACTCCCATTTCCGTATGGACTCTAAGTATAGAAATCCCACCAGCAGGAACAGGCTACTGGTCCCAATGCCCGCGAGCCCACCTCATTGGCGCCCGCCTTAGCATTCAAAGCTGTTTATTACAAGTCTACGCGACCTTTTCAGTACCTGCCCCACGTCCCAGAGTTGCTAAGTCCCTTGAAACAGAGAATTAAATCCAGATTTTTTTGTTTGTTTGTTCCGTTTTAAAGACTTAGAACGCAAGCGGCTCCTTCCACAACGTCTCCTTAGGCTAAATCCCTGTACTTGGGACCAAAAGGACAAGGTATGACTCGAGGTGTCAAGCCCTTAAACTCAACGACCTGCCTCGTTAGACCCAAAGCCGAGAGCCAGGCGGCGCTGTGTCACGTGACCTGCTCTGCTGGCGTCACAGGGACACGTGGTTCTAGAGGCTTCGCTCCCTCCCCCTCAGGGGGTGGATTGTTGACAACGCCGCTGGCGGTCACGTGACCTGACGTCACCCCCCCCCTTCCCTGAAATCTCAGGCTCCGGATGCGCCCGTCTCTCCCCGTCCGGCCGAATCCGAAACTAGCGACGGGCGTGGGGGGCGGGGAGGGAGGGGGGGGGCGAGGCAAGGTAGAGCGTGGCCTGCGGCGGCCTGGGGCCGGCCGCGTCCGGCGTGAGCAGGCAGCGGCCCGTCCGCGACGCCCCGCAGGAAACCGGCCCGGAAGACGGCCCCTTGCGCGGGCCGGGGCTGCGCGCGCGCCCGCTCGCCCCGCCCCTTCCCCCCTCCTCCCGCGGTGGTACTGGCGGAGGGCGGAGGGATCCGGAGGCGGCGGAGGGAGACGTCATTGCAGGGTTGTTTGTGCAGTCTCGGCGGCGGCGGCGGCGGCGGCGACCCACAGTGATTCGGCCGCTGTGCCGGGGGGTGGGGGGGCCGAACGGGACTCTTTTCTTTCAGACTGACCGCGGGGCAGCTGCGGAGCATGTCGACCCCGGCCCGTAGGAGGCTCATGCGGGATTTCAAGCGGTAAGGGCCCTCGCCTTGGTCCAATATGAGGGCCCCTTCCCGAATCCGCGGGACTGCAGGGAGGGAGGGGATCCGGGACATCTTCCCCCTGGTGACCCCGAGGAGGCGGACTGTGGGCCTGCGGCATCCGCGGCAGCCCCGGCTCACCGGCGGCTCCCACTGCCTTGCCTGGTACCTCCCATTGAGTAAAGATGGTCGGTCATACTGCCTCCTGCCCCCCCCCCACACCAAAAGTAGGAAGGTGGCCATCGCTGGGCCTAGGTGTCCCCAGGCCCACCTAGGCCAGCTGCCGACGCCGCCTCTCCCGCCTCTGCACCCTGCGGCGTCCCCCTCCCCAGCCGGTGCGAGGGAGCTCCGCCTGAGGCTCGGGCCTCGCTGGGCCTCGCCGTCCAGCTTTGTTACAGCGCCCCGCCGCCTCCGCTTTGGAGCCGGGTTAGGGTGAACCCTGTCCCGCGTCCCTTGCCTTTCTGCAGTGATGAGGGTGGGGTCTGCTGCGCGAGGTCCGGAGGTAGTTAGCCCATCCCCCCGAAACCCGACTCTGCCCCCGCCCACCTGGAAGGACCTTGAGAACTGGCTCGGGAAACCTGGACCGGGAGATGGCCACTCGTGCTGCCAGTGCCTTCTGGAACTGAGATCTGGCCGCGGAATAAAGGCCTATCTATAGCCTCCCCAGCCTGGAAAAATGCCTTCCCTCAGCCGGGAGCTAATCTGATACTCCACCTGGGCCTCCTTTTGGAAAATACGGGTTTGTTAGGAAATGCGGGGCTTGGAGGAAGAAAATGACCTCTCCCCTCCTCTTCTAGTTCTTTATTTCCTTGGAAACGTACAAGTGCAGGCATAGTACCTGAAGTCCAGCGTTGAGATATTCTTAAGTTTTCTTTTCTGGGGCAGACCTGCCGTGATTGAGACAAATCTGTAATAGAAAAACTTAGACTTGCCGCTGAGGAAGTAACCTCTTAACTTAGCCATAATAGAGCCCTGTGCGAGGCCTTTGGAAGCCATTGTCTTGCGCCCTGGACAACTTCATCGTTTAATTCATTCGTTGCGGCTTTTAGCCACTAAAAAGTGGGGAGACAAGCAGTAAGTAGTTCCTGTCAGCCCTGTCAGTGGCCTAATATGCTTGATGTTGACCAAACAGTACACTTCTTATGTGGACTGATTGCCAAATGCCCTACCACCTGGAAATAACATATTTCTGTGTGTTAAATGGAGAGGTTTTTGGTTGCTGTTGTTTTAATCTGACAGGCAAGGATGCCCTTTTTTGGTGCAAAAGTCACCCAAGGCCTGAAGTCACTATATTTGATTAGCTCTGAGACTGAAATGAAAATAAGTCTTCCCAGTTACATCCATTGTTACCGCTTGTTCGGTTTGGCAATTCCTGTACTTGCTTCTGAGTTGAAGACACAATGCCTTTGGTGGGTTTCCAAGGGTCTTCAGGTTACAAGAATTTGGTGATGGCATCTGTTGGAAGCTGTCTGAAGTCTCCTGGTCTGAGAGGTAGATCTAGCCTTCGAATGGCTTTTAAAATAGAGGCTGCGGAAAAGCTAGCGGGAGCTTCTGGCCACTTTGGAAAGCCACTGTCTGAAGCACAGAGCATAAAGTAAAACTTGCTTTCTGATTAAATTGAATGTGAGTTTTAGTCATTTACAGTGTACAAAGATTTCCTACGTTTTTGTATTGTGCAGTGTCTGTGGTTAGAACTGGTGAGCCTTGCATGATTAAGGTAGGAAGGTTGGAGGTTCTCTCTTTTGTTATGTTTTTGTTTTTCAAGATGGTTTTTCTGTGTAGCCTTGCCTGTCCTGGAATTCACTCTGTAGACCAGGCTGGCCTCCAACTCACAAGATGTCCACCTGCCTCTGCCTCCCAAGCGCTGGGTTTAAAGGCCTGCGCCACCACTGCCCAGGAGAAGTTGCTGGTTCTCTAGCAGTCGTTTTTACTGATGAGATTGTAAACCTTTAATGGGTTAAGAGTGCAGTCTGAAAACATGAGTTCTTCAAGTGACAGTATCTTCAATTTTGCTGTTTGAAGAGAGATGATCTCTCAGCCCTTTGGACTTAGAGATCACTTGTAGTATTACTAAGTGTGTTAACCTGGTTGGTTGATTTAATGTGGTTCATTCCAGCTCCAACAATAACAAGACAGTCCATCTAGTCATTCTCTCAGAATAGTCAGTAGAATTTGACCTCACTAACCTTTATGTTCAACTCTGAAGATGACCACTCTGCATTTCTAGATTGCAGGAGGACCCACCTGTGGGGGTCAGTGGTGCACCGTCTGAAAACAACATCATGCAGTGGAATGCAGTTATATTTGGGTGAGTTGAAATAGTTACCGGGTGACAGGTGTGTGGGGACTCCTTCAGAAAAGTAAGTATATAAGCACTGAGGAAAGAGGTGGAGCTAGAATCTGAAGCTCCCTGGACGGGGCGGGGGGAGGGGTGGGGGTGTGCCACTTTTGAGAAGCTGAGGATTGAACCCAGGGCCCTATGTGTGCTTGCTCATTGGTGCTGCACCACTAAGCTGCACACCCAACCCCTGAAACATTTTATTGAGTCTAGGACAGTTATATAAAATTGATTTGCTCCTTGCTGTTACATACAGTTTTATTTGGTTTTCTTTCACTTGAGCCAGGATGTTGAAATGTTGCCCAGGGTGATTTTGAACTGGGCTGCAGGGATCCTCCTGTTTTAGGCTCTCCAGTACTTGGGATTATGGGAGTAGGACTATGGTTTTCCAGCCACTCCAGGTAATTGATAAAAACTCGAGCTCGGAGGCTTTGACTGAAGCTGATTGGTAGAATGCTTGCCTACCATGCATATGGCCCTGGGTTTGATCCCCAGCAGTCAAAAATAAGTAAATATTTTAAGTTAAATAAAGGAGATGAAATAAATTATCTCATGCAAAATGTGCCATGCAAGTAAGTTCTTGTGTGCATCCTGTCAGAGCTGTAAAAAGGCTTGGGACCAGAATAATGAGAACTTTGCTGTGATAAGAATTTCAGCTAAAAATCGTCTGTGTACTGAATGGAAGTAGTTTACTTGGGGTGATGGTGGCATGGAGCCGGAGCTTGTTCCACATTGCAGGCAGGTGTTCCATCGCCAAGCCACACTCAGCCCCTTTAAAATTTTATTTTGAGGTGGACTGTTGACAAGGGTTGGGGTGCAACCCTTTGATTAAGCACTTGGAGAATAAGGTCCAGGCTGCCTAATGGGGCCCTGTCTCACAAAAACAAAACGAAAATGCAAAAAGATCTCCGTGAATTTCCCAAATTGTCCTCAAACTTCGGATCCTCTTGCTTCAACCTCCCCAGTGCTGGAATCACAGGCAAGGACCACCATAGTTAATACTTCCTTAAATTCTTGTTTATTATTGTTTCTTTGTGTGAGGGTGTATGTGACTGTGCGTGTGACTGTGAGTGAGTGTAGGTGCCTGTAACCTACAGTACTCAGTGTAAAGGGAAGATGGCAACCGTAAGTCGCTTCTCCCCTCCATCATGGGTGCCAGGGAGAGTGTGGCAAGCACTTATGCTTGCTGGACCATCTTGCTAGACCTGCATATCCTTTTTTATTTAAAACTTAAAAGTTTGTTTTTGATTGTGTGTGTCTGTTGATATATGAGGTTGTGGGAATTTGCCACTACAGCTGGCTGTGGTATTTTACAGTCAGTCTAGGGAATTGGTTAATAACTAGGGTTTGGGCCAGGCGGTGGTGGCTCATGCCTTTAAACCCTGCACTCAGGAGGTAGAGTCAGGCAGATTTCTGTGAGTTCAAGGCCAGCCAGGGCTACACAGAGAAACCCTGTCTCGAAAAAACCAAAACCAAAACCCTCGGGTTAAGAGGGGGTGCTGTGGAATACAGGCAGGTGGGGAGTTAGCTCTGAAGCCATAGTTAAAGTTGTGTGCTGCCTGATGAGGGTGCTGGGAACTCCTGTAAGAGTTTCAATCACTGAACCAGCTTAGAAGAGTCTACTTTTTGCTTTTTCGAGACAGGGTTTCTCCATGTAGTTTTGGTGCCTGTCCTGGATCTCGCTCTGTAGACCAGGCTGGCCTCGAACTCACAGAGATCCGCCTGGCTCTGCCTCCCGAGTGCTGGGATTAAAGGTGTGCACCGCCACCGCCACTTGGCAGAAGAGTCTACATTTAAAGCCTCCTGGCAGACTGGGAATGTAGCTCAGTTGGTGGAGTGTTTGCCTAGCATCCTCGAGGCCTTGGTTCGGTCATCTGTAATCATACACCTTGGAAGGATGAGGCAGAAGGATCACAAAAGCCAACCTAGGCTATTTAGCAAGACCTTGTCTCAAGAAAGTCAAAAATAGTTAGGTGTACTGGTTCATACTTATTAATCCTAGCACTCAGGAGTCTGAGGCCGGGGGGTTGCTGCAGGGTCAAGCCAGCCTGGGCTGTGACACCCAGTTTTCGTTTTTTTTTTTTTTTTTTTTTTTTCCTGTGTATGCTATACCATCCCTTTTTTAAATTCTAGTTTGAGACAGGGTCTTGCCAAGTTGCTCAGGCTGGGCTCATACTCACTATTCATGTATGCCAGGCAGGCCTCAAACTTGACATCCTCCTGCTTCAGTCTCCTGGTATCTGGGATTACAAGTGTGTGGCACCATGTCCACTTGTATACTGTTGTTTTGGGTGTTGTTGTTGTTTTTAAGTTTTGGATTTTGGTTTTTTGAGACGGTTTCTTTGTATTGTCCTGGAATTCATTCTGTAGACCAGGCTGACCCTGAACTCAGAGACCTAGCTGCACTGTATTATTCTTTTTGGAGCAAAATCATAAACAGTTTCGTTGAGTAAAATTATCCTTGGCGGGGTGGGGGTGGATGGACGGACTTGAACATTCAAAGTTCTATCACATTTCTGCTCTATCACTGAAAAGCTAAGACTGTACTTTGGCCTAAGTGACAGTTTGTATAGCTTTCCAGGTAACCGGATGACTACACCCTTTTCTAGTTTCCCAGTTTATCCTTCCCTCCTTGAAGACAGAAAAGGCAGAGTAAAAAAAATTGTTTTAATTGGAAATCTTCTTGTTTTCAGACCAGAAGGGACACCCTTTGAAGATGGTGAGTAATTCTTAACTATTTTCTATATGATATTAAAAGGTGCTTTTAAGTCACATTCAAACACCAGCACACCTATTTGAAGTCAGGTTTTACTCTTAATAAACTCCATGGACACTAAGCAAGTGAATGAAAATTTGTAGTTGACAAGGATCCTTTCTTGCAGATCAGCTTGAACACCTCTGTCACCAGTTTCCTGTCTAGCATGATTTGCTCGTAGGAGTGGGTCTGTGTTAGGAGTAGTTTATGTTTGGGCAGCCTAGCAGAAGGTGTTCTTGAGGTAATAACAAGAGGATAATTGTAGTTTTCTACTTATTATCTACATGATAATGGTCTTGGATTAAAGTTTTTCTTTTTGTCTTTTTTCCCCAGTGCTAGGAATCAGACCCAGAGCTTTGTGTGTTCTAAAGAAGCTCTCCCCGGGTCCTGAGTCCATAGCTCCAGTAGCTTCCCTACTTAGCATGTAACACCCAGAGCATTCTGCACAGTCGTTTGCATCTCAGGTTGGGTCTCTCTAACGGGAGCCAGGGAAATGGGAGAATAGTTCGAATCTGTAATCACAATTAAGTTTATTAAATTGGTTTTAAGCAGGTGCTGCAAGATTTTTCCTAATTACAGTGGATTTTAAAAAAGTAAACAACTTTGCTGTAATTATCACGTGACTTCTATTTATCTATTAACATATTTGACAAGAATAACCACTGTGGGCTGTCTGTCAAGGGAGAACCTCAGAGCCTAATGAGCAAGTGGCACTGTACTTGAAAATATTACCTGTGGAGTAATGAGGCCGATCTGGGCATAAGTCTTAGACAGAAATCCTGTAGAATAATCCAGATCTGTGTTTGAGGTGGATCTCTTTCTGTTGGCCTGGATCACAGAAAATCCTGCTTCTGCCTTCTAAATGCTGGGATTATCCTCTTTTTTAACTAAACATGTATGCATGTGTTAGAGACACATGCCACACTGTCGTCACACATTTCTAGATAGGTATAAGGAATCCAAGGAGGTACTGAATGACTATAGCAGATTTTTTTTTTTTTTTTGGCTATCTCAGGACTTCTCAGTTGTGTTCGATCCACAAATCCTTCAGGCTGTCTGAGTCCCCTTTCAGGAGACCATGTGACCGTCTTGATAACAGTGCTTGTTGACCTTTGCAGGTACAGAAGTAATCTAAGCTAGGTCTCTACCTAAGTAATCGAGCATCTACAAACAAGTTGAGACCTTGACCCACACTATACTATACTAACAGTCACTGTGTTCTCTGCGTGTTAAAATGTCTTGGCGACAGTTGGAATTGCTAGTGTCCTTCAATTTGGACTCTCATCTCTGCGTGTTAAAATGTCTTGGCGACAGTTGGAATTGCTAGTGTCCTTCAATTTGGACTCTCAGTCTCTTCCTTGGTGTTGTGTGTGACGAAGGGACATGACAAACGCACTTGTGCACTTGGGAGTCGGTTACAGCGTGGGCTGCTGGTTTGTCATGGAGATCTTTACTTGGAAGAATGACTGACAGGCCCAGGAAGTAGCTGGGTGGTGGAGTGTGCGCCTGGCATGGCCCTGGGTCTAGTCTAGCATTGTCAGAGGACAAAAGCAAAACAGAACTGTATCCAGAGTACAGCAGGGTTGAATATAACTGAGCACAGAACGTTTATTGATAAGATTGTAGATGCTCCGTTGCAACAAACCTTTAATTAAACAGATCTTGTGCAATAGCAAACGAGTCCAGTTATCCAAAAGGGCTATGAAAATTTTCAGTTACATATTGTGTGAAGCCAGATTTTCTTCATGTACTATACTTCAGTCAAACAACAGATTGCGTGTAGATAAGAGAACCCAGCTGTCTTCTTTAAACTAAACTTTAAAGAGAATTGTAAAATGAAGAATAATGATGTACCTATCACTAGCATGTCTTTAAGTAGGTTATTTAGCACATCTCTTAAGTATATTATAATTTAGGTAAATATATAGTAAGGCTCAGTCACTTTTTTATGAATTCTAGGGTTTTCTCAGTTACTCTGTTTCGATAGCTGGAGAATGACCCCAAGTGTGTCAGGCCAGCTCTTCACCGTGCTGACATTGCTCCAACCCCTTTCTACTCTGAGACAAGGTATTGCAGAGTTGCTCACACTGGCCTAGAACTTGAGATCCTCTTGTCTCAGCTGCCTGAATAGCTGGGGTTACAATTCCCATGCACCCCACCCCAGGCCTTGTACCCACTCACTAGGCAAGTGTTCTACCACAGACTATGTCCCCAGCTGTCAAATGACAATTTCTAGTACAAGTAGATAGCACCAGTGTCTTATTGGAGGCAGTATATACAGAAACACAAGGGCCAGTTGTTGAAATCTCAGAGAGTTTTGCAGCCACTATTTTAATAAATGCTGCATTTAAAAACAACATTTTAGCTGGACGGTGGTGGCATATGCCTTCAATCCCAGCGCTCAGGAGGCAGAGGCAGGTGGATCTCTGTGAGTTCAAGGCCGACATGGTCTGCATTTACAGAGCGAGTTCCAGGACAGACAGGGCTGTTACACAGAGAAGCCCTGTCTCGAAAAACCAACATTGTAGAAATCAGAAAGTGGTAATAATTGAACCACAAAGTTGTTTTCTAATTGTTCTGCCACTCGATACTCTCTGGCTCTTGGAGGTCTTGTGTCTGTTGCCATGGTGAGTTATCATAGTGTATGGGTGTTCTCTAAACCTCAGTTTCATGAATCCACTTCTTGCCCATAGTGGGATTAATATTGCTAAGTGGTCCTGAGACCAAAAAGTTTAGAGATTAACCATCCCATACTTTCACTTGAAATTGTATTTGGTCCAGCTGTTTTTATAATTGCAAAAATAAAAATGTAAACTTTCAGCAAAGAGTGTATGCTTGAGATACATGTGAGGTCCTTGGCTTAATCCTCAGGATAGTAGTTAAGGCTAACTTCATCAACTGTCTGAGTTACCTCTATTATATGTGCACATAGGAAATAGAACTTAGGTTTGTTTGGCTTATATCTTTAGCCAAATTTCCCACTCAAATTTCCAACCAACAGCAACAACAAAAAGTAAAGAAATGGAGATTGTGTTCCAAATCTATGATGAGTAAAGATATAAACTGTCCAATTTGTTTTTAGCATGTTCAAATGAAGGAGACAGAACTATTTTCCCATCAGCACCCGGGCCTAAGCTGCCCTTTGTCAGGTTTTGGCATCCTCCATTTAAGCTGTAAAAAACTTTCTAGTTCCTTAAGTGTGAGTTTTTAAAATTTTAGTAGTTAGGGTCCAGTACTTTCAAAAATAATGACAGTTGGGACTGGTGAGATGGCTCAGAGGGTAAAGGAGCTTGCCCCACAAACTCTGACAGCCTGAGTGACTCCCAGACTTTGGTAAAGATGGGAGGAAGGAACTACAGAATGAAGTTGACCTCTGACCTCCACACACACACCCTGGTGCGATGCCCATCTGCACACACAAATCTGCACACCCCCAGTCAGTCAGCTAGCTAGATAGGACCGTTAGCACTTCCACACTTATGTAGTAGCCCATGAAAGTGCTTGTCCTCCAAGTACTTGCCACCATTGCTTGTGCACAGTCTACACAGAGTGTGTTAGATGTTTTACATGCTACACCGGAGTTCTCCGGCTAACGTGTGGGTGTGCAAAATCTGATATGGAATTGAGAATTATTTGATGAAGATGTTTAAAAGTAATGTTTGTCCTTACTGTAATTTGGTTTGTTTTCTACCTAGGTACTTTTAAACTAGTCATAGAATTTTCTGAAGAATATCCAAATAAACCACCAACCGTTAGGTTTTTATCCAAAATGTTTCATCCAAATGGTAAGTAGCAGCTTCTTAGAGTTTTGTCAGTGATGGGATGAGGGTGTGGGAGGGTTTGTCCCTCCCCTTGGGTAAAGCTTATTCTTACAGTTAAGGCCTGTCTTCAGATACCACTTCCGTACCCGTGTTAGCCACAGTTTTGTTGCTAGAGTCCCAACAAGGTTCCATGTGTGAGGTAAAGTAATTTTAATAACATCTGAATTAAAAGTAATAGACATCTATTTGCTTAAAGAACAAAAATTTCACCTGAAATTTGGCTCTTAAAAACCACACATGCAAGCCAGAGGATAGGCAATAAGGAGTTCAGGGTCATCCTCAGCTACTTAGCAGCTTCAAAGTCAGTTTTGATATAGTCACAGACACAGTTAAACCATTAAAATGGCCAATTTCCCTTTCTCTTGTGAAATAACAACAGTCTGGATATTTTGTGTTAATGGGTTCTTTACTGACTTTTCTGCCTACATAAACCTTTTGGTTTGTCTGTTGTGGTTGAACTACATACCCAGCCTTATAACTGTACTTTGTCTCCGTTGCTTGAATAATGTTTTACTATGTAGATATATTCTGTTTACCTGTTGACCAAAGGATGGACATTTGAATTCAAGTTTCCTTTTGGCATCTCAAAAAATCAAAACTAGTTTAAAACTTTAAAATTATCAAATGCTTCTTTGGGAGGGGGAGCCTTGGGGGGGTGTGACATTTGATTATGTAGGACAGATGAGAAGTGGCTGACTTATACTTTCAGGCCGAAAGATCTGGACTGAGGTTAACCGTTAGTAATACTGAGCACATAGAGAACAAGGTGAGGCCAGAGGGTAGATACAATTGCCAGGAGATGAACAATGGGGATGGAAAGAAGAGAAACCCTAGGATGAAGCCCTGAGGAAAGGCACACACTCCTTAACCCTGTTGCTATGGAGGATATCATGGTTCTGGGGTTTTTCGGTTTGGCAATGTTGCCAGGAGTAATGGAGCATGCTTATAATTCCAGCACTTGGGTGGTAGAGAGAGGCAGGAGGCGCAGAAGCTCAGTGCTGTCCTAGGCTCCATAGCAGGCCTGGGCTACGTGAGACTTCCTTCTAAAAGAATGAAGTCCCGTACATTGGCAGTACCTGTAACCTTGACCTAAGAGGTAGAAGGTGTGTCCTAGGTGGTTAATTTCTGTCTTTTTCTTCCACTTGTGTGTGGCCAGGGGTTGGGGGATGGGTTAAAGTCAGCTGACAGTCTTAACTGCTAATATTTTGACATAATTTTACAAATATTTGTTACTTCATTTACTCAAAGTAAGAGTATTTATATACTTTTTTAAAAAACAAAATACAGAATTACTAGGTATGATTTTTAGACTTTTCAGGCAGAGGCAGGCCAGTCTCTATGAGTTCCAGGCCAGCCAGGGCTACTTAGTGAGAACCTATCTACAAACAAAACCTTGTTTTCATGACAAACACAGCAGATAGATGCCATTTATGATGTTTACACTAGTAGTGTTCCTTGAATGTGTCATCATCTACTATTCTTAGGATGCTGGGAACCTAACCCAGGACTTTGTCCATGAGTGTAAATGCTCCACCTCCAGGCAGGATTGTGCTGGTGTTTTAGCCAGACACTTTTTTTTGGACCATAAGGGAGTTTATTGTTCCTACAAGTAAATCTGTTATGTTTTTTTTTTTTTTTTTTTTTTTTTTTTGGTTTTTCGAGACAGGGTTTCTCTGTGTAGCTTTGCGCCTTTCCTGGAACTCACTTGGTAGTCCAGGCTGGCCTCGAACTCACAGAGATCCGCCTGGCTCTGCCTCCCAAGTGCTGGGATTAAAGGCGTGCGCCACCACCGCCTGGCTGTTATGTATTCTTAATAATATCCTGAGAATAATCTCTAGGAGTAGGGTTTTTAAGAGTTCTGTTTGAGACTTAAGCGTGGCGTAGTTTTGTGTGGGTGCTGGGGAGTCACTCTACCACTGAGCTACAACCTTGGACCTGAAGTGGAGTGATTAATATATGTTGTGCTTTGAAAAAGTCTCTCCCTCTCCCTTGAAAATGTCTCTCCCTGTGAAGTGAGACAGACATGACTTTTTTTTTTTTTTTTTTTTTTTTTTTAAGATTTATTTATTACATATACAGCATATATGACTGAAGGCCAGAAGAGGGCACCAGATCTCATTACAGATGGTTGTGAGCCACCATGTGGTTGCTGGGAATTGAACTCAGGACCTTTGGAAGAGCAGTCAGTGCTCTTAACCTCTGAGCCATCTCTCCAGCCCCCAGACATGACTTTTAAGAACAAGTCTCCCCATAAGACGGAAGGGAAGAGATTAGAATGTGTGACTTGGTCAGGTAGTGTGTGTGTTGACAAGTTCTCTTAACTAGGATGTGAGTTGGTGGTGTAACTAATTCATTGTTGTCTTTGCAGTGTATGCTGATGGTAGCATATGTTTAGATATCCTGCAGAATCGATGGAGTCCCACATACGATGTCTCTTCCATCTTAACTTCAATTCAGGTACGAGTGTCTTCAGAATAATCACAACTTCTCTGTATTCTGTAGGACATAACCAGTTACTTAGAGCCGTCTGGCAACCAAGGAAACAAACCACCAGCCAGCATCCAGGAGCTAGTGCAGCACTCAGACAAGAACCCTGGACTCGTCTGCACTTTGTTAGTTGACATCTGAGGTCTAATCCACAACCTCTTTCCTCTGGAGGTCAGGGTGGTATCTCTTGTTGCCTAGGCTGACCCATGGATGACTTATAACCTCTGGTCCTCCGGCCTCTTTCCCGAGTGCTGCAGGTACAGGCCTGTGTGCTACCACGCCTAGTCAGTCACAACTGTTCCCTGATCATGTGCTACACATTCTCACAGGTCAGACTTACTCATGTTCACATGGTATCTGTGGAGAAATAAAGATGATTGCTTAGAAAACCATAGGCACCTTTAGGAAATGCCGAGTCAAAGAGCCATGGCCTGTTTTGTCCCATCCAGGAAAGTGTGTGTATAAAAGAGGGGCAGGAACTGTTTGCCAGTGAGTCTTGGGAGACTGTTGTAGTAGCTGTGCTGATTTGAGAATAGCACAAAATGTTTTGATTTATGTCCATCTTTGTGAGTCTTTTACTCTACTGTTAGTTCTGCTCATCTCTAGAGAACGTCATTATGATGTTTCATACTGTGTTATTGACCCTTATTCATACCTGCTTCCCCACTACCTGTCTGTCCTGCTCACTGTGTCCATCTGTCCCACCCATCCCTGTATGTTGTGTCCTCCTCCCCCCATAGCCCTCTGCCGTTCCACTTCCCGTTCCCATGTTCCATGTATTTAAAGGTCTAGTCCCCACAGAAGAGCAGCTGTTCCCTAAGTTACTCGTTACTCTCTGCTCTTCCCTTCCCACTCCGATCACCTTTACTATTTCATTCCCTCCCTGTTGAACATACGTGTTTTATTTATCAAAGGAGCAAGCCTGCCTACAGATTGGCTGAGTAACCTAACCCGTAATGTTTAGGTCTAGGGTGTGGTTAGGAGTAAATTACTCACCTAGCATGCTGGAGACCTGAGCACCACCAAAAAAATGTTAGGAGCAGTAAAAAAAAAAAAATATATGAAAATAACAATTACTAAGGTATTTACAGGCATTATAGTTTAACCAAATGGAGCTGTTTATTTCCTGGTAAGGAAGTTCTTATTTGCTAATGAACATTGTTCTTGACTGATTTCCTTGAAATGGGAGGTCTCAAGGCAGCTTGGAATTGTTTTGGAAGCTGGAGTTCTTTAGCAGCAGAAACCTGTTCATGCCATTTCTGAAGGTTTTGAGACCTAAAAGATGACATAGGAACTTCCAAATAATTCTGTTGTTTTGAGTAATTTTTTTTGTCCTTATCTGAGCCCTAATAGTATAACACATAACTGAAAAGCATTTTCTTCTCTCTTCTAGTCTCTGTTGGATGAACCGAATCCAAACAGTCCAGCAAATAGCCAAGCAGCACAGCTTTATCAGGAAAACAAACGGGAATATGAGAAGAGAGTTTCGGCCATTGTTGAGCAAAGCTGGAATGATTCCTAATAGACACCTGGTCTGTTCATCTTTTCATCGTTGTTGTGTATAATTTACCTCCCAGTAGAAAGGCTAGCAAGTTTTAAGTGCCACGGGTTTTAAGGATTCTGCAGAGAAAAAAGAAAAAGTCCTTCAGTTTAGAACCTACAAAAGCTTGTGTATCTTGATTAATGTACTTTTTATTGCATGGTGTGAACTAAGTTATTGCTGCATAAATTTGTAATATATCCTGTTTGTATTTTTTTCCAAGTGTATAATGTTGGTGTGGAGTTTTCATGACAGAATATACACATTTTGTAAATCTGTACTTTTTTCAAATATTGAATGCCTTATTTTTGAATTCTTTAGATTTTTAAATTGGAGAAAAGCACTTAAAGTTTTTTATATATGAATATTACATGTAAAGCTGTTAAAATACATAACTTCAGTGCAAGAGACTTTGTCACTTATTTCCTTATCTGTGCAGGAGGGACTGAGAAGTCTCTAGCTCTCCGCCAGGTGAGAGCTTCATTTCCAACTGCAGAAGAGCATACTTCTAGTTTATCAAGAAAGTCTGCAAATTTGAATCTAAACCAATTCTGATCTCTGGCTTTTATTTTGAATGTACTTATGTTAGTTCAGTTGAGTAATTATCCACTTACTGGTCTGATTCTGTCCAGCTCTGTATTTGGGCCACTTGTTAACGTGCGTTTCTCATGTTAAACTGTACCTATTGTGACTTCACAATTGGCACCTCGACCACGAGCAGAGCTGATTTACTCTGCTGCGTGGCAGCACCTTCACAGGCTTTTGATTAAGAAGAAAGTAAAACCATCATCATTTACTAAATGCCGAGCCACAGTGTTAGCAATGGCCGGTTGCGTTGGTTTGAGCAAGGCAGATATTTGGAAGGAATCTTGGTGTGACTTGAATATTTGCAAACTACCTTTTAATGCAGCTGCGCCTACCTGTTTATTCTGGAACTGTTGAGCACCAGGGCCTGCCGAGTTGCTTCTCACCTCCTCAGTTGTATACCAGTTGTACTGCATCTTAGTTTACTGGATAGATTTAAAACACAGTATTGTAGAAAGCTACTACAAAGCTATCCTATGCCTTCAAATAGTATAGAAAATGGAAAATATACCAGTAAATTCTGTTGAACCACTTGTGTAGTCTCTCTGGTAGTTGGAACAGCTACTGCAGTGAGCCTGAGTCTCTTGTCATCCATACCAGCCTTCGAGAGACATGCTCTGGAGCCTCGCTGTTGGAAAGTTGGGTGGCAGAATGACCATGGCTTCTGCTTACGAGCAAAGTTTAAAGCTGGGATGGATAAGAACTGGTACTTCCCTTTAGAAGTTACACTCCGAGGGGCTGAAGAGATGGTTCAGTGGTTAACAGCGTGTACTGTTTTTGCAAGAACCCGATCTTGTCTCTGCACCCACTTCAGACAGTTCCAGCTGCTGTAACTCCAGCTCTGGGAGGATCCAAAGCTTCCGGCCTCCTCAGAAACTAGCACTCATATACACAGATGCACACCTAATGAAAATTACTACAAAAAAGTTCAAGCTATTAAGCAGAGCATGGTGGCACATATCCTCAGGAGGCTGGGGAGGATCATGGGTTTGAGCCTGGTCTACATAGTGAGTTCCAGGCCACTCAGGGCTACATAGTGAGACCCATGTGTGATACTTCTGCTTAGCTCTAAAACAAATTCTTTCCCTCCAGTGACCTGGACAGTAAATAAGCAATACCTGTGAGGCACTCCTATTTAGCTAAAGACTATCCTGGATACTGTTTGTCAGCACCAGATTTATTCTCTTTCGGTTTTTGATTTTTCTGAGACAGGGTTTCTCTGTGTAGCCGTGGAGCCTGTCCTGGAACTTACTCTGTAGACCAGGCTGGCCTCAAACTCAACAGAGATGCACCTGCCTCTGCCTCCCGAGTCCTGGGATCAAAGGCATGTGCTGCCATGGCCTGGCTGATAAGTTTTTACCATACAAAAATGTTCATTTGGGGGCTGGAGAGACGGGTTAAGAGCACTGACTGCTCTTCCAGAGGACCTGGGTTCAATTCCCAGCACCCACATGGCAGCTCACAACTCTGTAACTCCAAGATCTGACACAGACATACATGCAGGCAAAACACCAATGCACATAAAATAAAAAATTTTAAAATGTTTGTTTTTACTCTCTACATTTGTATTGCAAAAAGCTAGAAGTAATTGAGGTAGATTTGCATTGGGGTTTAGATGTGCTTGTGATGCAGTTCCTCAGTGATGGCTGGCAGAGAGCTGCCCACACGGCACTGTTCCCAGTACTTCGTTTCTTTACAGATCAGGCAACTAAGTACACACCAACAAGGGGTCTCACTCGGGTCAACCGGTTGGAAATTAGATGGCCTTGGAGTAGTTTGACCCTGGGACCATTAAGTAATATTCAGGGGAATTTCACTTGTGGAGAAATACTTTGCTTGATAGAGAGCTACACAGAGACTATCCAGGGCAAGTTCTCTTTGTCCTCGTTTTCCACCTTCACACACATACCCCATGTTAAAAAGTCTGGATATAGGAACTTCCCTGGTCTCTATATAAAGGACCAGTTTCTCAATAAACCATTTCCCTCCTCCAGGAAATACCCTTGAGTTGAGCTCCTGAAGCCTAGCCCTTCACAACAAAATGGTTCCATTAATGTAAATAACTCGAGTGGCTGAGATGACTTTAGCAGGTGAAGGTGCTTGACACCTGGTGGCCAGAGTCCGATCTCAGGGACCCCGTGAGTTGTCCTCTGACCTCTAACCATACATGGTAAGTGCTTTCATACACACAAACACAAAATCAGTGTAATTTAAGGTCTTTGAGGACTGATTTTAAACTCTGGAAAGTGATGAGGAAAGCTAAGAGTGATACTCTGATTACTAATGGTCTGTTTTGTGCTCAGTAAACAGAGTACCCACCTACTCAGTGTATTGTTTTCTGGTGGAACTGAGGATTGAACTAACGTCCTTGTGAGTGCCAGATAAACACTAATACTGATGAGCTACACACCTAGTTCCTATTGGCTAGTCATGGAAATAACACTGGAGGCTGGAGAGATGGCCAGTGTTAAGATCACACAGTGCTCTGGCAGGGGACCTGAAGCTTCTGACCCGTGGGCACCAGCACTCATGGACACATACACACGTGAAGATTTTAAAACAATGGGTATAATAATACGTGTGTGGTATGGTTCATGTCTATAGCTCAGTATTTGGGAGGCCAAAGCAGGAGCGTTACCATGAATTTGAGGCTAGCCAGACTACACAGAGTCCCTGCCTCTAGAAAGAAACATTTGGACTCAAATTTTAAGGTACTGGAAGTCAAAATGGCCTCAGGCACACTAGGCAAGTGTTCTGTCAGAAAGCTGGATTGTCTAGCCCCAGGATGGTTTGATGTTTCAATTTTCCTAATTTTGGGAGTAGACTGTGGATCACAGTTCTTTCTATTGTGTCCAGCCATGGGATGTGCCGTATGGGTTAAGTGTGTAAACAGAAATCTAGTAGTTCAAGCTGTTGAAGTGCAAAATTGTCAGGAGAGAGACTTGTGCCAGGGTTATGCTTAGTTCCCATCTAGTTAGGGAGGAAAGGAGCTGTTATCCAATAGAGATTATTTTCTGTCCCAGTATATGACAAAGCAAAGATAACAGAAGTCTTCCTCTATCATTTGAGGAAAGAAGAGATGATTGAATACATGTGCCATTTTTAGTAAATCCTTCACATCATTATGATAACTTAGAATAATCTTAGTAAAGTCTTAGAAAAATAATCTTAGTAAAGTCTTGAGGTTTTAATGTTTCTTCTGCTCATACAAAGGCTAGGGAATTTTTTAGTTGGGTCAAAAAGATGAATGGCCTGATTCCTTTACAAATGGGTATGTCAGCAGTCCACACACAGCTTGTCGTTAGCTCCAGGCATCCTCTTTGGTATCTAGAAGGTTCAGACCTGGATGAGGAACTTGCCTGTGGAAGGACTTAACTGCCGTTTATTACATAACTAACGCTCTGGCCACATGGCACGTATCTGACAGTGACTTGCTGAGAGCAGATAGCCAGGCTTACCGGAGAAAGAATTTACAGAGTGAGGGTTACACACCAACACCTGTGGGCTGGGTGTGTGGGTCGGCGCTGGAGCAGCACCTGCTGTAGCTAGTCTAAGGATCTGGGTTTGGTCCCCAGCAGCCTACACACACTACGCTGCTTAGCTCAGATGGAAGTCAAGCCCTAAAATGTGGTTGGGCTGGGAACGGAAAGCGGACCGGAGTGTCTGGGAACTGTTAGCCACCAACCGTAGAACCTGAGAAGGACTTCACCATGTCTTGAAAGCTGCTGGAGTTGGCATTGCTCTTTGAGCAGAACTCTTCAGAGCAAGGGCTTCCCTACAGCTGCTGCCTTTCTGAAGCCCGGAGGAGAAAGTTGCCCCTTTACGAACAAGATCTTTTGCCAAGAATACCACTGCCCACCAGCTGAATTGGCACAGTGGCACGTCTAAAGAGTGTCAAATAAAGAGGCTTGAAGCTCTGGTTGGTCCACACAAAGACATTTTTAGAAAACAGAATTGGGAATTTTCTAACATAAATGTCTCTAATTTGGTTCAGAGAAAACCAGAAACAGGAAAGCCCTCACCTACCTACCACCTCATTCCAAGCCTGAGAGTTACTCTCCCTTTCTGTAGAAAAAGATGCGTTTGCTTGACCTGATAACTTACACACCACCAGAGACAACGGAGGCCTCTGGAGAGGCTAGACGGTCACCAGCTTCAGCTACATGCTTGTATCAAGAAAAGCTGTCGGGACTGGAGAGATGGCTCAGAGGTTAAGAGCACTGGCTCTTCTTCCAGAGGTCCTGAGTTCAATTCCCAGCAACCACATGGTGGCTCACAACCATCTGTAATGAGATCTGGTACCCTCTTCTGGCTTGCAGGCGTACACGCAGGCAGAACATTGTATACATAATTAATAAATCTTTAAAAAAAAAAAAAAAAAAAAAAAAAAAAAAAAAGAAAAGCTGTCATTCGGGAGGCAGAGGCAGGCAGAGCTCTGTGAGTTCGAGGCCAGCCTGGTTTGCAGAGCGAGTTCCAGGACAGCCAGAGCTACACAAAGAAACTCTATCTCCAAAACTAAAAGCTTAGAAAAGAAAAAAACGAAAGAAAGAAAAGCTGTCGTCCTACTGTGCTGTAACAGGCCTTCGTCCTGGAAGTGCCCCCTTGTATACACACAAAGATGAGGTGTCAGGCAGAATGGGAACTGAAAGGTTTCCTTTAGCAGGAGGGCTCTTCCCTGGGGTCCTCTGCAAGGCAGCAGCACCTGCAAGGCCAACACTGATGCTCACTCCCGGCTTTGCCATCACACATTTATTTGGGTATGTGTGCTAGAAACAGTCTCCTACAGTCCAGGCAAACCTAGAACTCTAGTCCAGGATAGCCTCAGACTTAGAATCCTCCTGCCTCAAACTTCCAAGTGCCATCATGATGAGCTACATGGCTGTTTTTACATGTATGGGTATTTTGCCTGCATAGATGTCTTTGTAACACTTGTGTGCCTGATGCCTACAGAAGCCAAAAGAGGGCATTATCAGAGCCCCTTCAACTGGAGTTACAGACAGTTGTTAACCACCATGTGGGTGCTGGGAATTGAACTCAGGACCTCTGGAAGAGCAGCTAGTGCTCTTAACCACTGAGCCATCCCTCCGGCCCCACTTTTTGTTGTTTTTTGAGATAGTCTTAGCCCAGACTGGCCTTGAACTTGGTATACAGTCAAGGATGACCTTAAATGCCTGATCCTGGGGCTGGAGAGATGGCTCAGCGGTTAAGAGCATCTGGCTGCTCTTCCAGTGGTCCTGAGTTCAATTCCCAGCAACCACATGGTAGGTCACGACCATCTGTAATGAGATCTGGTGCCCTCTTCTGGTGTGCAGGCAACCTTGTATACATAATAAACACTGCATACATAATAAAATCTTTAAAAAAATAAAAATGTGTGATCCTCTTGCCTCCCTCTCCTAAGTGCTAGTATTGTAGGTGTGCACCACCACACCTGGCTTACCTACCCACTGCTGGGGATGAACTCAGGGCAGCTTGAAAAGTAGCCACCATCAGCATCAAGGATCTGGTATACCAAAGGAAAATGAGGATCGCTTGCTTTGCAGCTGGCCTCTGCAGGCACAGACTTGGCTGGACAGGAAGCCTAGAAGACGGCAGAGGATCTTTGGGGTCCTTTTAATCCTAGCACTCAGGAGGCAGAGGCAGACAGATCTCTATGAGGCCAGCCTGGTCTACATAGTGGGGCTCTATCTCAATACAACAACAACAGAATTTAACAAGTTATAAAGATAAATAAATAAATAAAAAAGTAGAGGGTACACAAATCACCGACTTAGCACCTGAGATGCTGAAAAACGATGGTTTAAGCACAAGTAGGGTCAGCCCAGAACTCTAGCCAGGTGTAGCAGGAATCCTAATTAGTCTTAATAAAAATCGGGAGCCAGATATCGGGGTAAATGCTGAAAGAACAATAAAAGAGCCAGCCACTAGAGAGACTTCTCACCTCACCAACTCCTCAGCTGAAAGGACTGAGTTCCTGTCTCCTCCCACCTTACATTCCTTTCTCTGCCCAGCCATATCACTTCCTATCTCCCAAGTACTGGGAGCTGGAGAGATGGCTCAGCCATTAAAAGCCAGGCTCACAACCAAAAATATAGGAGTTCAGTTCCCAGCACCCATGGCTGTCGCTCCAGCCACCATAAGAGAGAGAGAGAGAGAGAGAGAGAGAGAGAGAGAGAGAGAGAGAGAGAGAAAGAAGAAGAAGAAGAAGAAGAAGAAGAAGAAGAAGAAGAAGAAGAAGAAGAAGAAGAAGAAGAAGAAGAAGAAGAAGAGGAGAGGGGAGGAGGGAGAGGAGAGAGAGAGGAGAGAGGAGAGGAGAGAGATCCCAAGTGCTGGGATTAAAGGTGTGTGCCACCACCGCCTGGCCTCTGTGGTGAACTACTGGCCAGCCTTGCCCTCTGATCTTCAGGCAAGTCTTATTTGTTACAGCAGGAATGACACATCACCCCAAAGGGAAATCTGGTGTTTTGCAGGACTGTGTGGGACAGCCCTCCTGTCACAGGCTTGTGCACACAGCGCAGGGCAGGAGCATGCTGACACACCACCGGAGCTCTAGCTCCTAGACCCAGAGCTATCGGGTCCCAGGATACCCAGGGTTTGGAGCTGGGGACCGCAAGTGGCCACCAGAGCTTTAGCTAAGACCTGCCGCTTTGGAGGGTTTGTGTTTGGTGGTCGGCCTGTTGCTCAGTACCTCCCACCATCTATCAGCCTCAAGTGTCTGAGGCCCACATACATGCTACTCCCGCTCCAGAGAAAGGTCCTTCCTCTTGCAGCCCTGCGGTGGGGGTGGGAGAGCAGGGCTCCTGTGGAAACTTGTTTTTCTTTTGTGCGAGCCCAAGTTTGTCAAAAGCTTTGGTTCCAACGTGTTGCAGCTTGGCCTCCACGGAAACCTAGGACAGGACAGAAGCAGAGATACACTCATGCCAGGCCTGTGCGGACACTGGTTTCCCCAGAACCCTCCAATAAGGGGAGTCCTACTTGGCAGATGCCTCCACCAAGGGCACTGCCAATGGGAAGTGTCTACAGTCACACTCACTGTGGACAGCTGAACGAACCTCTGATGAATCCCACCCTAACCACGTGGGAGGCTGAGGCAGGTGGAGCACCAGGCCAGCCAGGGCTATATAGCAAAGACTCAAACAAAAATGGTCGGAGTGAAGAGGACACAGCCCAAGATTAATACATTTGGATGTCAATTTGAACAGCAAAGCTGCTAAGTCACCAGCCCCACATAGTGCAAGGGTGACCTCTAATTACTCCTTTATTAAACCAAGGGAAGTAAGGCTGGCTCAGTGTTTAAGAGCACTGGCTGCTCTTCCAGAGGACCTGGGTTCAATTCCCAGCACCCACATGGCGGCTCACACCTGTCTGTAACTCCAGTTCCAGGAGATTGGATACAAGGATCCAACACCCTCTTCTGACCTCCAAGAGCATCAGGCATGCAAGTGATACACAGACATACATGCAGACAAAATATCCATACACACACACACACAAAAAAAAAAATTTAAGCCAGGCAGTAGTGGCACATGCCTTTAATACCAGCACCTGGGAGGCAGAGGCAGGCAGATCTCTGTGAATTGGAGGCCAGCCTGGTCTACATAGTGAGTTCCAGGCCAGCCAGGTCTACATGGAGAAACCCTGTCTCGAAAGACAAATAAAATAATAATTTTAAACCTGAGATGGGACTTAAACCCCTAACAGTGGCAACAGTGACCTCCCTCCAGGCAAATGAGATTGGAAGGCCACAGTGAAGGATTTTTTTAAGCCTTAGCCTACCAAGGCTGGGATAGCAGAAGAGCTGATGGGCTGTATTTAGAGGCATCCCTGTCTGGCTCACATGCTCACTTCTGGAAAAAGGAGCACAAATCCACAGGAGCAGCAGACTCCTCATTAGTTTCTAGTCTGGTTCTGCCTGACTCTGAATCTGATCAGATGACGCAGTGGAGGTCCCCTCCATCACTGACGTCTGGTTCTGCCCGACCCTGAATCTGATCAGATGACGCAGTGGAGGTCCCCTCCATCACTGACGAGCACATGCCACAGACTGCCCAGCTGCAGGCAGCCACCTTTCCTCCACCTGGCCCCAGAGTATGATCGTTCAGAAAGGAAGAATGAACTTGGAAGTTCATTTCTCACACGCACACATACACACAAGGAAGAGGGTCCTTTTTTTACTGTGCACTCGGCATTTGTTGAGGGAAGCAATTTCTCTAGACTAGCATCTGGTTTGTAAGTTCTGAAATCGTTGTTTCTCAAGATCCCTGTGTACTCTCCCAAAGTAACTGGCATCACTAAACATGTCAAGAGCAAGAGCCGTGCCTGGGGTTTCATGACGCACACAAGCCTCAGACAGCAGGCTGAATCTCCATGATTGGTGCCACCATGACTAACGCCCATTCATTGCAAAGAATTCGCTGATAGTTATTTCTGCCATTGCTCAGACAGGTGAGCCAGTAGTCCACATCGACCCTAGAAAAGCTCAGAGAGAATCCTTACCTTTAACAACATCATCAGGTAGACTCTTTTTTTTTTTTTTTTTAAGACAAGGTCACATTCAGGCTAGCCTTGAACTCAGTATCAGCTGAGAATGGCCCGCACTGGTGCTGAGACTACAGGGATGCACCGTCATATCCAGTTTATGAGGTGTTAGGGCTCACACCCAGGGCTTCCACTACTGAGCCACACGCCCGGCCTGCACTGCGCTGCGCCCCAGGCTTCTCTGGCACATTGGAGAGAGCAGCTCCTGGGTGCAGCACGGCCAACCTGAGCGCCTCTCAAGCTTTGGTGCTCACTTCCCATGGCCTGATACACACTCTCAGGGCCAGTCCTCTCCTGGGCGTGCTCTGTACAGCTCACACATTCTCACTTCAAGTTTGGGAAGAAATACATAAAGAATAAAATACAGCCAATGGGTGGTAAAAATAAAGCAGAAGAAAGGCAGGCAGCCTAACTGAGAAAATGGGGGAAACTCACTATAATCAGAAAATTTAACCTGGGGGGCCTGGGGATTTAGCTCAATGATGGAGCCCTTGCCTTGCATGTAGAGGCTCTAGGTTTGATCATCAGCACCAAAAACAAAGAAAAGAAAAAAAGAGAAGGCTCGAGGGAGGAACAGAGAATGCAAGGTGACAGAATTGTGCTATGCTGGCCCCCAACTTCATGCCTGCAAGCCAGCTCCACTTCCCAGATCCTGGCTGTCCACCTACCTACATGTAAGTCAGGAAACTGAAGGGGCACAGGACGAAATCATACAACTCAAGCTTCATTTAAGGAAAAGCTGTTTTATTGGGGGTTGTACACAGAAAATAAATCACCAAGCTATGGAAAGTGCATTTTAAAGTGAACCATCACAATTGTTCATTTTGTTTTAAGCCTCACAAATCTGACAAATGATTAGAATGGAAGAGGGCAAGGATGCATTTGAGGAGGAGACAAAGCTAAGTCTCAGTGAGTACAGAGCTCAGCTCTATCAGTCACTACCTTGCCAAGGCCTCTGTAACTGGTGACCTGACCTCCATTGCCTGGGAGAGTTTGTCCAAGGTTGCAGATCAATGATCTTGATTCCTGATCTATCCTGGTCACTGGGGACTGGAGTTAGGAACCACACAAAGATGTGGCCTTCATCTCAAGCCACCAACAAGAATGTCGTCCCACTGCTCTGACACCAGATACCACTGGCCCCAGCTTCTGGGTGTCTAATTTCCTGTATCCAGAAGATAAAGCCAAAGCAGACCCCACTGTCTTACTGACCATAATGGGCCTGCCATTGATAAGTCCTGCTGTGGTACTGTTCCACTGCTGCCCACAGTTCGGGCATTTACCTGATGGGGAGACTAAGTAGAAGGAACTGGAAGGGGGTTCAGAACAGACGGATCAGCTGTCAGGTGGAATATCAATACATCTTAGAGCAAAGCAAGACTGCACTACAATCTAGAGGCGATGTGCAAGGCAGTTCAAGTCTGAAAGCCTTCTAGAAACAAAGAGAATGCAGGCATGTGAGCAGCCTAGGAGACCTAGAGTCTAGAAATCAGCTAGCCGGCTGAACAAAGCTGTATAAACTTCCAGGCATTTGTCATCTGACTAGCTATTTCTCTCTCTCTACAATACTGGGGACCAAGCCCAGGATCTCAAGATGCTAAGCAAGCACTCTCCCACTGAGCTACATCTCTGGCCCTCAGTGAACTGTACAATGAGGCCAGATGATTTCGTGTGAGCTTCCTCCTTCCTATGAGCTAGCTTGGCTACTTCAGGCCTGTAGCATGACTCCCATTTCCTACACAAAGATCTGAGCATCCAGCAGTGGGGGTGCTCCAGTGACGCAGTTGGTTAGCGCACAGTCCTTCGGTGGCCATCGGCAGTGAGGTACAAGTATAGAGTGGGTTCAGATAGAAATAAGGAGAATCTGGCTTACCTCAGGGCAAAAAATGGGTGGGGGTGGGGCAAAAACCAGAATTACATTTAAAGGTACTCTGCTAAAAAAATCAAATTATAAAAGTCATCACCTGTCATTATTATAACAACATAAAAGGCATTTCAAACAAAGTCTTGGCTTGGACGAAGCTGATGAAATTTCGGAGAGTTCGCCATTTATAAATACATCAATATGCATATGTATTTTTACAGCAACAGCTTCTGGAAGAACCAAGACGTCTTTGGAGCCCTTGTAGACACATCCCTTTCCATTCCAGCTGCTTCTATGATGCAAACACCAGGAATTCAAGAGCTGCCACGGTTCAGTCACCTCCACCCCGGCCTCCTTTCTAAGCCTGTCCCTAGGGGTGGCAATGTGACCTTAGCTCTGATGCTGGGGAAAAGAGAGAAGAAGAAGTTACACAGCCATCGAGTCCCATGAATCAAGTTTATTTTCACACATTCAAATAAAGCAGTAATGGAATATTTATGTTCGACCCAGATGGCAAGTCTACTCAGAAATTATTAATATTTTACTACATAAGAATATGCAGCTAAACATTGACCGCATGATCCATTTGGAAACCAGAACCTTCCTTCCCTGACTTGTGTTCACAATTTAAAGTGATAGCGGAAATACTTAAAGTGCTACTCCTTTCACTGGCCTCTGCTCTCGGCCGGATTCAGGGGGGTGATTTGCAGCGCTCCACAGAGTCAGGGCACTTAGGAGATGTGAAGGTTACATATTTCTGGAGTTCGCACGATTAGAAACTGTAAAAATGAGTCTGCAAACCGGTGACCTGGAGCCCAGATTCCTTCCGGGCGCTCTCTAACACTCGTGGTAAATTTAAACTTAGCTTCAGAAAACTTTCAAGGAGCGTGTGACGAAATCACTGACTGTCATCCTGTGTTTGAATGGATTCCCTTAACACTGAGCAGCGTGAGGGAAGCAACAAAGTCTTTTTAGTAATCAGAGATTTCAAGGTATGACCTATTTTCTTTTTTTTTTTTTTTTTTTTTTAAAGATTTATTTTTATTTATTATGTATACAGTGTTCTGTCTGCATATACACCTGCAGGCCAGAAGAGGGCACCAGATTTCATTACGGATGGTAGTGAGCCACCATGTGGTTGCTGGGAATTGAACTCAGGACCTCTGGAAGAACAGGCAGTGCTCTTAACCGCTGAGCCATCTCTCCAGCCCCATGACCTATTTTCTAGCTAAGCCAAAAATCCTCAGCAAAGATAAAATACCAGTCTTTCTCCTCTCAGGAGAATGCAGTATGACCAAAGAAACGTCCTGCAGTCCAGGGGAGACTCACTGAGCCATCTCACTCAGGCTTTCTTTTTAAACATTATGTATTCCACGGATATAGGTGTTGCCTATCTGTGCACCATGTGTATGCTTGAGAAGGTGCCAGGAGAGGGAGTTAGATACCCTGGGATTAGGGTTACAAAAGATTGTGAGCCACCATGTGGGTGCTGGGAATTGAACCCGGGCCCTCTGGAAGAGCAACCAGTGCTCTTAACCACTGAGCCATCTCTCCAGCCCCTTGCTCAGATTTTCAACTGGACAGACCCAGGCAGGCTACTGTTTTTTCCACACAGTGCTGTCAGGTGATCCACCTATCCTGGACTCAGCACAAGACCGGCCCACAGGGTCGGATCTAGTTCTTCTTCCTTCTCCCTCTCCCTTGACCGGATCTACACAGCCCAGGCTTGTCTCCAGCTGGCTTTGTAGTCAGCGATGACTGTGAGCCCCTGACCTTCTCACCTCTAACTCTGGAGTGCTGGGGTTAAAGGTGTCGACCCTCATGTCTGGTTATGGCTTTCATGAAAACACGGCCTCAGAGCTGGCCAGGACTGCATAGAGCCCAGAAGAACCTCGTGACATGATTTTCCCATTGTTACCTATGGTCACTTTCATGCTGTTGTCTTTCCTCATGGGATACAGATGTTCTCAAGAGAAGAACCACATTGTGAATTACTAACAACTTCTGCTGTGAACCAACAATGACGGCTTCTTTGTCCATCACTCTTGGTTTGGTTTTACTTCTTTTGAGACAGGGTCTATGTAGCCCTAGCTGACCTGGAACTAGATATATAGACCAACCTCACGTCAGACTCACAGAGATCGACTTGCCTCTGCCTTCAGAGTGCTGGGACTTAAGGCGTGGCTACCACACCTGACACCTCAGTGACAGGGCTGCAGGCTCCAGGTGAATCGTGGGGTGGTATCTGGATGGCCAAGGCATCTGCTCACTGTACTTGTGCCAAATGCCCCTCTTTCAGAAAACAGCACACTCCAACTGTTGAGCAAATCCTGTCTGTCACACTCACTCCTCAGACTAGAGAAAGAGAGTTGGACAGACAGACATACACCTGCCCAAAAGCTGCAGGAGGGAAAAAGTATTTTTAAAACTTTACTCCAGAGAGCTTATGTCTAAGTCATCATCTTGTCTGGCGCCGAGGTGCCAACGATGCTGTGTGACTCAATTCTACACGCCAGCTAACTCTAAAAGCCAGCGACCTCTAATTTTAGAGCTAAGGATCAATTCTGGCTGGCACAATGATGGGGCTTTTAGATCTCTGGCCTACTACTCCTCAGCTTCCTCTGACATGAACTGAAGGACATACTACTTGGAAGACCCTGGGCTCTCTGCAGAGGACTCTCAGGGACGGCTTCAATAGCATGCAAACCAGTCAGTGTACAGACGACTTGTCTCAGGAGGCCTTATCTACACAAGCTTTTGTTTTGTTGGAGTTACTAGAGAGTACCACACCTAGGCAAGCACTCTATTACTGAGCCACATCCCCAGCCTCCTAGAAGAATCTCTTGTTTAGTTTACACTGTTATTATTTGTTTCCAAGTGTGTGCTCATGTATGTGTGCAGGCCACAGCACATGTGTGGAGGTCAGCAGACAACTTTCAGGAGTCAGTTCTCTCCTTCCACCATGTGGGTTCTGGGTATTGAACCCAGGTCATCAAGCTCGCCAGCAAACACCTTTATCTGCTCAACCATCTCACAGGCCTAAGACTGACAAAATTCCCACTTTGTCTCCACACACTGTCTCCTTCAAAGCCCTGGAGTCCAAGTGTCAAGTGTGTTTGTACAAACACGGCTTTCACATGTGAGCATGAGTCCACCCTTTCCACATTACCCGTATCCACAAGATATTGACTTGCTGTTCTGTGTTGGGGCTTCCAGGCTCCAGACAGATACTTGAGATGCCTCTGGGAAGCCCCAGGACACAGTGGCCTGGGTTCACACTAGCTAGGTCATCATGTCCCTCTGCACTAAGTTAAGAACAAGAAGCATGTGGTGGGAGCACTGCGTAAGGTCAAGGTCAAGTTCACTAGCTGCCAGAAAACCCGTATCCCACCAAGTGGGGCTTTACCAAGTTCAATGCAAGGAACTCTGAAGACCTGGTGGCTGAAGAGCAGGTCAGCAGCCACATACATCTGTGGCATCATGGCAGGTCCTGAACTCTTGGTTCCTACATGGCTACACTATCTCCTGAATGATGCTCAGCAGTCAATCTTATACTCTACCCAAATAAATAATTTGAAATTTTATATAAAAGGCCTGGATAGATACCAAAGGGACTTTAGGAAACAAGGCAGCAATCTACTGCCTGAAGAGTCCAGAGCAGATGTGAGAAAAACGAATGTGCTGGGGTACTTAACTGGGATAGACAGCCCCATCCTCCAAAGTTCCTTCTGCCTCTCCCTGGTCCCCAGGGATCCATGATCCAGACATAAGACTCTAGGGCAAAGCTCACTGTGTACAAGGCCACAGCTATAAGACTAAGACCTGAAGAGCAGAGCATAGCTGTGGTGTCTGGACATTACATTACCCCACCACATTCCTTATCAGCAAGTCAGACAGTCCACACTAGTCTGGTCCAGCCCTGACCTGCTGAAGCAGAGATACTCTGTATGAATTAGTCTAAAATGAAGGACTTCTAACTTTAGCACTCTAAGCAAGATTAAAAATAAAAAAAAAGCAAAAATAAGCCAAATCTGGGGGCTTATTCCTATAATCCCAGAACTAGGTAGGTCGAGGCAGGAGGATCATACCAAGTTTGAGAACAGCCTGGTGCACACATCGGGTTCCAGGCCAGCCAGGGCTGTGGAGCAAGATCCTGTCTCAAAAAAACAAAACCAAAACAAACAAAAAGAACTGAATGAATGAATAAATAATGAATACGCTAGCTAGCTGTTCCTGGTGGCCAGGCCATGAGGGAGGCAGAGGCAGGAGGACTGAAGCTCCAGGCCTGCCTGGCTAAAGGACAAGGTCAGCCTGGACAAAACCCTGTGTGAGAAAGTCAAAAGAAAAGCTGTCTGTACAGCTCAGGGGTGGAGCACCTGCCTCACACACACAAAGCTCTAGGTTCAATTCTCATTAACACGAAAGTAATAGTTGCACTTAAACCTACATTTTACCTCTGAGGGAAAACATGATGCTTGTCTTTCTGAATTCTAGCTTATTTTGCTCAACATAATGATCTCCATTTCTATCCATGAACATCCAATTTCATCTTTCTTCACAGCTGCACAGAATTTCACTGTGTGTATATCCACTCGTCTAGTGATGGACACTGAGGCTGGTTACTGTGAAGAGCACAACAATAAACCCAGATGTGTAAAGTCTGCTACGTTCCCTCAGTCTGTCAGGAGCAGTACAGCTGGAAAGTGCCTTTCGTTTTTTGAGGATCCTCCTAACTGAGTCCCAGTTTATCTAGAAAAGGACCTGAGTCCAATCCCTGACACCAAGAGAAACGTGTTCTAGACAAACCAGAGGCTGAGCCTGTGTGTTACTCCACTGACAATGCATAATTTATCACGCTGAGTTGTTATCTAGTTATGAAAAGGTTTATACCAACTGTGAGGCAATAGTGAAAAGGGCTTAAGGCTGTGGAGCAGGAAACAAGAATGCTCAAAAACAACATGATCCAGTGTCAAAGCTGGGACGTCATCTCTCCTCATTACCTTTTTCATTAATTCACTTCTGGTTGTAAACTGTGGCAGGTCATCCACTTCGATCCCATCAGCCATTTCCATCACCTTGTCCAGAAGGTCTTTACTGTAACTGCACAATAAAAAGCAGTAAGGTAAAACCCTGGGAAGATGCACTGTCATGGGTTAATAAGAAAGTGTCAAGGCAATTCCTAGACTACAGACCCGTTTGATCGTTGTGAGGTCACACTATGCCATCTGAGGTGTAAGCAAGGCTCCCATTAGCCTTCTTAGTAGCTGGGACTACAGACACACACCACCATCAAGTTCTGCAAGTTACTGCTTTGCTAAGGCAGGGGAACCTACCGAGCTCGGCACAGGGTTAACAAGTGGCTTCCCCCTGCCTGTGGGTGCAGAACGAAACTTGAAGAACGCCAATATAGCACATGTTTGAAGAATTATGAAAACAGGGACTGGAGAGATGGCTCAGCAGCTAGGAGCGCTTGAGGCTCTTGCAGAGGACCCGGGTTCAATTCCTACACAGCTATAATTTCAGTTCTCAGAGATCTGATGCCCTTTTCTAGAGTCTGAGGATACTGGGTACCTATCTGTTATACACCCATACATACAAAATAAAAAGTTGGCTTTTTTTGTTTTTTTTTTGTTGTTGTTGTTTTTTTTGAAATTACAAAAACAGGAGCAGTTAAGAGCACTTGTTGCTTTTTCAGAGGATTCAGTTTCGATTCCCAGCATCTACATGGTGGCTCACAATCATATGCAACTCCAGTCCCAGGGAGTCCAATGCCCTCTTCTGGCGTCCACCATCATCAGGCACTCATGTGGTACAGACATACGTGTAGACAAAACACCCATACATATAGAATTTAAAATAGCTGTAAAAAAATAAATAAAATTACAGGGCTGAAGAGATGGCTCAGAGGTTAACAGCACTGACTGCTCTTCCAGAGGTCCTGAGTTCAATTCCCAGCACCCACATGGTGGCTCAAAACCATCTATAATGAGATCTGGTGCCCTCGCCTGACCTGCAGACACACATGCAGGCAGAACACTGTATACATAATAAATAAATCTTAAAAAAAAAAATTACAAAACAGGAGCACCATACATCTGGTAGTGCATATTCATGGACGAGATTTGAGGGCCAAAAATTTGATTATTTTTAAAACACACAGAATATTGGTCTAATGAAAACAACATCATTTATTCCTTTGTTCAGTTCTGTTATTTGTCTGAACTTGGCTCCTGTACACTAGGATTTTAGAGGGCACCTAAAAGGCAGAAGGGAGGATGGGCATATGTGCATGATGGGTGTGTCTGGCAGAGTTTCCCCACATCTTGTTCTAACAAATATCCCAAGATCTGAAACCAAGTACCCTCAGGGCTGGAAGTAGCTCAGTGGTAGAGTACTTATTTGATATCTGCAAGGGCCTGGGCTTCATCCCTAGCACAAAACCCCAAAAGCAAACCAAGAGTTTGTCCTGGGGGGGGGGGCATGTGACCAGCCAGAGGATACAGAAATCAGGTCCGAGTCAGGTTATCCTATTTTAACACAACTTCAAGAAACTCTAGAAGCCTATAGGAGCTTGGAGATGCATGCATAATCTCGGTATATGGAGTTCCAGCATTACCTTGGCTACATAAAAACTGGAGGCCAGCCTCAGTTATAAAGGACGATTGCCTTAAAAGTTAAAAAATAAAAAATGAAAATGAAATAAAAAACCATAAGGGAGTGTAAAAACCCTGGTGCTTTTCCCCGGTGTAGTAAAGGGAACACCTTGCCAGGAATCTCAGGGCCAGGTTCTTGCCCTCCTGGTGTGATCAAAAAGGTTCAGGGGGCTTTGGGACAGGAACAAGAAGAAATCGTTACTTTCTTAAGAGGGAAAACAAAGAGGAAAATGAGGAGGAAAAGATTACATCCTGCCTTAGCGGTGAAATCCACCAACCAACGGTGCAATATATCACATCCTCTTGCTAGGTGTCTTCACCTAGAGGGGGAGGGTAAAGTCTCAGTTTCTGTCTGCACTTTTGCCACGTGGGTGACAGGAACTAATGACTTCAAACACACTCTGCAAAGGCAATCTTCTGGGCTCATAAACAGGAATAAAAAATGACCACAGCAACACATCCTCCTCCGAGCCCACCTACACTGCACTCTGCATCATTTAACTGCGGCAGTCATCACAACCACTCCTTCACCAGAGGAAAGCGGGGCTCAGAGAAGAGATCCATCTTCCCCGAGGGAATGCAAAGGGGGATCAGCCAAGGCCGTAGGAGGCTGGGTCGCGTTCAGCGTGGGGCAGGGTATGGCCAAACTGAAAGTCGGCAGATGGGGACAGGGTCAGCCGGCCGGCGGGGGTCCGCACCTGCAACCCAGGAAGAGGTGGTTGGCCCAGACCATGGATAGGGACAGCAGCTGGTCCAGGCGGCCGCCGCCGTCGGGTGGGTCTCGGTAGTCAGGCAGGTGGCGCAGGATGAACTCCATGCGCGCTTTCCATTGCTTCTCGCTCTCCGAGTAGGAGCGGAACTGCTCGGCGAAGTCGGCCGCCTGCCGCACCCCGGAAACGAGCTCCTCCACTGAGGCGGCGGCCTCGCCACCCACCATAGCTCCCGCCGCCGCCGCCACCAAAGGTGGCACTAGCCCGCCGCCTTCCCGACACGCCCCGCGCCGCCACCGCACGGCTAGAGCGGCCGCGGCTGAACGCGACTGCTCCGGAGGACTGACTTGGAGCGCCCTCGAGGGGCTCGGAGGCCTAAGTGTGACCCAGGGCTGCAAGGGCCGATCCTGGGTCCACCGTGTGGACAACTGCTGGGGAAACTGAGGCCCACAAGTACCGAGTCGGCAGCTGGGTGCCCGCTGGGGCTCTGCGGTACCCCTTTTGCCCTGGGATGTTCCCAAGGCACCTCTCTATCCTCAGCCACAGCTGAGGCTTGCCTTAAGTTCTGTGGATCTCCCTGGAGAGTGATGTCCTCTCTTTTATAGATCTACTGTGGTATCAGTTCATGCCCTGCCTTCCTGCAGAGTCATCCATCCAATGAGTACCTACCTACCAAGCACTTTGATGCTCAGCGTGCCTCGCTCTAAAGAACGTTCGTGAAAGAATTGCCCAAGTAAATGGGACTTTGGCAAATCATAAAAGAACTCAGATTGCCATAGCCTGAAGAAGCAAGGGACTGACTAGAGCAAGACTGCTCCAGTCTTGGAGGTATGGAAATGGTGGTTGGAGAACTGAAGAGTGCCTGAATTTAATCTCTGGAACCCACATGGTAGAAGGAGAAAACAAACTCCTGAAAATTGTCCTTTGACCTCCATATGCAAGCTGTGGTACGTAGGTGTCCACACACACACAGGAGAGAGGGGGGAGGGAGGGAGAGAGAATAAACAAACAAATAAATAAATGTGAATATATAAAATATAAAGTTGGGTAGAGAGGAAAGCCTAGAATCCAGGATCTCAAGCTCCAATGAAGGTCTTAAGTGGTGAATGGGCCCCAGGGTAAGAATTCATTATTAAGCACAACCTTAAGATCCTTCTGCCTCAGCCTCCTCAGTGCTGCTATTTTAAGTGTGCTCCTCCGTGATATTGACTTTTGATATAAATTTTAGCATCTCTTTGTTGACTTCTAGAAAAACAGACTGTTGATATTTCTTGGGGGATTATGTTAAATATATAGATCAATTTGAGGAGAATTAAAATTTTATCATATTGAATCTTCTAGTTTACAAACATGATAATGATATAGCTCTTCATTTATTTAGGCTTTGTGTGTATATAGTTTTCTTTGCTGTTGTTTTATTTACTTGGTTTTTTAGATGGAGGTCTCTTTCTGCAGCCCAGAGTGTCCTTGAAATCTCAACCTTCCTGCCTTAACTTTCTAAATGCTGTGTAACTATTGTGGGATGTGTGTGTGTGTGTGTATGTGTGTGTGTGTGCACTCTGAGCACTTTTTAAAAGTAGGGTCTTATGTAGCCCAGGATGGCCTTGAACTCCTCTTGTAGCTGAGACTGGCTTTGAAATACAGACCCTTCCACCTCCACGTACCAAGGGCTGGGATTGCAGACATGAGCCCCTACATCTGGCTTTACGGCTGGTTGGTTGGTTTTGGATGTAAGAGTTATTAGCAAACATGATTGGCAGAATGTGGAACTCAGCACAGTGGTAGCCCTCAGGAGTGAAGGCCACCACTTGTCCAGGGGGTCACAAATGGGGATGCATCTGACCCCACAGACATCAGGGATGAGCCGCTTCTCAGCAACCAGGTCTTCACATTTACATGCATTAAACTGGGTGAAGCCCTGCTTCTTGAGATGTGGATCTCCTGGTGGCCAGGGAACTTGAACCTGACCTTTTCCAAAGCCTCAAACACATGTTCCCTATTCTGCAGCTTGAAGCAAATGGACACGATGACCTGGCTTGTGTGAAACTGGCCACTGGGTCAGGTCTGGAGCATAGAGTAGGGACAGCATGAGCTCAGAGACATGCATTTCCACCAGAAAACTCTATCTCAAAGGCCCACTGGGGCAATCCAAACAAGGTTCAGGTTGCACACTCCCGAGGAGGCTGCACACTCCCGAGGAGGCTGCTGCCTGCAACGCTGCACACAGGCCCCACGAGGAGAAGAACCTGCCTGGCTGAGTTGGCTGCAGAGGTAGTGTATTTTGATAGTCTCATGAGCCATTAGACTGACACACCCATTCCCACTTTGTTCGTTATTCCTTACATATCTTTTACACCATCTGGTTCGTTGTCTTTTTTTTTTATTCAAAACATCTATTTACTCACTGGAAATGATCAAAGTAGGAAAAGCAGTAATGTATCTTTTTTTTTTTTTTACACGATCTTCTTAAGTTCCATTACATTAACGAACAAAGTAGGCTTAACATGTCACTTAAGATAGTCAGCATTAGCCGGGCGGTGGTGGCGCACGCCTTTAATCCCAGCACTCGGGAGGCAGAGCCAGGTGGATCTCTGTGAGTTCGAGGCCAGCCTGGGCTACCAAGTGAGTTCCAGGAAAAGGCGCAAAGCTACACAGAGAAACCCTGTCTCGAAAAACCAAAAAAAAAAAAAAAAAAAAAAAAAAAAAAAAAAAAAAAAAAAAAAAAAGATAGTCAGCATTATCAGTTTCAAAAGAAGAATCCTTAGTAACAAATCAAAAATACGGAAGACTTCACAAATTTGCATGTCACCCTTGCACAGGGTATGCTAATCATCTCTGTATCCATTCTAATTTTAGCAAATATGCTGCCCAAGCAAACACAGCTTCATCTTCTTCTTTCTTCTACTTTTTAGGGTTTCTTTGTGTAGCCTTAGCTATCCTAGAACTAGCTCTGTAGACCAGGCTGGCCTCAAAGTCACAGAGATCCACCTGCCTCTTGAGTCCTCGGATTAAAGGCATGCGCCACCACCCCCCAGCTGGTTTTATCTTCTTTATACTTGAAAATTTAATATTCAAACATCCTTTTAATCACAACACTCAGAAGATAGAGGCAGATGGATCTCTGTGAGTTCAAGACCAGCCTGATCTACATATGGTGTTCTATGCCAGAAAGAGGTTTTTAAGTGAGATCCTGTCTCAAAAACAAAATTTTAAAAAAAATTCTTACTTCCTTTACTTATTTAAATTTAATATTTATTTTAAGACAGGGTCTTATGTAGCCCAGGCTAGCCCCTAACTCACTGTATAGTAAAAGCTGACCTTGGACTTTGGGTCTTGCTGCTTCTACTTCCCAGAGCTGGGGATTCAGATACATGCCACCACTTGGTATGTAGTGTTCCCCTGAACTTTTGGCTTCACCAGCTTTGGGGTTTTTCTTTTGTTTTGTTTTTGTTTTCCTTTTCCTACTCCTTCTCTTTTTTGTCTTTCTCTTTCTCCCAAGTTTATCTTCTGGAATATTCTCACCAGTTCTTTGGATTGCAGACCTGAAAACCCAGAGCTAGTTCTAGGAGACAGATTAGAAGCTGATCTTGTTCTCTCTCGGTCACACTGTTTATTGCTGTTTTTGACATTTGGTGGCATTTCACACACAGGCTTCTTCAGAATACAAAGTTTTGGACTTCATTTTTTTTTTTTTTAATTTTTAAAAATCTTGTTGCGTATGTGTGTTTGCTTAAGGCAGAAGACAATGTCAGATCCCCTGAAACTGGAGTTAGAGGCAGTTTTGAGCTGTTATGTGGGTACTGGGAATTGAACCTGGGTTCTCCATAAGAACAAGTGCTCTTAACTGCTGAGCCACCTTTCCAGACCATACTTCAATTTTTTTTTTAAAGATTCATTGCTGAATGTGGTGGGTGTCAAACACTATCAGTCCCAGCACTTGGGAGGCAGAGGCAGGCAGATCTCTGTGAGTTCTAGGCCAGCCTGGACTACAGAGTGAGTTAGTTACTTGACAGCCAGAGGTACATAGTGAGACCCTGTCTCAAAATAAAATAAAATAAACCAAAACATAAAAATAAAAACTATTTGTTCTATCCGAGGTTTCTGGGTCATCCAGCTTCTGGGTCCTGGTGCTCCAGGTAGTGTCAGGGGTGGTCTCACTCTTGTGGCATGGGTCTCAGGCTGGACCATTAATTAGTTGGCCACTTCCACAATCTCTGTGCCACCCTTAACCCAGCACATCTCATAGGCAGGACAGACAAGTCAAAGGTTATATGACTGGGTTGGTGTCCCAATCCTTCCACTGGAAGTCATGCCTGGTCACAGGAGATTTACAGTTCAGGGTACATATTAACGGTTGATAGGAGTCTTAGCTGGGTTCATCTTTGTAGATTCCTGGGAGTTTCCCTTGCACCAGGTTTCAATCTTGACCCCAAAATGCAGCCCCCTTTCCTTTGTCTTTCTCCTCTCTGGGGCTGTGGACTGTAGCATGGTTATCCATTACTTTACAGCTAATATTCACTTATAAGTGAGTACATACCATGTTTGTCTTTCTGGGTCTGGGTTACATCACTCAGGATGATTTTTTTCTAATTCCATCCATTTGCCTGTGAATTTCATGATGTCATTGTTTTTAACAGGTGAGTAATATTCCATTGTGTAAATGTACCACATTCTCTTTATCCATTTTTTGGTTGAGGGACATCTAGGTTGTTTCCAAGTTCTGGCTATTATGAATAAAGCTGCTATGAACATAGTTGAGCAAGCATCCTTGTGGTATGATTGAACATCCTTTGGGTATATGCCTAAGAGTGGTATAGCTGGGTCTTGAGGTAGATTGATTCCCAAATTTTTTGAGAAACTGCCATATTGATTTCCAAAGTGGCTGTACAAGTTTGCATTCCCACCGGTAATGAAGGAATGTTCCCCTTGTTCCACATCCTCTCCAGCAGGAGCTGTCACTTGTATTTTGAACTAAACAAAACTGGAGGAAAAAAATGTCAATGTAAAGATACGTAACAATATTCTGCTATACTAATAGATTGGTGTCTAGCCCAATTGTCATCAGAGAGGCACCATCTAGCAACTGATGGAGGCAAATGCAGAGACTCACAGACAAACATTAGGTCGCGCTTGGGGAATCCTGCTGGAGAGAGGAAGGAAGAATTTAGGAGTCAGAGAGATCAAGGACATCACAAGAAAACCCACAGAAACAACTAACCTGTTTTTGCTTTTTGTTTTTGTTTTTTTCTACTCTTTGCTCTTTGGGGGCCCACCACCCACCTCCCAAATAAATACATGGAGGCTTACTCTTACTTATGAATGCTCGGCCTTAGCTTGGCTTGTTTCTAGTCAGCTTTTCTTAAATTATCCCATCTATCTTTTGCCTCTTAGATTTTACCTTTCTCTATTCTATTTACCTTTCTTTCCTTCTTACTCCGGGCTGGCTGTGTGGCTGGGTAGCTGGTCCCTGAAGTCCTCCTCTCCTTCTCCTTTTCTCTCCTTTCTCTTCTCTCTTTGATTTATTCTCTGTTCCTGGCAGCCATGCCTATCCCTCTCCTGCAAAACTATTGGCCATTCAGCTCTTTTTTAGACCAATTAGGTGTTTTAGACAGGCAAAATAACACAGCTTCACAGAGTTAAACAAATGCAACATAAAAGAATGTAACACATCTTTGCATCATTAAACAAATATTCCAAAGCATAAATGAGTATAACACATCATAAAATAATATTCTACAACAAACCTAGGCTCATAGGAGCTCACAGAGACTAAGCCAACAACTGACCTAGGTCCTCTGCACATATGTGACAGTTATGTAGCTTTGTCTTTTTGTGGGACTCCTAATAGTGGGAACAGGGGCTATCTCTGACTCTTTTGATGGCTTTTGGGACCCTATTCTTCATACTGGATTGCCCTGTCCAGCCTTAACACAAAGGGAGATGTTTAGTCTCACTGCAGCTTAATATGCCATGTTTTGTTGATGTCCATGGGAGATCTGCCCTTTTCTGGATAGAAATGAAGGAGTGGATGGGAGGTGGGCAGAGGGAAGGTGCGGGGAGGGGCTGGAAAGAGAGGAGAGAGGAGAAACCAGTTGGGGTGTAAACTAAATACATATTTTAAAAATCTTTATTTATTTTTATGTGTATGAGTGTTGCTTCTGCACACACATACGTGTGCTACCTGCTGTGCCTAATGCCTGTGGAGGAGGCCATCAGAGGGCACTGGGTCCCTGGAATGGATTAAAGGCCGTGCTGAGTCACCATGTGGGCAATGGAAGCTGAACCTGGGTCCTTGGCAAGAGCAGCCAACGCTGAGCCATCTCTCCACAACCCCCTGTTGTTTTGTTTTGGAGAAAGGGTCTGAGCTGGAACTTGCTGTGCAGACCAGGCTAGCCTTGAACTTACTTCAGTCTTACTGTCTCTGCCTCCCAGGTCAGGGGTCACAGGTAGGAGACACCATGCCTTGCCCCTTTTGTTGTTGCCACTGCCATGGTTTGAGACGGAATCTTCTGGAACCCAAGCTGGTCTCAAACCTGCTGTGTAGCTGAGGGGAGGGGAAAAAACCAGAATTTTTTTTTTAAGTTTTGTTTTGTCTCAGAAATAAACAAAACAAAACTTAAACCATCTGTAAGTCCACTTTCAGGGGATCTGACGCCCTCTTCTGACCTCCGCAGGTATCTGCACTCACATGGCACACACACACACACCCCACAACACAATACGTGTAAACACACACACCCATATGCACATAAATAAATTGTTTAAAGGTGGAAGACACAGCGATGGCTCAGGGGTTAAGGGCACTTCCTGCTCTTTCAGAAGACCCAGGTTCAGTTCCCAGCAGCCAGGTTGGTGCACTTGCAATCACCTTGAACTTCAGTTCCAGGTTATCTGGTGCTCTCTTCTGGTTTCTGAGAACACCTGAACATACATGGCACAAACACACACATACACACACACATGCATGTAAATATATATTTCATTTGTTTAAAGTTGAAAAGTAATAAGCAAGCAGGGTGTGGTGGCACATGCCTTTAATCCCAGCATTCATGAGGCAGAGCAGATGGATCTCTATGAGTTCAAGGACAGTGTGGTCTACATAGTTAGTTCCAGGACAGCCAGAAACAGAAACAAAACAAAACAAAAAGTAAACAATTTAAAAAGAGAGAGAGAGAGAAGGGGCTGGAGAGATGGCTCAGGGATTAATAGCATTGAGTGCTCTTCCAGAGGACTCAGGTTCAATTCCCAGCACCCACATGGCATCTAAAAATTGTCTTTAACTCCAAGATCCAACACCTTCACACAGACATACAGACAGGCAAAACACCAATGCACATAAATAAAAATAAATAAATAAATTATTAAAAAAAGAGAGTTCTTTTTTTTTATGGGCCTAATGTCGCAACACCAGGGGGCAGCACAGAAGGGGATCTCTTGGCCGACTCAAAAGTATACCAAACAGCCTGCTCACACCGCCAGAAAGGGGGTGGGCAAGTGTTTGCAGTGAGGCACAATCTTTCATGCAAATGAAAGACTGTATTTGCACCAATCACGGCACAGTCCGTTCAGATGAAAGACCATGATTATACCAATCACAAGCCTTCTTCTATGCCGACAGGAAGCATTGACCCTCTAGCTTGGGTACAAACAATTGAGAATTCACCAAGGCTTGCTGTGGCGAAGAGTCTGGCGCAAGCTGTCTGAGGCAGAAGTATCTGGAGCAGTGCCTTTTGGAGCTGAGTTGTGCTTTGGCAGCAAGCAGCTGTGGTCACAGTGTAGCTTTCTCAAGACATCCGTGAAGTGTTCAAAGCAGCCTGCTGCCATGAGGGCTGGCCAGCTGGCTGCCAGATAGGGGCTGCTTGGCTAGCAAGCCTGGGCCCAAGGCAGCCTGGGCAGAAGGGAAGCTTCTAACAACTGTCAGTTAGAGAGTCAAATTGCCCTGGCCACAAGCATCTTAGTGAAAGAGAGAGAGAGAGAGAGAGAGAGAGAGAGAGAGAGAGAGAGAGAGAGAGAGAGAGAGAGAGGGAGGGAGGGAGGGAGGGAGGGAGAGAGAGAGGGAGAGAGGGAGAGAGAGGGAGAGAGGGAGAGAGGGAGAGAGGGAGAGAGAGGAGAGAGAGAGAGAGAGAGAGAGAGAGAGAGAGAGAGAGAGGCATTCAAAAGAGAGCTAACAATGAAGGCCTATCATTACCATTAACAGTGCCTATTTAACTGTATGCAGCAGTCCTAGTAAGGCCCAACTCCTGCTCTGATGCCCCAGGGAGAGATGAGTCCCTCTGATCTTCAAGAGTCAGGGAGGACCACCCTTTGTTGTCTATAAAGGACTTTTTATACATTTATTTTCTTGTCCTTATTTTCAAAATACTGATCAGAACCCACTTGGAAAGAATGGTTTATTTTGGCTCATGGTTCTATAGGGCCACAGATCATCCGTTATGGCAGGGACAGCCAAGCATAACACATGGGTTCTTGGTGGTAGTAGCTTGTAGTGGTAATAGCTTTTTATATCTTGACCAATTAAGAAGCAGAAAATGCCGGGCGGTGGTGGCGCACGCCTTTAATCCCAGCACTCGGGAGGCAGAGCCAGGCAGATTTCTGTGAGTTCGAGGCCAGCCTGGGCTACCAAGTGAGTTCCAGGAAAGGCGCAAAGCTACACAGAGAAACACTGTCTCGAAAAACCAAAAAAAAAAAAAAAAAAAAAAAAAAGAAGCAGAAAACTCAGTGCAAAACTAGAAACTAACAAAACCTTCAAAGGTTTACCTCTAGTGACCTGCTTCCTTCAACAAGACTCCATCTTTTAAATAGTGCCAGCAGCTGGAACCAGTGAAGCATAGGCTAGGCCCTATGCCCAACCCCTAGTACTGCAGAAAATAAATAATGATAATAATGATGATGATGATAACAGGAATAATGGGGATCACCACCACCACCATTATCATGACCACCATCATCACCATCACCATGACCACCATCATCACCATCACCATGGCCATCATCATCACCATCTCCATGACCACCATCATCACCATCACCATGACCACCATCATCACCATCACCATGGCCATCATCATTGCCATCATCAACACCATCACCATGACCATTACCATGATTATCATCATCACCATCACCATGGCCATCATCACCACCATCACCATGACCACCATCATCACCATCACCATGGCCATCATCACTGCCATCAACACCATCACCATGACCATCATTATCACCATCACCATGACCACCATCATCACCATCACCATGGCCATCATCACTGCCATCATCAACACCATCACCATGACCATTACCATGATTATCATTATCACCATCACCATGACCATCATCATCGCCATCATTAACACCATTATCAAGACCTCTGTGATTCATAGTTTCAACTACATTTCTATGGATACCTACTGAGTATTTTCTTCCTGATAAATTTGGTTTCTCTCTGATTTAAGAGAGGGTATACACTTTCAAAGCTTTTACTATGTTTTGACAAATCCCACTTTAAAAAGCTGATGCCAGTGTTTCCATAGCTATGGACTGTGGCTTTCCCTTTAAAGCTGGTGAATAGTTACAACAGTCACTGGTCTCGTGTTCTTGACCATCCAGGGACGTTCAGCCTATCTTCTCTTTTGTGGCCCAGAGGCTCTAACACTGAAACATGAGGCTAGCTTGCTTTTATCTATCCCCAGTACTTTCAACTCTTCTCTATTTTCTGCTCATTTGTTTGATTGTTTTTACTCGATTATCTACTCCTTACAGCACAGGTCTGAGGTTTGAATATGAGGACCCTCTGCCAGCAACATTCTGTAAAGCATTGTTTACTTTCTAATAAGATGTTATTTTTCAGGGGCTGAAGAGATGGCTTAGAGGTTAAGAGCACTGGCTGCTCTTTCAGAAGACCTAGGCTCAATTCCCAGCACTCACATGGCAGCTCAGAACTGTCAGTAACTCCAGTTCCAGTGGATCCAACACCCTCACACAGACATACGTGCAGGCAAAACACCAATGCACATGAAATAAAAATTTTTCTAAATAAAGATGCCATTTTCAGTATCAAATTGGTCGGACATTTGGTTCAACCTTTGCAAATGCAAGCTTAAGTGTCTTTCTGTTGCATTACACAAATCTCTCTCCACCAGAACCCCACAAGGGTGTTCTTAGACGATCGAGCTGGTGGCTGCTACTGCTTCCTCATTCTTCCTGGTGATCAGAGGGAGTGAAGCTGCCTTACTGTTTTGCTTGCCTCGGGCCGTACCAGGGGAACTTCAGACTGAGTGCCTTATTTTAAGCACAGCACTGATGAACTGAAGTACTCAGAGGAGGGGAAACGGAGCTGGCTTACGAGCGGGCAGAGGACCTAATGAGAGGAGCTTTGAAGAGCTGTCCGTTCTCCATCACTCCTCAAGGCAGGCATAGGGCCAGCGCATGCTCTGTAAAGCCAGATCTTGTCTCTTCCTTTCTTCCTCCCTCCCTTCCTCCCTTTCTCCTTTCCTTCCTGGTCATGGTGTGGAAATCAAAGTCAAGGACTTCTGCATACTAAGTAGATGATCTGCCACCCCCCACCATCCCCACTTCCTGAGTAGCCTATATCTTTATAATTTATTTATTGTTTTGAGGCTGTTTGTTTTTTTGGTTGGTTGGTTTGGTTTGGTTTTTAGAGACAAGGCTTCCTCTGTAGACCAGGCTGGCCTCGAACTCACAGAGATACACCTGCCTCTGCCTCCTGAATGCTGGTGTATGCCACCTTGTCTGGCTTTTGTTCTATTTTGTGGCAAAGTCCCATGTAGCCCTGGCAGGCCTTGAACTCACTGTTATTAGAAATGAGTCTGAAACCAGAGAAAAGAACTATACTATCCAAACTATTTCAGCAAGACAGTGTGTTCCTTCTTCAGGAGCCTGCAGGGCTATACTTCAACAAGCAAGCACACCCAGACAGCAAGCACACCGTGACAGCAAGCAACCAGGGGAGGGTCCCACTGGGTTTTATTCCTATAACTCCTGAGCTCCTGAGCCTCACTGACTGGTCAGAGCCCTGCCCCATCCTCTTCATGGTTGGCCAAAGGCAGGACATTCCATTCTACATTCCCCATGCTTTGTAGCCCAGGTTGGCCTTGAACTAGAGGGTATGCCCTGCTTTAGCCTCTGTAAGCAGTGGGATCACAGGAGAGCATCAACCCACATACCCACCAATATAAAGAGACTTAAACAACTATAAACAATTAGAACTGTCCAAAAATACAAAATGACACCTACATTGAATTTACCCCTACCCCCCACTACACATACCCCTCACCCTCAATCCCCACTTCCCCACCCCTCTACTGCCCCATTACTGGGAAGATTCAAATAGTGTTAACCTGCAGTTCTGAAATAAACGCATACTAGAAGTAGATCTAGGGGCTGGAGAGAGGTGGCTGCTCTTCCAGAGGAGCTGAGTTTAGTTCCCAGCACCCACATGGCAGCTCACAACTGTCTGTAACTCCATTTCCGGAAGAACTGACTCCCTATTTGGCCTTCATGTCATGAACATATATACATATAGGCAAACATACAATTTTTAAAAATTAATTTAATAAACACTAAAGATGCTTCACAGTTGTGCTCTTCTGCTTGTTTGTTTTCATTGCTTTGTGTGCTTTGAGACAAAGTCTCACATGTGTGTGTGTATGTGTGTGATGTGTGGGGAGGCATACATGCCAAGGAGTGCAAGTGTTGGAGGACCGTTCTCACCCTTCATTCTCATGTGAACTCAGGTCTTGAGCTTACATCATAGGACAGCAAATGCCTTTTCCCACTGAACCATCTTGTTGACCCAACTTCGAACTTCTGATCCTCCTGCCTCCACCTCCTAAGTGCAGGGATTACACCCGTGTGCTACAATGTTCAGTATGAGTGGTTCTGGTATCGAACCCAGGGTTTCATGTATGTAGAAAAGCACACTGGGAGCTGAGCTACAACCTCAGCCCTCTTCTGTGTTTTAAAATATCAAGCCGGGCCGTGGTGGCGCACGCCTTTAATCCCAGCACTCGGGAGGCAGAGGCAAGCAGAGCTCTGTGAGTTCAAGGCCAGCCTGGGCTACAGAGTGAGATCCAGGACAGCCAGGGATACACAGAGAAAGGCTGTTTTGAAAAACAAAAACAAACAAAAAATTTAAATATTAAAACAGAATAGATAAGTGAATATTCCCATCTCCTATAATGAAAAGAAAATGGTCAATGCTTCTTAAGCTATAAGTCCAACAAAATAGCAATATAAAAGCAGAGTTTTAAGGGCAGGCATGTCAGCACACAGGTTTGATCCCAGCACTCAGGAGGCAGAGGCAGGCAGATCTCTGTGAGTTCGAAGCCAGCCTGGTCTACAAATCAAGTTCCAGGACAGCCAGGACTATTACACAGAGAAACACTGCCTTGAAAAAACAAAAACAAAATCTAGATTGTAGCTGCTTCTCTGGCTGCATCTACGTTTGCATCTATGTAGTTCCAATGCACGTTTTTATGTATTTTAGAGATGGTTTTGTTACCCAGATCTCACTCTGTGCCCTCATCATTCTGGTCCAGATTTCCATCCAAATAATTCAGACAGCTAGGCATGGTAATGTATTCCTTTAATCCCAGCACTCTTCAGGCAGATGGATCTTTCATTCAAGGTTAGCCTGGTCTACAAAGTAAATTTCAGGCTAGCCAAGGCTGCATAGTGAGATCTGGAAAAAAGAAAGCTGGAGAGATGGCTCAGAGGTTGAGAGCACTGGCTGCTCTTCCAGAGGACCAGAGTTCAATTCCTAGTACCCACATGGCAGCTCACAACTGTCTATAAGTTTTGGACACCCTCAAACAGAGATACATGCAGGCAAAACATCAAGGCACATAAAATAAAAATAAATACATTATTTTTAAAAAAGGGATGTTAAAGAGAAAAAAATCCCGGTGAGATACACAGTATAGAAAACAGATTCTCAGGGTGAGGGTGGGTAATGGGTAAGTCTTTGTACCAACTCTATTTAGGCAGGCTTTACATTTTTGTTAAAGTTGCTAGAATCGACAACTTTCCTAGGAAACATTCTCTTCTCCAGGAGATTGACAGTCCCATTTGCCTTAACTCTCTTAAATTAAGTGTGTGTGTGTGTGTGTGTGTGTGTGTGTGTGTGTGTGTGTGTGTGTGTACAGGGTGCAAACTCCACATTGTGCACATTTGCCTTAACTCTTAAGGGAGGAGACAAGGTATGCCTCCTGCTAGGTTCAGATCTCCAATCTTTTGGACTGTTCATCTCCACCCAGAACCTGAGATACAATTCACATGCCCCTGTTTTGTCCAGCCATCAAGTCCTGCTGTTTTAGGGCCCCGGGTTGGTTAGCCACTGATTGCAAGAAAGGGACCCATCCTAAGGACCTTCACGTTGCTGACGTCTGACTAGCCATCTGGCTTCATATATTCAGAGGTATGTATGTCTGTCTCCCCAGACTTTCACCCCCAGGATGCTGGAGATTGGATCCAGCCCCTTACACAATGTCAGGCAAGTGCTCCAGCACTGGCCCCCATGCCCAACTCCGATGTTTTGTTGATGGGAAGTCAGCAGTGGCTCTTGTGGTAGGAGCTAACATTCCGGCCACAATCCCAAATCACCATCAACTCGTGACCAGGAAGTGTGGTCAGTTTCTGTCCACATCTCTCACATTGTGAGTATTTACTAGAGTGAAACTTTGCAGTTTACTATTGTCTTTTTGGTCACAGTTCTAACCTGTGGGGCTAGTGAAGGCATCCCCTACATTTAAGGCCCTGATGTATCCAGTGCGACTACAGGATGGGCTTTAGGGACGTCACTCAGTAACAGATTTCCCTTAGTGTCGGTTTCCATCACTAACACCACCCCTGCCCCTCCCCAAAGAAAAACACTTCAGCTTCTTTTCTTCTTCTTTTTTTCTTTTTAGGGACAGGATCTCTGTCCCTAAATGTGTTGGATCTCATTACATAAATCAGTCTGACCTCAAACTCACAGAAATCCACCTGCCTCTGTCTCCTTAGTACTGGGATTAAAGGCGTGCGCCACCATGCTTGGCTCAGTTAATTTAAATTTAATTTAATTTGACTTTTTTTGAAGCAGAGTCTCACGGTGTAAGTCTATCTGTCCTGGAACTCACTATGCAGACCAGGCTGGTTTCTCTACCTCACAGAGATCCTCCTGACTCTGCCTCCCGAGTGCTGGGATTAAAGGCATGTGTCAGCATGCTTGGCTCAGTTAACCTAAAATATGGAACACTTCATAAATTTCTCTGTATCATTTCAACTGAAGTCTACATGCTGCTGAAGCACAGTTAAACTTGAATTTCAGATAAGCAGTGATAATTTTTTTAGTGTAAGTAATATCCCAAGTGTATTTTATCTGGCAACGTTACCTCATTTTCCAGTCAAGATTTAGTCTTTGAAAGAAAGAAAATAAACAGAGACAGAGATGTTGACGTAAAACAGTTCTCACCCCCAAAGGGAATATAAGAGATTTCACTCTGGGCCAAAACTGAGTGACTGTGGCCCTGAATGAGGACCCGGGTTTCTCTAAATAACACAGGCCACCACAGAAGCAGTCACAAGAACTTTTAGGTCACAAAACAAAAGAAAACCACGTATTGAGGCATTTATCAAATATGTTGGTAGGGACCTGGTGCAGGTCACAGCAGAGCAGGGAAGTCTCTGCTGTAGGTTGCAGATGCTACATTTTTGTGTTGTTTTGTCTTCTTGAGGCAGGGTCTCACTTTGTAGCCCAGGCTGGCCCCCAACCAACAGTCCTGCCTCAGCCTCTCAAGTCCTGGAGCTGCAGGCATAAGACACCATTGCTGGCTACAGACACTATCTTGAAGCCTGGTTTGGTAAGAAGACATTCCAAACGTTTTCACTTGATAATCAAAAGGATGTTAGGTTAGATGCAGATCTGGGCAATAAATGGCTATTAGGAAAACTTCAGATGGCCCAAGATAGTGTTGGCTCTCCATGTGGAACATTCCAGGTCTCCTCAGTCACACAAATTCTAATCCATCCATCAGACTGAGAGAGCCCTAAAGCAGACAGACAAGGTCAGCAGCAGAACACCAAACTAGAGATAATTAACTCACAACAATCTCTTTAGGCCCCCCCTTTTTTTCTAAGAAAATTAATTAGGGTGAGGGGGCGGGAGATGAGGACTAACCCCAGGGCTTTGTGTACATTAGGCAACTATTCAATTAATTTTTATTTTAAAACTGACATTTTGGGCTACCTCTGTGGTAGAGTGTTTACTTAGTGTACCCAAGGCTGGGTTTAATCTTTACCACTGTGTGGTAGGGGGAGAAAAAGTAAAAAAATCACTTATGAAAACATTGAATAGTTGTAAGAGAGAGAGAGAGAGAGAGAGAGAGAGAGAGAGAGAGAAAGAGAGAGCGAGCTGAACTTCACTAAAAGCACACAGTAGGACAGTAGTTTCCTGTCCCGCCAACTTGGCACTACCTCTGATCCCCAGAGATGCCCAAGTCAGTACTCAACCATTTCAACTATTTCCCTCAGTTTTAACCTTCCTCTCTTTTCTAAATATGGTGCTTTTCTTTTCTTTTTGGTTTATTGAGACAGGATTTCTCTGTGTATCCCTAGCTGTCCTCAAACTCTCTCTGTAGACCAGGATGGCCTCACACTCAGAGATCTGCCTGGCTCTGCCTCCCTGGAATTAAAGACCTGCCCAACCACTACCCGGCTGTACTTTTCTTTTCTTTAGAACAGGGATCTCAGTTTGTAGCTCTGACTGGTCTATAGACCAGGCTGGCCTCAGATTTCCAAAGATCCACCTGCCTCTGCCTCAGAGTGCTGGGATCAAACGTGTGCACCCACATGCCTGACCTTAAAACTCTACTTTTATACTACTATTTTGTCAGACTGACAGCTTAAGAAACATTGATCATTTTCTTTTCATTATAGGAGATGGGACTATTTACCTATTTATTCTGTTTTAATATTTATTTATTTATTTATTTACTTACTTACTTACTTACTTACTTACTTACTTATTTATTTATTTATTTATTTATTTATTTATTTATTTATTTATTTATTTATTTATTTATTTATTTATTTATTTATTATGTATACAATGTTTGCCTGTATGTCTGCCTACAGGCCAGAAGAGGGCGCCAGATCTCATTACGGATGGTTGTGAGCCACCATATGGTTGCTGGGAATTGAATTTAGGACCTCTGGAAGAGCAGCCAGTGCTCTTAACCACTGAGCCATCTCTCCAGTCCCTGTTTTAATATTTTAATAATTAAATTTTGTTTGTTTGTTTTTGTTTTTCCAAACAGGGTTTCTCTGTGTAGCTTCCGGAGTGCTGGATTAAAGGAATGTGCCACCACTGCCTGGCCTACTTATTCTGTTTTAAAGAACTTATTTTTATGTTGGGTATTGAACCCAAGGACTGTGTCTGCCCAGTTACTGAGTTACAGTCCCAGCCCCCATCTGTGAGAATCCGCTGCCCTCCCAACGTTGTCCACTGCCGTCTACGGTGAAGTCGATGTTACCGGCCATGCTGTGGATCGAGCCCAGGGCCTTGTGCATGCCAGTTAGACCCCTAAGCTATGTCACCAGCAAACTCACTTCTCTGTTTCCTTGATCATGGCTGTGGTTTTTTTCCGTATTTTTACACTGCACGTATTTTCCTCTAGACGGTAGGTGTGTTGGTGTTACTGGTAGGTAGGGATGGCCTCACTTTTGGTTTTACTTTTTGCATTTTTGAGACAGAGTCTTGGTTTGTAGCCCTGACCTTGAACTCTTTGTCATCCTCCTGTCTCAGTTTCTCGAGTGCTGGGATTCCAGGTATGTGCCACCAGGGCCAGCTCTTCTTTCCTTCCTTTTTAAAAAATTATTTATTTATTTATCTTTTCTTTTTAGGGGTGTGTGTGTGTTGGGGGGTTGTGTGAGGCTGTGTATCCCTCATGCACTGAGGGATCCTGTGGAGCAGACGAGGGCATCAAATCCTCTGGAACTGGGGTTACAGAGGGCTGTGAGCTGCCATGTGAGTGCCGGGAATTGAACCCAAGTCCTCTGGAAGAGCAGCCAGTGCTCTTAACCACTGAGCCATCCCTCCAGACACCCTCCCCCTTCGTTTTTTTTTCCTTCTGTGCCGGCTTTCCTTCTTCCCTTGAATTTGGGGGGCAGGCATGTGAACCCCAAAGCTCACGTTCAGTCAGAGGGTAGCTTCATACGCTGGTCCTCACCACAGCTTGTCTGACAGAATCTCTTCTCCACTGCTGTGTACACCAGGATGGCTGGCCCGTGAGCTTCCAGAAGATTCTGTTTCCCATCTTGCCAAAGTTCTGGGATCACAGAGATGCACTACTGTGTGTCTGTCTTCATGTGGGTTCTGGAGGCCTCAGTATATCACCCACCAGTGTTCTTTCCTCTCTTCTCTTAGGTCTTTCCTGTTTTGAGGCAGGGCCTCCCTGTGTAGGCCTGGCTGTCCTGGAACTCGCAATGAAAATCAGGTCTTTTTTTTTTTTTTCTTTTTTTTTTTTTAATCCCTGCTGTTTTTGATAATGAACCTTGAGATGTCCTATTGTCTCTCTGAGGATTTTATACCACTTTGAAGTTTTCTTCCAGAAGTTATGAGTTCTTCCTCTGTTGCCTCCACTGTTCACACACAGGCACACCCCTGGCTCTCAGGCATTCCTGAAATGTCTGGAGATTCCGGCCCTGGCCACATTGTAGGACTGTGTGGTGAAGGACTGGATGGCTAGTCTCCTGGGGGGAGCTTGTCTGATGGGGCCTTCTGGCCAAGGGCAGTGATCTTCAGTTTATTCTTCCATTGTGGACGTCACGAGTCTGTCCCCATAGGTCTTTCCTGGAGCCTCCTTGGTTTTACAGAAAAGGGCTCTTTGGTCCTGCAGCCCAGAGGAGGCACGAACAGGGATGCAGGGTGAGTTTTCAGTGCCTCCATTGCCCTCAACCACCCCTGCCCCCTCACGGGGCAGCACCTGATGTACAGATCCCAGTTCCCTAGGGAGCAGCCCCCTGCCATTCTCACTTGGCCTTCCCAACCTCCACCAGCCCTCTGTTTACAGCCCTGCTCCCCCTTTCCCCAGCAGCTTGGCCTGAGTCCCCCACAAACCCCTCTGCAGACCACAGGCCTCTGCTCCCTCCTAGATGCTGTGCTTGTCACTACAGTGTGGTGTCCCCTTCCTACATCTAAAACTGGATTGACATCTTTCCACCAGCTCTTTTTCTATTTTCAAAGGTCATGTTTAGTTCTCTTTTGATTCCTCTAGGATTGTTTTTTTAGTATGGTTTGGGGACAGAACAGTCAGATTCACAGGGCACACTTCTGCTATATTTAATTGAAAGTTTCTTTCTTTTTTTTGAAACTGAATGAAAAAAGAAAAAAGGGGGGGGATCCCCCCATCTGCCAAAAAAAGAAAGATAAGGACTTGACTGGTCCCAGGATTTCAGCAACAGATGAATGAGAAAAAAAAAGGAAGGAAGGGAGGGAGGGAGGGAGGGAGGGAGGGAGGGAGGGAGGAAGGGAGGAAGGAAGGAAGGAAGGAAGGAAGGAAGGAAAGAAGGAAGGAAGAGGAAAAGGAGCCTGACTGCTCCTAGGTATGTGGAGGAGACAGTTTGTCACAGATATGTGGGAGAGTATAGCCAGAGGCAGGGACATCTGACAGAGTCCAGAGTGGACATGACCAGACTGAGCTGGGCCGTGTGGGGGAGGGGAACCAGGTGCAGCAGCCAGAAAGCCCAAAAGAGAGTAGACGGGGGACGGGGGAACGGGGGACGGGGGGGACGGACACGACACACACACACACCAGGTAATCAACATGACTGGTTATATAGAGAAGGGCAGTCCAGCCCCAGAGCTGGAGAATTCAGGGTAGGAGGCGAGATGTTCCAGCCAGGAGGGCCCTGGAACAGGTAGGGACTGAGGGATGCTGGGAGAACCTGGCAGCCAGCATCTGCTTTGATATGTTAAATAGGCACTTCAACCATTTGTCTCAGGTCTGAAACCTAACTGAAACAAGTTTTTTTTGTAGCTCGGGATGATCTCAAACTCTCCTACGTAGCCAAGGACAACCTTGAAATCCTTATCGTGCTGCGTCCACCTGCAGAGTGTTAGGAGGATAGAGCTGGACCACTACACCTAGTTTCTGAGGTTCTGGGGAGGGAACCTGGGCTTCATGCCTGCGAGGACTCCATCACTCTTCCAAGGTCCTGGCCTCTTATCCGGAAGTTCTTTAGGGTCAGTTTGCACTCATTTCACAGAGATCATTTCCAGGACCTGCTGCTGTGCAGCAACTCTGGCTTTCAGCCAGCAAGGCTTTTCTCTTTTCTTTCTTTCTTTCTTTCTTTCTTTCTTTCTTTCTTTCTTTCTTTCTTTCTTTCTTTCTTTCTTTTCTTTCTTTCTTTTTTTTTCTTTTTTTAATGTTGAAACAGGGTCTCACTATGTACATACCCCAGGCTGTCCTTATACTCAAACAGAGATCTGCCTGTTTCTGCCTCCTAAGTGCTGGGCGTAAACACCAAAATGCCAAGCCTGTAGCAAAGTTTCTCTTTCATTCTTCTGGGTAGATGTCTGGTAATGGCGCCAGTTACTAATGGTATTAGAAAATCACACAACATTTTGGACAACAGTAACAAAACCCAACAGTGGCTTCCACCTGAGAAGAGGAGGAGCTTGAGAAGGGCTTTGAAGTGGGAGTGTGGAGAAGGCCCAGGTACTGTGGAGTCCTTTCCACACACCCCCTCTCCTGTGTTCATTCCTGCTCTCATGCCTTGTCTGCCTGGGGAGTCCCTTTGATCACGTGACTCTAGACTAAGGAAGAACTTTTTTTTTCTGTTTTTGACAGGGTCTTGCTATGCAGCTACCCTGACCTTGAACTCCCTGTACATGTCAGCCACACTGGCCTCAGCCTCCCCAGGGATGACATCATAGGCTTACATGCAGTGCTCAGCACAAGGGTATTTGTGCAGTGGTTCCTTACGCCTTGTACCGAGGGCTCAGAGTTTTAGAAGGGAACACCAGTGTTCCACTGTACACCACCTGTGCAGTGCAGCCTGGAGCCTAGAGAAGTTGGGGAGGGAGAGGAGAGCCATGTGCTCTTACAGGGAAAGGATGCTGGCATGCAGAACCCAGCTCGAGAGGCTTGGAGGAGAGAGTGAAGGGCCTGGAATGCCACGCCAATGGCTTCGGTTTACCTTCGGGTGGCAGGGAGTTACCCAAGCCATTTGACAAGACAGCCTGTTCTTCAAGAAGGTTCTACTGGACCAGAGGGTTCCGAATGGGAAAGACCGGGCTTAGAAGGGCAATTAGATAAAGGGGTTTCCTGACTAGACAGCTCACAGGGCCTTTTAAAGATCCAGACCCTGGAGCTGAGGAGATACCTCGGCTGGCAAACTGCTTGCCAAGCAAGCATGGGGAGTTTGATCTCGAGTACCCAGGAGTGGTGGTGGACGCTTCTAAAGCGTGCGCGGGGAAGGTGGAGGCAGGAGGATCCCTGGGGCTCCTGGCCAATAAACCTAGTCACATCAATGAACCCAGTGAGAGCATCTGCCTCAAAAACACAATGTGGGTGTTTCCTGAGAACGACACACCTCCATGAACACAGGTACACACATGGATGTGCACCTGTATGCACTAGTGTATCCCCTACACCAACACAAGTGTACACACGCAAAGAGAGAGACACACAGACACAAGGATCTGGATCCTAGTTTCTACCTTTTGAGATTTTCTTTCTTGTTCATTCTTTTCTTCTCTCTCTCTCTCTCTCTCTCTCTCTCTCTCTCTCTCTCTCTCACACACACACACACACACACACACACACACACACACACACACTTTTTTTTTTTTTTTTTAATACAGGGTCTCACAATGTTACCTTGGCTGACAGGTACTTACTTTGTGGACCAGAATGGCCTCTCTCTCATGTAGACCAGGCTGGCTTCTAACTCATAGAGATCCACCTCCCTCTGCCTCCTGAGTGCTGGGATTAAAGGTGTGCGCCACCACACCTGCCTGGCGCTGCTTTGAGATTGTCTTGCAGGTGGTCTGGAGGAGACTAGGAATCTGCATTCTGGAAACATCTCACCTCAAACATGGGGTGTGACTCTGGATAGGAAGACTGAAGCCTCTCCTGCATGTAAAGACAGAACAAAATCAAATGTGGGAGAAAATGATGATGTGGGTCATTAAGGATGCCGAGGTGGACTGGATGAATCTGTGGGCATCTCATTTCCACTTGCAGTCATGAGTGTGTGGAACTCTCTGGGGTTCCTCACAGATGGACACACACAAGCCTCATCCCCAGGAGGTAGAGAGGATGGCAGCTCAGAGCTCAGGTCTACAGCTGGATTGCAATGTTGTCTGTGAGTGAATGAGTCACCTGTACGAACAGCAGATTCTTCCCTGCACAATGCAAAGTCTACAGGCTGTTAGCTTCATCCGGCTTTTGTGATGATTCCCTGAGATGCCGAACTGGATGCTGGGCATGGTGCCTGACCCGTAGGGAGTACCCTGCACGGTAGTGCTAGGAAGGATTCTGAGAAATGTCATGTCTCGGCAGAAACCAGAGTCATGTCTCTGTCGTCCAGCACTAGGAGAGAAGTCCCCAGGAAATCATAAACCCTTCCTTCCATTTGTTCCTCTCTGTCTGTGTGGCTTTTTCTAGGTGTAAGTTTGGTGACTCCTCTGCCTTTGATTTCCAGGATTTGGAGAGAAATGACAGTCCCTTGCTGCTGCATTTAACTGGTGAGGAGCACACAGACCTGAGATTGTAATTATGACGTTTTAAAATGTCAAGCTCTTCAAAAGTCTGCTGTTGCCCTTGCTGTCACCCTGAACCCAAACCCTGCCTCCCAAACCTAGAGTGTGCCCCGAGTCTCCCAGGCAAGCTTCACCTGGGAAATCTGAGTGACAGGTGACGTGCAGGCAGCTGGAAGACGCACAGTAAATGGAGCCTACGATGAGCTCAGAAGAGGTGAGTTGATGATCTGCTATTTATAGCCCCACTAAGAGGCTCTGGCCGCCAGCTCCATGTGAGGCTGGGTGGAAATGATGCCTTTGCAGGCTGAGAGCACAAAATGAAATTGGTGATTCATGGGCAGCCGCCAGCTGAAATCCAAACACACTCCTGCTTCTCCAACCCCACAGGCCTTTCACACCCATTGGGAGGAAGGCTGAGAAGAACACGGCCACAACCTAGGCTGTCTGTGCCGGTTCTGTGCAGTTCTGGGGTGGCTCTGGGGACCTCAGCTCATCTCCTCCAGACACTGGGGCTAGAACCTGGGTATAATTGAGAGATCATCCCAGAGGAACAGGGCAGGGGAGACAGAGAGAAAGGGCTCCTGGTTTTTGTTCCCTCGAGTAACACAGGTTACAGAGCATCCTGTAGAGCCCTGTAAAGACTGAACACACAAACATGTACCAAACCGTTTTCCAGTTCCACAGCCCCGAACCTGTCACCCGAACTCGCTTGTTTACTGCCCTCGGTCACCTCTCCCTCCCAGGTCAGTGTCTTCCTGGAGGCCCCCCTCTCCTTCCACTCTTCCCACACAACATGAGGCTCCAGTGGAGGACTCTCCCTTCCCTGCAGCCAAGATGATGTTCAGAGGGCCAAAGAAGGATAAGGAATCACAAACCAAACTCAGAAACCAGAGCGAGGCGCGGAGCTGGACTCCTGGAACTCAGCTCTCTGCAGGTAGAAGCCAGAGCAGTGCCATGCTTTCCAGCACAGCCTGAGCTACAATGGGACCATGTTTCAAAGAAAAGCTGAGGCTGGAGAGATGGCTCAGCAGTTAAGAGCACTTGTTGCTCTTCCAGAGGCTTTGAGTTCAATTCCTAGCACCCACATGGCAGCCTACAACCATCCACAGCTCCAGTTCCAGGTCACCTGACACTGTCTTCTTTCTTTTTTTTTTTTGTTTTTTTTTGTTTTTCGAGACAGGGTTTCTCCGTGTAGTTTTGGTGCCTGTCCTGGATCTCACTCTGTAGCCCAGGCTGGCCTCGAACTCACAGAGATCCGCCTGCCTCTGCCTCCTGAGCACTGGGATTAAAGGTGTGCACCACCACCGACCGGCCTGACACTGTCTTCTGTCCTCTACAGGCACACACGTGTACACATGCAGGCAAAACACTCATACAAATAAAATAAATAAATAGATAAATCTGAAGATCATTAAGAAAAACCGAGTCAAGCCGGGCACAGTGGCAGTGGGCCACCATGCTAGCACTCAGGAGGCAGAGGCAGGTGGATCTTTGTGAGTTTGAGGACGGTCTGGTCAGTGAGATCCTCAAAAAAAGAAAAAGAAAAAGAAAGAAAAAATAGATTCAAACAGCTATGCTTTTTTTTTTTTTTTTTTTTTTTTTTTTTTTGGTTTTTCGAGACAGGGTTTCTCTGTGTAGCTTTGCGCCTTTCCTGGAACTCACTTGGTAGACCAGGCTGGCCTCGAACTCACAGAGATCCGCCTGGCTCTGCCTCCCGAGTGCTGGGATTAAAGGCATGCGCCACCACCGCCCAGCTCAAACAGCTATGCTTTTATCTATTTATGTTTTTGTTGATTATATATATAATTTATTGTTTATTTACTTATTTGCTTGTTTATTTATTTTGGTTTTTTGAGACAGGGTTTCCCTGTGTAGCCCTGGCTGTCCTGGAACTTGCTCTGTAGACCAGGCTGGCCTTGAGCTCAGAGATCCACTTGCCTCTGCCTTCTGAGTGCTGGGACTAAAGGCATGGGCCACCAATGCCAAGCCTTAATTTTTCTTTAGGAAAAAAAAAATCCATTCTACTCAGGAAGCTGAGGCAGGAGAATCACAAGTTCAAGGCCAGACTGAACAAATTAGCATGATGCTGTCGGTTTCCCCCTCACTGGCACAATGGGAACAGTTCCAAACCTACCATACGGGGTTGTGGTAAAGAGAAAAGAGCAGGTGGTGTGGGATGGTGGCCCAGTGGGTAGAGCACTGGCCACACAGGCAAGAGGACCTAGGCCTGAGTCCCCAGAACCCAGATGAAAAACTAGGGGTGACTGCATGTGCCTGTAACCCCAGTGCTATGAGGCCTGAGAGAGAGATTTATGGGGCTTGCTGGCCGCAGTGTAGCTGAAAAACTGCAACCTCCAGTTCAGGGAGACAAGTCTCAAGGGGATAAGCCAGAGGACGACTGAGCAAGGACCTAGTGCTGTCCTTTGGCTTCTGTGCATTCAAGCACACACACACACACAGACACACAGACACACATAGACACATACACACACACACACTAAATATATGTACACATACACACAGGCACAAACACAGACACACATATACACATACACACATGCACACACATACACATACACAATACACACACATGCATAATAAATATATATACACATACACAGACACACATACACACATACACACATGCACACACATACACAATACACACACACACACACACACACACACACACACACACACACGTGCTGGAAGTGTATAGCACAGGGTCAGGCTTGATGATGGGGCCTCAACAGAGACTTGACCTTTACACCCATGTCAGGCTGCCTGACACACTTGGTCTATCCTTGGCTTTGTAGAAGAACCAAGTGCCTGTCCCCTCAGGTCTGTGTTTTGTCTGGGGTTTACAACCCACTCTTCTGCTCCCCTAGGTCCTGGGGCAGCTTCTACTGTTCACCTGAGGGTTCCAGGTGCTCCCTGAGTTCTGTAGGCAACACAATGTCAGCCAGCAGAGGATCTAGAGAGGGCCAGGAGGAGCCCACCCCACCTCTAGCTGGGTACACAGCATGAACTGCTGATTCATGGACACTCGTGAGGCCTGGGCTGCTCGTACATCCTCTCATCTCCAGCTGTCGGCCAAAGCATAATTGTAGCTGTCACTTTGGCAGCAAGATGCTGTGATGTGTCCTAAAACAACTGCCTCTGCTCCGCAGCAGAGCTCTTGGGAGGTGGGAGGGATCTGCAGCTGCTCCCTTGGAGAGAGCCATTCTGGAAATCAATCTGCATGAGATTTGTCCAGGTGCAGTCCCAGGGCAGTGTGAGCCCCAGGGAGGGGCCCTGTGCTGGAACCAGCTGGGTGCTGCCTACGTCAGCATCTTCCGGAATGCCGTCCTGATGGCATCCATTAATAAGAGACGGGCTGCCGTTGGAGGAGGCATTGCTGGCAGCTCTGAGGAGTTGGAAAGCAGCCTTTAGACAATGCATGAGTTGGACTCCAGGGTGAATGGATAGTTAGACAGTGGTGGAGGGAGGGAGTGCCAGAGACAAAGCTGGGACCAAATTGAGAAAGAAGCGAGGACACTGAGGGCCAGACCTGCAGCTTGGACTGCATCCTGGAAGCAATTGAGAGTCTCTGGAAGCCTTATAGGAGAGAGTGACGTGGTCAGATGATGGGGGTGGCGGGGTGGAGGTGGCGGGTAGGGTGGTCTGGGCTCCAGTATTTTCGAGGAGTGTCTGCAAGTTTAGGACTCTCCCTCCCCACACATTTTGCACCATTCCCTGGGCTAGGAGGTGATGGAGGCTCTGTACTCCGTGGGTCTTTGCATCGGGGAACCTCATCATGCCAGCAGAGAGCAGAGGCCAGCAAGGGTAAGTCCTGGGCCCATACATTCTTGCTTTTTCTGTCTGCTTTGACCAAGAGGACTTCATAATTGAAGTACCTATAACCAGAGATGCCGAATGTGGGTGGGGCAGCAACACACAGAGGTGGAGAGAGGCTTCTTCTGGGGGGCGGGGGTCTCGCTGCTGTGAGTAGAGCTAATTTCTCAAGTTGCTACCCACAAAGAAAACAGCAAAGGGGCTGGGGATGTGGCTCAGCTGATAGAGGTCTTGGCTGGCACGCACGCAGCCCCGCACAAACTGGACATGGACATCAAGAAGCAGGGAAATCAGAGGTTCAAGGTCACCCTTAGCTATATAGAGAGTTGGAGGCCAGCTAGGCTACATGAGACCTTGTCACACACACACACACACACACACACACACACACACACACACACACACACACACAAAGGAGATGTGGTCTAGCAGTTAAGAATGTTTGCTGCCTTTCAGAGGACCTGAGTTTGGTTCTCAGCACCCACATTAGGCAGCTCACAACTGCCCATGACTCCATCTCCAGAGGATCCAACTTCTTTTCTGGACTCCTTGGGTAGCTGCACACAGTACACAGAACCAGGTACAGACACAAATGCACACATGTAATTAAAAACAAAACGGAAATCCCTTTTAAAAATTACATTTAAAAACAAAACAAGGGCCTGGAGAGATGCCTCAGTGGCCAGGAGTACCAGCTGCTCTCCCAGAGGACCTGGACTGAACGTCCATCACCCACATGGACGTTCACAACAGCCTGTAACTCCAGTTCCAGGGCATCTGACACCCTCTTCTGACGTCCTTTGGCACTGGGCCTGCAAGTGGCATACAAACATACATACAGGCAAAACACATAAAAATAAAAACAAATTAAATCTTAAAAAACAGAAATATATATAAACAAGCCAGAGCAAGCATACAATCAAATAATGGCAGAGACAAAGAGCATGTCAGCTTGTCTGATGAAGAAATTCCTGGAAAGAGGGAAGGTGTTCTTTTTTTTTGAGACAAGGTCTCCCTCTCTCCCTATGTAGACCAGGCTGGCCTAGAACTCACAGAGATCCACCTGCCTCAGCCTCCCAAGTGCTGGGATTAACGACGGCAGCACCCCGAGTGACTCAGTGAGTCTCCATTCTTAGAAACTAAAATAAATACTGTCTTGTGGGTTGCTTAGGAAGACCGAGGACTAGGAAGTGTTTGGAGCCGTTCCCAGCCGCTGACCCAGCCCCGAGCACGGATGCCAGCACATATCTGGACCATCGTGTAAGTCAGGAGGAAGACACAACTCAGTCAACAAATATTTGGTGTACCTCCTCGGAAGTGAGGGGTTGCGTAAGCAGCGGTTTGGCAGTGATTCTCCCGTTCAGCTGCAAGCAGCTCAGGCAGGATGCCTTTCAGGAGGGGGAGGGGCAGGTGGAATCGTCTTCCCACTCCGGTGTGAGCCTCTGTGGGGTGTTCCCTGCTCTGGGCTGCCAGTCACTAGGCCAGTACTGAGCAGTGAGGAAATCCTGCCACCACAGTAGCTCATTCAGTAGGGTTACCGTCGGTGGGCAGGGCCTGAGCCTCTCTCCAGAATTCAGGCAGCATGTCACAACATGTAGTAGCCCCCTGTGACTGCCATGGCCAATTTGGAGCAACATATCAAGATGTAGTTTTGCCTATTTGGTACATTTTTCCCTTAAAAAAAAAAAAAAAAGAATCACAAGATTTTAGAATTGGATGCAGTGCCTTGAGACAGGGTCTCCCAGAATCTGTCTCTGTTTTTTGTTTGTTTTTGTTCTACGGGACAGGGTTTCACTGTGTAGCCCTGGCTGTCCTGAAATGCACTCTGCAGACCAGGCTGGCCTCGAACTCACCTGCCTCTGCCTCCTGAGTGCTGGGATTAAGGGCGTGCGCCACCACCGCCTGGCTTATCTCGGCTTTTCAGTGCAGCCATGACCAGCTTTCTTTGTGAATGCTGAGGATTCACACCCAAGTCCTCATGCTTTGTCTTACCCACGGGACTGTCTCCTTAGTCTCTTGTTGGGTTTTGAGACAAGGTCTCATGGATGGCCTGGAACTCACTATAATATCAGAAGATGACCTTGAACCTCTGATCCTTCTGCCTCACAAGTGTTGAGATTACGGGCATACTCTACCATGTCTGGTTTTATCCAGTGTTAGGGAACGGAACCCAGGGTTTTGTGCATGCTAGGCAAGCACTCTACCAACTGAACTACATCCTCAGGTGTTTTGGAGACTGGGTCTCACAATAGAGTTGAGACTGGCCTCCAGCTCATCATTCTCCTGCTTCAGCCTCCTAAGCACTAGAATTGCAGCTGCAAATACATTTAAAAAAAAAAAAAAAACCTAAACAGGCCTTCATCTTAGAAACACTGAGGCTTCCATGTGCTATGGACAGAAGGATGGACAGAAGGGTGGCTGAGACAGCCCGTCAAGGGTACTTGCAGGTGTGAACTCTTAGAAGTTTACAGTGAATATCACCCCATATAAATAGAAAAAGAGTGACAGAAACACAAATCAATGTCTGTGAAGACAGAGGGGTTTACTTCTCACTAAAAACCGGGCTGTGGTGGCAAGGGTGGGGATAGAGATGGCTTGCCACCAAGTCTGATGACCTGTATTTGATCTCTGGGACCCACATGGTAGATGGAGAGAAGAACTGATTTCTTTTTTTTTCTTTCTTTCTTTTTTTTTTTTTTTTTTTTTTTGGTTTTTCGAGACAGGGTTTCTCTGTGTAGCTTTGCGCCTTTTTCCTGGAACTCACTTGGTAGCCCAGGCTGGCCTCGAACTCACAGAGATCCGCCTGGCTCTGCCTCCCGAGTGCTGGGATTAAAGGCGTCCGCCACCACCGCCCGGCAGAACTGATTTCTTAAAGTTGTAGTCTGACCTCTAGACATGTGCTGTGAGTGGCATGTGTGTAGGGACATGCATGAGCACACATGCACAAAATAAGTAAATAAATATATGTAATTTAAAAAAAAAAAAACCCTGCTGGAGAGAGGGCTCAGTGTGTCAGACACTTGCTGTGCAAACGTGAGGACCAGAAGTCAGGTTCTGGGAATCTGCACACTGCCAGAAGCAGCAGCATGAACACATGACCTCAGCACTCCTCCCAGTGCTGTGAGGTTGTCCCCAGAACCTCACAGACCGGCTAGGCTGAGTGTGCAGGGGAGAACAGAAGACCCTCCTGTCTCAACCAAGGGGGAAGGCAAGGACTGACTGACACCCAAGATTGTGCTCTCACCTCCACACGAGTGCCACGGCATGCACGTGCCCAAATTCACACACACACATGCATGCACACACATATCATATGCAAACACACACACACACACACACACACACACACACACACACACAGAACTTGGGAGGTAGAGTCAGGAGAATCAGGAACTCAAGGTCATTCTCAGTTACACAGTGAGCTCCAGGCCAGCCTGGGCTACAGGAGGTCCTGTCTCAAAACCAAACGCCTCTGGTGTGCGCTTGGGTGTGGTTTGGTAGCAGAGCATTTGCCTAACATGCACCGGCTCTGCTTCCATCCCAGCCTGCAAAAGAAAAGAGCGCTTCAGTGGCTCCAAATAGGACCAAACATCACTAACCTCACTTCCTGTGGATCAGGATTCGGAGGTGACTCAGGCACCTGTGTGTGTGTGTGTGTGTGTGTGTGTGTGTGAAGAGGCTTCAGTCAGAATGGGGACTGTGGTCATTTGAAGGCTTGAGTGGGGCTACAACATGCTGAGAAGTTGGTCTTTGCTGTTGGCAGGAGCCTGGGTCCCCTGTGACCTTCATCCACGCATTCACTTGAGTGAACCTAAAGCATGGCCCCTGGCCTTTGCTGGCCTAGGGCAAACAACCCGAGAAAAAGCAAACCACAATTAATGTATTTTATGATACTGTTACAGAAGTAACATGCTCTACTTCCTATGGCTATCTTTCTGTGATAGCTCAGGTTATTGTTTACACAGGCCAGTCCTACTGAATGGAGAGGAGAAGGGAATAAGAAAGAATATCAGGAACCGAGGGTCACCGGGAGTCATCTTAGAAACTGCCAACCATATTTGCTGTCCTCAAAAAGAAGCTTCTACGTAGAGTTCCAAGATGGCAGCTCTAATTCCAGCTGTCAGTCATAGACAATGCTTTGCAATTAAGGTGAACAAGGAAGAAGGAAGGCACGACATGACTTTTTTTCTCTTAAGGATGCTTTCTAGATATTGGACACAACATTCTACATGTATCTTATTAGTCAGAATTTGTTCACATAGCTGCAAAGGAGGCTGGCAAGTTTAGTATTTATTCTGGGAGAGTCTATGTTTAGCTAGTCCGTACACTAGAGGACAAGTGCAGCCTCTGCCACACTGGCACTGTTCCAGAGTACATTACAAAGGTTAGGGGGTGGGGGACAGAAAGAACATCACAGACCTTGGGTTTCTGACCTGGATAAGAACTTATGAGCTTTCTTGGCTGGTGTGTGTGTGTGTGTGTGTGTGTGTGTGTGTGTGTGTGTGTTAGAGAAGTACGTATTAGTAATTCATGAATCTCAATGTAAAGAGAAAGCTCAGGAGACAAATGAGCATGAGAAACAAACTCAGGGGAGGGCAAGATGACTCAGAGGACAAAGGTAATTCTGACAATCCTGAGGACCTGATTTTTTTTTTTTTTTTTTTTTTTTTGGTTTTGGTTTTTCAAGACAGGGTTTCTCTGTGTAGCTTTGCGCCTTTCCTGGAACTCACTTGGTAGCCCAGGCTGGCCTCGAACTCACAGAGATCCACCTGGCTCTGCCTCCCGAGTGCTGGGGTTAAAGGCGTGCGCCACCACCGCCCGGCGAGGACCTGATTTTAATCCTTGGGACCCTCACGGTGAAAGGAGAGAACTGACTTCTACCAGTTGTCCTTACACTTCCAAGTGGGTGTTACGGCATGTACACACACACACACACACACACACACACACACACACAATGAAAACAAAGCAGACCCAGTTCTTGAAGCCCAGCCCAGGGTGGTCCTAAAAATGCAGCAGATCCCCAAATGAAAGCCCATCACAGGAGGCCTGGTGAGAGCAGCTTCCTTGTATACGCACAACTGCAGGTTTAAATAAATTCCAGGCTGCCGAGTAACGGATCCAAATGCAGAAGCACAGATGGGCAGTTCCACCAGCTGTGTTTTGAAAAAGATCATATGATTCCTGATCAATGAACCAAAGAGACCAAATGCAGGCAAGCTCAGAGCTGAGCAGCAGTGTTGCCCTGAGACCTCCTGGAGGCCACAGCCAGGACCCTAGCAGCCTGACTCCACCAGGAATCGTGTGAGACACCGAAGCCTGGCCACACAGAGGATGAGCTCTCTATTTCTCTGACAGCTGGAGGATGACCAGGTTCTGGCTTCACTGACTGGCCAGTGACAGCAACCCCCTGGCTTAGAAAAAAGCAAAATCTGCAAACAGAAGACTTAGTTTTGGCACCCAAAGGACAGCAGGGTCTCTGACGAGGCCATTCTGGTGGATCGGCTGGTTGTCCTGCTATGGGCAACATGGACATTGGGAACCTAACTGAAGATGGGGATGAAGAGATTGGACTGAGTGAGGACTCTGTGATACTCATTGTGTGGAAGGTAGTGTAGGGTATTCTACCTACCTGACTGTGCCCACGCTCCTTGTCCATGATTGAGGGAGGTGGCCCAAGCTAGATGAGGTCCTGGGTCCTGTATTCCCAACTGGCTATCTATGTCAGGTCCTGTGTTCCCCTGCTTGCTTGGGTCAAACTTACACTTCCCAACACACTGGGCTGTCAATCACCACAGCAAACATTCTTCCAACCTTCCTCCTCTGTCTTGCTCAGTGTCCCATGTTCACCAACAAGGTTTGGAGGACCTCTGTGGACGTCTCATTAGACTGCCCTTTCAAGAGAGATCACTATGGAGGCTGGAGCTGAAGCTAAGTTGGAAGAGGGCTTGCCTCAATTGCACTAAGTCCTGGGTTCTATCCTGAGCTCCACATGAATGGGGTGTATGCCTGTAATCCCAGCACTCAGGAGCTGGGTGTAGGAGTATCAGAAAGCCAAGGTATCCTTGGTTACATAGCAAGCTTGAGATCAACCTGAGCTATATGACACAGAGAGAGAGAGAGAGAGAGAGAGAGAGAGAGAGAGAGAGAGAGAGAGTCAATGGCTGAGTCCAGTCTCCAACCTTGTGGAGAAGGAAAACAGAAGGTCGTAGGGTGACTGAGTTGGCAGGGTGTTGCGGTTGAGCTATGGAGAAGGAGAGCAAAGTGAAGAGCCCAGACTGGCCTTTGCTGTCTACAGCTCTGTTGCACCAATGTTTATCCAGCCCCTGCTCAATCATAAAGACAATAGCCATATCCCATATCCTGGGGACCCAGAATAGAGGAAGACTCTGTGACATCATCACCACAGACACATAAACAAAGGAAAACAGTAGAGAATGTAACATGTAGAGGTGGGTTAAGAGCAAGGCCCCCCAAATGATGGATCTGTACTGGGGAAGCTGCGAGGGAAGGAAGCCCAGAGGACGTGACACCTGCAGGAAGGACCAGGCATCTAAGGAAGCATGCATCCCTGCACCTGCAAACTCCCCAGGGCAGAGGTTAGGGGAATCCCAGACCTGCTGTGTTCCTTGCTCTCTGAAGTCTCTGGCTCCCTGGGGGTAAGTGTGGCCTTGATCTTTTGCCATGGAGCAATCCAGCAGGGTCAAGGGAGGGGCAAAGCTGAAAATGGTCTGCCATTATCTGCTGGGCTTCTTGTTGTCTTTGGATCTTTGGTATCGGACCGTGATGGTGGAGGAACCTGTAAACTGAAAAGGTTGTGGGATGAATCTGTCCTTGGAGAATTTTCCTCAGTTCTAGTCCTTCTCCATAGAAGTCACCCAAGGGACCTAGGCAGACTCTCAGGCCCAACTGCACAGCCACCTCTAGTGGTACAGGAGACAAAGCTTGAAGGTGTATTAGATGAGCCACTGTGGCCTATTTCTTGTCATCAGATCCAGTCCCCAAGATCTCTGGGTCCTTTAAGAAGCCATGCAAACCCCCTCATCACCTAAACACCCACCTGGCCCCTGCAGCCAGTTCTATGGTACAAAGAGGACACGTTCGTGCTAACGCACTCTAGCCTTATACGCGGTGCAAGCTTGCTTTCCTTCTAAGACCCAGGAATGTGAGATGCTGGTAAGTGATCAGATGGCTTCAACCTGAAAGGCTTCTCAGAAATCATTCTAGAGAATGAAGGAAGCATGGGCTCCATGAGGTCCAGAGGGCCCCAGGTCCTCTGAGAGTCAAGGTGGGCATGTGAGACCAGAGCCACCCTTGGACATCTAGAAAACCTCTTTTGGCTGTTGTTCTTCTCGCTGTGATGTGCAGTCAGTTTCTTGGCAGCCCTGGGCAGGTTCTATCCCCCTGGTTCGGGAACAAATTGAAGGCCTTACCTGCTGTCCTATGAACCTCACCAGTACCCCATATTCTATTTCTGCAGCCCAGTGTGTGCCCATTGTGGTGTGAGTGTGTGTGTGCGCACACACTCACACGCGCGTGAAAGCAAGTGTGTGCACAAATGCATATGGAGAACAGAGATCTACCATGAGTAGCTTCTTCAGTCACTCTCCACCCTTTTCCTTGTTTTTTGAGATAGCGTCTCTCATTTTTATCTGGAATTTCCAATTTGACTAGGCTGACTGGCCAACCAGCTTTACATATCCACCTATCTCTGCCTTCCCACTTCTGGGATTACAAGTACACACAACCACTCCTGGTTTGTTATGTGCACTCCAGGGCTGGACTCTGAGCTTGTGTTGACTGAGCCAGGCATTAACTTTTGTTTGTTTGTTTATTGTCCTCCCCCACACACACAAGATCTCCCATATTCACCCAGAGCCCTGGATTTCTCTTTTGTCGCGTCCAATTGCACTGTTGTTACTGTTGGCATCAATTGTCCCACCTGACCAGGCCCAGCTTCAGCGCTGTCTCACCTACCAAGTTTTTCTTGTCATCCTCTGTCCTCTGAACCCATGGCCTAAGGGCTGGAGCTTTTATTGGATTTGCATCTTTAATTACAGGAGCCATACATGCTTGTAAAAACATTCCCACATTACAGATGCGTGCTCAGTAAAACAAGTGTGTCATCCTGACCTCCTTTTCCCTAGGCTCACTGCAGTTAGCTGGATATACACATGGGGACTGGTGGTCTCTTGGGGACCTTCCCTAACTACTTGATGTGGGATGACAGAGTAGGTGGAAGTGATCAGTCAGTGGAAGCTTCCAGAGTGTGGTGATATGGGTTGACTTAGAAAACCCTCAAGGTCAGTCTGTGGGACCTCTTGATTTCTTTTACAAGACAGTTCAAAGCGCAGAGCCCCAGGGAGGCATTCCTAGCTCATGTGGGAATAAGCATTCTAATTCACCCAAGAGCCAGAAACTCAAGTTCAAAAAGCACACAGGTCTCCAGAGAATGCCCTTGGCCTAGTGTAGCCAGCCAGAACAAGCCTAGGCAGAGCTGACTCTAAGTTTGGCCACTTTCTCATTGTGGTCACTTGGTGAGATGGAGAAAGGCAGGTTGTGAAGCCTTGCCTTCCTTAGGAGAGGTAGTAAGAACCATAGCTGTGCTGGCATGTCCTTCTCCAGGGAGAAGGGATTGAACTGTATTAATACCATATTAGGTCACTCTACCCCAGCTTAAAGATGGCCTGGAAGGCTCAACCAAGGTATTAGCATCTCAACTAAAACTTAAAAGAGAAGTAAGCAGAGTGGCCAAGAAGAGGGGAGGATGATCTGGTGGTGGTGGTGGTGGTGGTGCATGCCTTTAATCCCAGCACTCAGGAGGCAGAGGCAGGAGGATCTCTGTGAGTTTGAGGCCAGCCTGGTCTACAGAGTGAGTTCCAGAATAGCCAGAGCTACACAGAGAAACACAACAAAAACAACAACAATGAGAGAGAGCGAGAGAGAGAGAGAGAGAGAGAGAGAGAGAGAGAGAGAAGGGCAGCATCTCCTGCAAGAGAGGCCACAGACATTATAGAAACTGAAAATTCAGGATGTGATTAAGTGGAGTTAACTATTGGGGTATGTAGACCTTCTCTGCCAAGCCAAGAGGTCAAACCTTTGTCCCAATGATCAAGATGCATTAAGAAAAGCTTGACAAGTTTAGGTAAATGATAGTGGTGGCCAAGACCAGGGTCCCAGCTTAGAATTCAATATAGCATGCAAGGGAAGGGGGAAAATGAAGAGGATTCAGGCTTTATGGGTGAGGGTGTAGATCCTAGACCCACAGAAGCATTAAGCAAATATTTCTATGAATAGTTCTATGTTTAATGTATCATATCATAATTGCATTTTGACCAATTGTATTTCTCAAATGGACAGTCATACTTGTGTAATAATGTTAAAACAACCTTCTATATGTGTGATCCATGGTTTGATGATAAGTGATTGAAGAAATGAAGAAAGCTTTAAGCAGGTAGAATCATGTTGCTGGATTAGTTATAGCAGGAATTGCAGCTCTTGCTACTATGCTTGCTACTATTACTGTTGCTTCAGTGGCTTTGTCTCAATTCATTCAGACAGCAGGGTTTGTTAATCAATTGTCTATGAATGTTTCTATGACATTAGAGATTTAAGAAGACATAGATGTAAAAATGGAACATAAATTGAATGTTTTGTATGATGTGGTACAATTTCTGGGAGATGAGCTCCAAAGCCTGAAAACTAGAGTACATTTGAAATGTAATGCTAATTATGAATGGATTTGTGTTAGTCTTCTGCGTATAATGAAAGTGCTATTGGATGGGAAAGAGTCAAGACACATCTTAAAGGAATTTGGCATGATTTTAATGAATCCTTAAATTTGGATATATAACATCAAGAGATTATAGAAATGAAAAAAGGCTAAATTGGATTTTGATGCAGTTAAAACAGCTGAAGATGTTCCAGAACAAGTCAAAAGGGCTATCCCATCATGGTCATCATTTACTTCACTCTTAACTAGTGTTGTAGTTGTTGGAGCATGTGTCTTAGTAGGCATAACCTGTTTGCCTATGATTTTCAAGCTGATTTTGAACTTGTTATGGAGAATAGGCTCAGAATTCCATTCAATAAAACTCCACACAGTCCTCTGACTTGACACCAGAGGCTGGTAGCCAAAGACGGGTAAGTTTTCTTTGCCTCCTTTCAACCTAAGACAGGACATGAATGATGGAATTCATGCTCCCAAGACAGGTAAGATTGGAGTGTGGTAAGGAAACACCTAAGACAGGCATGGTCATCTGAGAGACTCAGTGGAATCTTAAATAAAAAGAGAGGAATTGTGGGAGCCCACAACTGACTCAGTTTCCCAATCTGATCTGAAGTCTATTCTGAGTCAACAGAGTTCAAGCTTGTTTACTCCAGGGCTGGGAAAATGTCCTGATTAGCCCACAGAGTCTCCTTGAAGGGCTGTGAGAAAGTCCTGATTAGCACACAGGAAGGACCATACTATCTAGCTACATGTAGGCTGCTGATGCTGGCCAGAGGTACATCAAGATAGAAAATGAAACTGCCTGCTCCTTGATGCAAGGCAGGATAGATAGTGGTTGAGTGTCTGTGCTGTGCATTGTTCTACCTCTGTCCTTCAAAACTGTATACAAGCTGGCTATGAAATAAACTCGGGGTGTCCGGCATTGACTGGCAGACCTCTCAACTCTTTTCTGTCCTCTCTACAATCCACACGCCTCTACCCAGCTACTCAGCTGACTGGTTGGCAGGCTCTAACAGATGCTGTCTGAAAATTGGGGCTGTGAGTATGGTGAGGTATATGCACTGGAACCAAAAGTCTCCAAGTCTCTAGTGCCCTGAGTGACTTTGACATGGCTTTCCTCTCCAGGCCTCTACCTCCAGCCCCAAGGCCTTTGCTCACACTCTCTACCCACTGTCTTTCTCTTCTTTGTCTACAGGGTACCTGCTTATCCTTGCCTTTTGTGCTTTTCCAAGAAAGAGCTCACTGGCTTCCTAGGTCAGAGTCTATGAGTCAAGAGTCCCACATTCTATTACTTCCTCCCATTCACCACAGTGGTCCACTGGCTTGCTACCTCCCCAAACAGCCTGCAACCTACTCACCTCTGTATCCCCAGCACCTGATAAGGGGTGAAGACGTTGAATAACTGAGTAAATAGGTAAACCAAAGGACAGAGTACATTTGAGAAAATAAAAAGGCTTGGGCCAACAAGCTGGCTCAGCAGGTAAAGGCACTTGCTGCCAAGCCTGAAGATCTGAATTCAATCCTTGGAATCCACAGGGTGAAAGGAGAGAACTGAGAAGTGGTCCTCTGACCTCCTCGTGTTTGCTGTGGTGCATGTGTACATACAACTCCCCCCCCAAAAAAATCCAAAAATGTAAAAAAAAAAAAGAAGAAGAAGAAGAAGAAGAAGAAGAAGAAGAAGAAGAAGAAGAAGAAGGGAAGGAAGGAAGGAAGAAAGAAAGAAAGAAAGAAAGAAAGAAAGAAAGAAAGAAAGAAAGAAAGAAAAATTAAAGAAATATTAAGTTGAAAAAAAAAAAAGAAGACACTGCACTCACAAACTCACAGAAGCTGTGGCTGTGTGAAAACCTATAACAAGGTCAAGCCAGGGAAGAAGGGGGTCATGAGTCCCCACCCCTAACCATGGAGAAACAGGTGATGGCTTCTGAGGGAGGGAGTGATCGTTTTCTTTAAGGATGTAGCCCCCAATAGGTCCAGCACACTCCGGTGGATGCCCCACACTGAGGAGGGTATGGGCAGTACAACGGGATTCAATGGATTATTGAAAATAGAGGATACAGAGTTGGGGATGGGGTGGGGAAGTGGGAGTGGGTCTGGAGGGAGTTAGGGTAACTATCATAAAAATACACTGTGTGAAATTCTCAAAGGATTAATTAAAATATGTTAAAAAGAGGAAGAGGAGGAGAAGGAGGCTGGGTGTGGTGTGCACTCTAATCTCAGCACTGAAGAGGCAGAGGCAGAAGCAGATGGATCTCTGTGAGTCTACATAGTGAATTCCAGGCCAGCCAGAGATACACAGAGAGACTCTGCCTCAATTTAAAAAAAAAAAAAGTGGGGGGAAAGAAAGGAAGAAAAGAAGAAGAGGAGGAAGAGAAGAAGAAGAAAGATGAAAGGGAAACAGAAAGCTCAACTGGACACATTTCTTTCCCCCCAACTGAGAATTTTCTAGATCTGCGTTGTGTAGCAGGCTTTCTTTTGGGCTACCAACCAGTTTCCAAATCATTACATGGAGACTTATTATTAATTATGAATGCTTAGTCTTATCTTATGCTTGTCTCATTAGCTCTTATAACTTAATCCACATTTTGCTTTGGGGCTTTTTACCTTTCTTTCATTCCGTATATCCTACTCTGTATCTGCCTGGCTGGCCAGCGCTGGGCATCTCCTTTTCTTTCTCTCTCGTTCTCTCTTCTCTCTCATTCTCTCCTCCTACTTATTCTCTCTGCCTGCCAGCCTCACCTATCCTTCCCTTGCCTAGCTATTGGCTGTTCAGCTTTTTATTAGACCAATCAGGTGCCTTAGGCAAGCAAAGCAACACATCTTTACACCATTAAACAAATGCAGCATAAACAAATGTAACACATCTCTGACCAGTTAAACAAATATCTCATAACATAAGCAAATATAACACATCTTTACATAGCTAAAGTAATATTCCACAACACCGTTGGTTCATTCTGAAATGGGGAGAATGCTTGCGGCTCTACTTCTGTGTCTAAAATAGCTGGAACTCTGATCTTTACACATCCTGGGCAAGCACTCTGAGACTGAGTTACGCCCCCAGTCTCATGGTGTAGGTCACGGACCTCTGCCTCTTAAGTGTGTGGCTGTGATGCAACTTTTCTGAAGCTGAGCCAGAGGTCTAGCTTAGGGCCTGGTGAGTCATCTCCCAAGAGTATAGGGTATACAAGGCCACCTGTGGCAACCTTTGCTTTCACTACCGCAGGTAAACCTCACCTAATGAGATCCTACAAGACACCCCAGGGGCTGGGGGTGTAGAGCTCCATGGTAGTAAATGTCTAGCAAATGTGAGGTCCAGTTGCATTCCTGGCATGAAAACACACACACACACACACACACACACCATGATGCTATTACTTGTCTGATTCTTCAGCAAGTGATTCTTCCCGGCTTACTCTGTCAGGGTTAGGAGCTGATAGTGCGCTCTCTCTCTCTCTCTCTCTCTCTCTCTCTCTCTCTCTCTCTCTCTCTCTCTCTCTGTGTGTGTGTGTGTGTGTGTGTGTGTGTGTGTGTGTGTGTCTTCATCCTGTGCCAGAGATGGAATCCAGGACCTTTCACAGGTAGATTAAGTTTTCTCTCATCAAGCTACACACCAGCCTCCTCCATTATCTTGAGGAGACATGCAAGGCAGCTGGCTGACTACAAGAATGACCTAAAGGTTAGAGGTATCACAGAATGTCCATCCACTTCAAACACACTGCTAGAGTCCCTGTTGTGATTTGAGTGTGAAGGGTTGCCCACAGGCTCACACAGTTGAACACTTGGTCCTGCTAGTAGTCCTGGCTTTGGAGGTGATGAGACCTCTGGAGAAGAAGGTCTGGTTGGTGGAGGTGAATCTCTAAGGGTGAGACTTTGAGGGTTATGGTCTGTGGTGGTTTGAAAGGAAATGGCTCCTAAAGGGAATGGTACTATTAGGAGGTGTGGCTTTGTTGGAGTGGATGTGACCTTGTTGGAGGAAGTGTGTCACTGTGGGGGTGAGCTTTGAGGTCTCATATATGCTCAAGCCACACCCAGTGTCTCAGTTTACTTCCTGTTGCCTGCAAGATGTAGAACTCTCAGCTCCTTCTCCAGCACCATGTCTGCCTGCATGCTGCTATGTCCTGCCAGGATGATAATGGACTGAACCTCTGAACTGTAAGCAAGCTCCAATTAAATGTTTTCCTTTGTAAGAGTTGCTGTAGACATGGCGTCTCTTCACAGCAATAGAAACCCTAGCTAAGATGTGACCCAACCTATCCCCAGCCCAAATATTCTGATTCCTGATCCATCAACATGTGAGAGCTCTAAGTCACACACTCTTGCTGTCAAGAACTCTACCATGCCTTCCCTGCCATGGTGGACTATGCACTCTTAAACCATGAATGCAAATTAAGCCTCCCTTGGAGCTGCTCCTGTTAGGTATTCGCTCACAATTCTGAGGAAAGTGACTCTGCTCCTGAGAGCCTAGACAGGAAGCTCTCGTTCCAACAGACCAACAAGGGACACAAAGAGCTGCAGAACTGGATAAAGGGAGAAAAATGGTAAGCACACAGTGTTCATTATACTGATGACAATCTGCTGGCCATCTCCCACCCCTAAGCCCCTTTCTGATGGAGGAAGTCTTGCAAACCCCAGAGGTTTGGGTATCTTAAAGGGCAGCCCTTTGCTATCACACCTTGATGTGCCAAGGCTGAACCTTCCCCATCTGCTCAGATCACAATCCATCCTCGTTTCTCTCATGTTTCACTCGGTACTTTGGAGTACTTTAGCTAGTCCAGGCCCTCCTTAAAACTGCATAGGTGAGTATTATCACTGTCAAGTCATTGTCAAAACCCCAAAAGCAAACTGGGCATCGTGGTGCACTGGAGGGGCAGAGGCAGGTAGGGTCAAGGGTTCAAGGCCCACCTAGGTAACTTGAGACTCTGTTTTAACAACAAAAACAAACACCAAAAAGCTCAAGTTTTCAGAAATGTATAATTCCATCTTAAAATTTGGGACTAAAGAGATGGCTCAGTGGTTAAGAGCACTGGCTGCTCTTGAAGAGGACACTTGGGTTCCCTGAACCCACGTGGTGGATCACAACCACCTGTAACTCTAGTCCCAAGGCATCTGGTGCCCTCTTCCAGCCCCCACAAGTGCCAGCCATGCACATGGTGCACAAACATGCAGGCAAAACACTATATACATAAAATAAACATTTAAAACAAATTCTAAATCCACATAACATTTCAAGAGACCCTATTTAGTTTCTGCCCTCTGACTTCAAGCAAGCTTTATTTGTCTGAACACAATCAAAATATCACACAATATTTCCCCCTTTTTGTCTAAATAAAAAGTGAAAGTTTTAACTAACATAGAAAAACTATATACAATAAGTACAATAGCTATATACAAACATATGCAGGCAAGAATTACATTAACAATGTCCAGTCCATTTGCATTTGACAAAACAAACAAAAAAAGAGTATATACAGTCATATATTAAAAAATATAGCTGGGCAGTGGTGGCGCATGCCTTTAATCCCAGCACTCAGGAGACAGAGGCAGGTGGATCTCTGTGAGTTTGAGGCCAGCTTGGACTACAGAGTGAGTTCCAAGAAAGGCTCCAAAGCTACACAGGGAAACCCTGCTTTGAAAAACCAAAACCAAAAATATATATATATAGTTTTAGTCGGCAGTGGTGGTGCACGTCTTTAATCCCAGCACTCAGGAGGCAGAGCCAGGCAGATCTCTGTGAGTTCGAGGCCAACCTGGTCTACAGAGCAAGATCCATGACAGGTATCGGGGACTACGGGGGTCCAGCCCCTCGATAGTCCCCTCCCAGGGTCTGGGAAGAATCTACAACCAGCTGATAATTAAAAGAAATGAATCTATGTACACGAAACTCCTTAGTCCATACACTTTATTCTTCTGAGTCAGTTACAAGCTTATATTCTGCTCTCGTATTTAGCTCATTTCTAGCCTGATTTCTCTCTACACTTGTCTGCGGTCCCCTCTAGGTTCTATCTTAATTCCTTCATCTAGTTCTGCCCCTTCTAGGTTCTCATCCATCTTGTTCCTTCCCATATCATCTTTTCTCCCATCTCCTTCTCTCTCCTCATCTCGTTCTTCCTCAACTTGTTCTTCCCCATCTGGCTCTTTCTCATCTGGCTCTTCCTCATCTTCCATCTCGTTCCTCTAGTTCTCTCTTCTAACCCTTCAATCTAGTTCTTCCCCATCTCAGTTTGTTCCTCTCAAGTTCTTACCCGTCTAGTTCTTCCATTCTCTTTTCTCTTCTCCGTCTCCCTGTGCCCTGGAAGTCCTGGTATATAAAGCCAGGCTTCCAGGGTCAAACGGAGGGGTGATAAGAATCACATAGGGAGCCAATAACCATTAATTATCATTTGCAACCCCAAAGGGAAGTGACCAATGGGGAAATGAATTAACTAAAGGCTAAATTCGGGTAATATCTAAGAAGAAGGAATCTTATGTGCTCAACTATAGTCTTAAACGTGATTAGTAGAAAATGTTAAGAATCTATAAGTTGCTAGGTCAATGGGAGAAAATAAAACTGTCTTCTTTTTTCCTGTGGCTCCTATCTGTCCAAGCTATCTGCTGTTTTTCTGCAGGGTGGGGGGAAGTGTGCTCAGTCGCTAGGCAACCTGTGTACAGCTGGATGCCTCTGGTGATAGTTAAAGGGAGATCTGGAACTGGAGGTAAGGTTTGGGAAAGGAGGAAGTAAGGCTTAATTGGCACATCCGCCAGGCCTTCTCAAACAGGTAGCCTGGATGGTCTGTTCTTAGAGAGTACAGAGGTATCTCTGATAAGGTACTTTCCTCCATCTGGTGATGGACCTGGCCGGATGCTGCCAATAATGATAATTACAGGGAGGCTTGAACTGGGGTTCTGGCTGAGCATAGCTGTCAGCGCAGAAGGTTATCTAACTATTCCTAGAAGTGGTTAGGTAAGGAGTTAGTGGTTTATAAAGTTAGTAAGGCTGTAAGAAAGGAGGATCCGAGCTGAATTGTGTAAAGCTATTACTTAATGTCCACCTGACCTAGGTGGTATCTCCTTGTGTAATTTACCTTAAATCAGGAGACTTGCATGTGGACTGTTATTACTGCTAGTCCTTGAAAGTGGCCAAGGGAGATATCTGATTCCAGAGAAAGCCTTTCCTGAGGCTGTTCTCCAAATACCTGGAATGTGTATGTCCAGAGAGTGATCAGTCCACACTGTTAGCCCTTCTTAGGGAAAAGTCAATTGTGAAAACTATGAAGGCACACATGATTTTCATAACAGAAGACAGCTGGTATATAACAAGCCAAGTAACACCAAAAACTCCTTGGGATTTGGCTTCCTCTGGAGGAATTCCCTGATTCCTCCAGGTAGTGACTTTGCCATAACCAGCTGAGTTCTTATAATATATTCCTGCGGCCCGCAGCAGACAGGTACCAAAACTATATGGAGAAACCCTGTCTCAAAAAACCAAAAAGAAAAAAGAAAAAGAAAAAAAAGAAAAGAAATAGAATAATAAGAAATATAATAAACCATGTAAAGATGGAAAATACACAGTCTGGATACTGTACATGTTTCAATTTTTTGACTACTAATGAACAAATAATAACTGCTAAGAGACATTTGATCATGAAAGCTGCTAGATTAAACCAACCTATCTATTTAAAAAGTATCTTGACCTCAAAATTTAAGTCAAAAGATATGTTATTTTTGGAAAGAGGTTCTGCTTTTATTTCCACAGGAAATGAGGGGCTCTGGATTCATTCTGGGTTAATGTTTGATTGAGGAAGATCCCCTGCATAATCTCCAATGGTAATGGATGGCCCAGAATATTCAATGTTTCAGAGCACCTCTGTTGCAGTTTCCTCTGAATTCTGTATCCAGAACAACTTCAAAGCTGCTGGCTGAGATGATCCAGCCTCACAGAATATTCCACTCAGGACTTGACCATAATCCTAAATTGTCTCAGGGTCCCCCAAAGAATACCAGCACCTCCATTCAACAGAACGTAGTCTAGAGAACTACACCCATGTTCCCAAAAATAAATTATGAATGTTTGTCATCATTTAGGGGCTTGGTTACAAGTTGTTATGGATAATGGCCAGGAAAAAAGCTAAACAAAGGAGATTAGATTCAGGGATATTGTTCTGAAAAGAAAAAGAGGGATATAGAAATGATAGGATAAAAGAGTAGATTACTTTAATTCGAAAAACAACTATTAATTTACATATTTTACATTAGTATGGATTTTGGTTTATTGATACAAATTCAAAGTTAATTTTGTTATACTGTATGTATATTTCTACTCTAGTTTAGGGTATTACGTTTATTCAGCTCAATTAATATATAATTAAGAAACACAGATTAATAGTCATCTATAATGGCAATCTTATAGTCATGTTAAGTTTTCTAGGTATACATAGATATATTTCAGATAGATAGGCAATCTTCAAACACTTCAAAGATCTACAGAATATGTCATTTAAAATGTTTTAAGAATTTAGACTTTTCTTGACAGTGAGACACATCTGCTCCTAGCAACACCAATTACTTCAAAGAGGATGATGGGCACTGAAGAAACTCCATATGGAGTTTGTTTTCTTTATGGCAAAAGCCAGTCATGTGGACAAAGAAACTGCCCTTATCTCAATCGCTGACAGTTACTGTCCAAACTGGACCAGCAGGATGCAAGAAAGATGACTGCCAAACTTTGTCAAGACAAGGCAGTAACAAGTCTTTCAAAATTCCCTGCTTCACAAGAATGTCTGTCAGATATGCTAGGCCTATACACCAGAGTTGGATGCCCCAGTGTTACAGAGGAACTTTGGGTGACTGTCCAGGTAGCCTGATGTCCCTGTCATTAGGTAACATTTCATCCTTCTGGGGTCTTTGATGGAGTTGAAGACTAAGTAGTTATAATTACAGTTATTCTTAGTCATAATAGGAAGTAAAATTAGATACAAAACTTTAGACTCACCAAGATAAGATAGATAATTAGAAATTTTCTCTAATTTTGCTTAATGCAAATGGATTGGATATTGTTACTGTACTTCTTATCTAATAACTGTTTTTGTTGTATATAGTTTTACTGTAGTAAGGTTCCTTTTTAATTAGACATAAAGGGGGAAACGCTGTGGAACAATCCTCTTTTACACTATGAATATGTATTATTCTCACTGGTTAATAAAAAGCTGACAGGCTGTTAGCTGGGCAGGAAGTTAGGTAGGAAAGCCAAACTGAGAATGATGGGAAGAAGGAGGGTGGAATCAGGGAGAGACACCAGCCAGCCACCCAGGAAGCAAGACATACTAGAGGACAGGTAAAGCCATGAGCCATGTGGTAATACATAGATTAATAGAAATGGGTTAATTTAAATGTAACAGTTAGCTAGTAACAAGCCTGAGCTATTGACTGAGCATTTATAAGTAACATTAAGCCTCTGAGTGGTTATTTGGGAGTGGGTGGTCGGGAGAGGAAACATCCTTTTATAATGAAGTAAGATCGTGAGCAGTTATTAGTGTTGTAGCTCCTATGAAGTTCAAGGGGCTTGGAGTAGACAACTGCAATGATTGGTGCTATGTGGTTTACTGAAGAGCAAGCAGTTAGTGCTTTTAGAACTGTCTGCTGTGAGCAGCAGGAACTAGTTGTAGCTATACCTCAAAGTGACAGGAGAATGAAAGGGAGGCTAGAAGTTTGGTTAGGGGATCCAAATCTCATTATTCCATAACCCCCTAATTTTAATAAGATAACTGCTAGAGGTATAGAGCCACTATGTAGACCAGGCTAGCCTTGGACTAACAGAGATCTGCCTGCCTCTGACCTAGGAGGTTTACTTCTAAAGATCATCATGGACATATGAGATGTCTGGCAGAAAGCTGTCCAGCACAATGGAGGACACACAGTAAGTTGTAGGTAGAGTTTCTCTGTCCCACAGCTACTCAGAGGCTTAATATTAACTATAAGTGCTCAGCCAATAGCTCAGGCTTGTTATTAACTAGCTCTTACAACTTAATCCATTTCTACTAATCTATGTGCTGCCTCAAGGCTCATGGCTTTCACCTCTATCCCATTTTGTGTGTCCAAATCCTTCTCTGTCTGGCTGGTGACTCCTCTGACTCCACCCTTCATCATTCCATCATTCTCAGTTTGGCTTTCCCATCTAAATTTATCCTGTTCAGCTATCGGCCCATCAGCTTGCTATTAGCAAATGAGAGTAATACATATTCATAGTATAGAAGGATTGTTTCACAGCATTAAGTACTCAGTAGTTACTATGTTTATGTGTCTCCTTCCCTTCACATCAGCCTGGGGTGCCTCCACGGTCTCATCTACTCTTATCCCTTGAGCTGCAGCTGTGACCTACCCCTACCACAAAATATTCTTATACATTACAGGTCCTGCTGACCTACCCCAATGGAGCATCAGAAAATTTAAGAAAGACTCGAAGCCAGTTGGTAGAGTGCTTGCCTACTGTGTACAAGGTCCTGGGTTCCACCCCCAGCTCCAGATAACCTGATCATGGTAGCACAGCCTGTAATTCCAGCACTAAGCAGGTGGAGACAGGAGGATCAAGGTCAAGGCCATTCTTTGCTGTGTTGAGAGTTTGAGGCCTGACTGGGCTACATAAGGTATGGTAGAAAGAAAGAAAGAGAGAGAGAGAGAGAGAGAGAGAGAGAGAGAGAGAGAGAGAGAGAGAGAGAGAGAGAGCGCTTGGGCATGGGCTTTTGAAACCTCAAGGCCTACCCCCAGTGACACACTTCCTCCAACAAGTCCACACCTCCTATCTTTCTAATCCTTCTTAAATAGTTCCATTCCCTGGTGACTAAGCATTCAAATATATGAACCTATGGGGGCCGTTCTCATTTAAACCACCACATATATCATACATACATGTATATATTCATATATAAAGCTTTTTAAAACTAGCAACATGAGGGGCTGGGGTGAGTGTGATTGCTGCACACACATGAGGACCTGGGCTTGGATCCCCAGCACCCATATAGAAAGCTGAGCTTGGCTGCATGTGTCCGGGGTAGAAAGGAATGCAGAGACTGGAGATGACTGGGGCTTACTGGCTGCCAGCTAGCTGAAAAACAGCTCCAAGTTTGGTGAGAGATCCTGTCTCAAGGAAATAAGGTGGAAAGCCATGGGGGGGGGGGGGAACGACACAAAATGTTCTCTGGTCTCAGCACGCATGCACACACACACACACACACACACACACACACACACGCGCGCGCGCGCGCGCGTGCGCGCGCACACACACGTACACGGAAATATGAAAGTGGGGAGTAGTGGCACATGCCTGTCATGCCAATATGAAAGTGGGGAGTAGTGGCACATGCCTGTCATGCCAGCGCTCCGGCTGAGGCAGGAGGATCATGAATTCATGTCCAGCCTGAGATACAGAGTGAGACTCTGTCTCATAAAATCTCCTGCTTATTCATTCTTCTATCCACACACAAACACCCCCTTCCCCCACCCACAAGTATGACAATGACAGGTGCTGGGGGTGGGGTCAGCGGAGGACCTCAGAACCCTGGGAAAGTTGATGCATCTGAACCTTCTTGCTTATTTATTTATTTATTTATTTATTTATTTATTTATTTATTTATTTATTTATTTATTTACACAGGGTTCCACTATGTAGCCCTGGCTGGCCTGGAACTTACTATGTAGACCAGGCTATCCTTGAACTCGCAGAGATCAGTCTGCCTCTGGGATTGAAGGTGTTCCCTGCCACACTAAGTCTGTCCTCCTCATCTTAAAAGATGAGTGACACTCCAGAGGGAAGATGGGGGCGTCCCAGGGAAGACGCTAAGGATAGGCAGAGATGACTCAGAAGTAAGAGCGTTTGCCTGGTAAGCCTGAGTGACTGAGTTTGAGACCCAGGCCCCAGGGTGGAGGGAGAGAATAGACTCTCACAGCTGTCCTCCATGCACTCAAGGTGTCAAGACGGCACACGTGAACCTGTTGTCTCTCTCTCTCTCCTCACAATAATAATAACAATAATGATAAATGAAAGAAAATTTTAGTGTTTAAAACATTTATTTTTCTTAGTCTTTCCTCAGAAAATGCAATTTTTTTGTTTTTCTAAGACAAGGGTCTCACTGTATAGCCCTGGCTGTTCTGGAACTCATAGAGATCCTCCTGCTTCCACTTCCCAAATGCTTGAATTGCAGGCATGTGCCACCACACCTGGCTGCAATTTCTTTTTTCAAGACAAGGTCTCACTATGTAGTTCCTGGAACTCACTATGTAGACTAGGCTGGCCTCCAAATCAGGGAGATCCACCTGCCTCTGCCTCCTGAGTGCTGGGATCAAAGCTTGCAATTTTTTGTTTGTTTGTTTTTTGAGACAAGGTTTCTCTGTGTAGCTTTGTGCCTTTCCTGGAACTCACTCTGTAGCCCAGGCTGGCCTCGAACTCACAGAGATCCGCCTGTCTCTGCCTCCTGAGCGCTGGGATTAAAGGCGTGAGCCACCACCGCCCGGCGCAATTTTTTTTTTTAAATGAACTTTATTACAAAAAAAAAACCTTGCAAATAAATAAAAACATAACACACCAAAATTAACCAACTCCAACTTCTGTACAACTTAGTGAACTTATACATAGTGAATACTGGCATTTGAAATGGAAGCTGTGAAGCTTTTAATTAAATTTTACAATGCCAGTATTGTCAATATTTTATGCGTTTGCCCACCACCAAAATCAAAAAGTCCACGGCCGAATTAGAACTAGAAAAACAATTAGCTTTATATAATTTTTCATTACTCTCACACACACTCAACAACAACAACAACAATGAAGTGAAATGTTTAAGAAAAGAATTTAGGGTCATGGAGGATAAGGTCTGCATCTGCGTGCAGTGGCTACAGGCACTAGGACCCAGATGGGCAGGACTTTTACCCAAGGAGGGACCAATCAACCAAGGTTCCTGGCAGCGGAGGGACCACCAGACTCGCACTTTGAGAAGCTCCCTCCATCTGTCAGGTAAAGAAGGGACACCGGAGAGCGCAGGAGAGGCCTCAATGGCTGAGAGCATTGGTGACCCGGGTTCAATTCCCAGCACCCACGTGGCAGCTCACAACTGTCTTAGCTCCAGTTCCAGGGGATCTGATGCCTCACACAGACGTACATGTAGGCAAACACCAACGCACATAAAATAAGCCATTTAAAGAAGGAGGAGGAGGAGGAGCAACACTAAGGGAGCTGGGTAGGAGCGGGCAGCCAGTGCAGAGGCTGCTGCCGAGTCCAGAGACAGGGAGCTGCGGTGGAAATGTAAACAGATCCGGAGCTGTGTGGGAAGGGTGAGACCAGATTGGCCATGGCTGACGTCCTTGCTCGACAGGGATCTTGGATGCAAGGGGGTGAGGGTGATGCCAGCTCCTCACATGGGACAGAAAGACTCCAGGGTCTGAAGAGTTGGGTCACTTTCCCCGCCTTCCGCATCTCCACATGGCTGCCTATTATTGTCAGAAAGCTTTCTGAAGGCTTGGGATGGGGCTCAGTCGGTACAGCGCTTGTCCTGCGCACACGAAGTCCTGGATTTGATCTATCCCAGCATAAACTAAACATAGTGGTACACACCTGTGATTCCAGGACTCGGGGTGGGGGGTGGGGTGGAGGCAGAAGAATCAGAGGTTCAAGGTCATCCTTGGCTGCATAGGGATTTTGAGGCCAGCCTGTGCTACATGAGACTCTATCTTAAACAAACAAAAAGAAAAAAAAACAGAAAAAGAAAGAAAGAAAGAAAGAAAATTCTATGAGACTCTCCAGCTGTAATTTGAGCTCTGCTGCACACCGCCTTGTCTGCCCAGTGCTGAGGAAACCACGGGATAAAAGATGGGCTGGGGCCAAGGGCCTGAATGGCAGGCATGCCTCTTGCATGACCACTATCAAGTGAGCCAACCCCGGGTGCCCAGCAGACTCAGACCCAGACAGCCTGTGCCAGGGTGCGTGGGCTGGAGGAGTCAGCAGAGAAGCTTCGTGCCCTAGGCACTTCAGGTCTGCACAGGCCCTTCATCCCACCTCTGGAGACTGCTCCTACATCAGAAGCCTCCCCGAGGTCCCCACAATAGGCTCAATAGGCTCTTCCTCTGATTCTTTCAGAGGTGGGAGGCAGAAAGCAGAAGCTCTGATCCTCATGCCAGACACAAACTCTGGGAAATTACTCGCTTCGGGGCAAAGTTTCAGAAATCCTGGCAAGGGACCCAAGCCCCAGGGACAGTAAGAATGGCTAGTCAGCAGGGGCTATGGTGCTGGGGTGGGGGTTGGTCACTGGGGGCTATGGTGCTGGGGGTGGGGGTGGGGACTTCTAAACTTGGGTTATCCTAGACTTCCTCTTCCCAAACTGTAAGTAGGAACTAGAGGTTGACCCATGGGCTGAACCACACTTGACAAGGAACTTGCTTCTCTCTTGACCAGTTCAGGACTCTCGAAGCTCTCAATCTTACCAAAATGACCTCTGTCTCCTCCTTCTTCTTGTTTTGACAGGGTCCTATGTATCCCAGGCTGGCCTCAAAATGGCTATGAAGCCAAGGATGGCCTTGAACTTCCTCCTGCTTCCACTTCCTGAATGCTAGGACAACAGGGATGTGCCCCCATGTTCAGTTTATGAGGTACAGAAGATGGAACCCAGGGCTCCATACATGCTAACAGTCCCTCTACCAAGTAAACCACATCTTTAAGCCCCAAGACTGACTCTACACGTACCTGGGGGTCTCATTAGTGGCTTTCTGATTTCTGGTCCCCATCCTGCCCCTTTGGAAAATGCCAGTTGGTATTGTGTTGACCCCTGTTCTAATGTGTTCTCTTCAACACCCCTTAGGAAATTTCCCAGTCTTAGATTATTATCAGCGCCTCTGTCCCCAGGAAGCAGGATCTCATGACTAGCCTGCTCAAGTTCCCTTCTCCACTTTCTTCAAAAAGACAGAAACCTCTGTGCCTTGCTCACTCAGCTTTCCTGGGCCTGGCTCACAGCCACGTGTGGTACAGTCACTGTCTGCCAGAGAGTCAACGGAATCAGGTGGCCTAGGTTCCAGCTGCTGGGCAGAGGGAGGCCAGGAAGAAAGGTGGCCCACAGAGAGGAGGAGGTTCCAGAAAACAAGAGATCTTCAGGAAGCAGTTCCCAGAACCTGCAGCCATTGGGTGACATGTTGTGTTCCTTGAAGCCTGAGAGACCCCGTTCTCACCACAAAGCCTGGTTTTTGCTGAGCTCTGCAGGGTCAGGTTAGCCCGGGCCTGGGAAAACCTCTCACACACTGAGAAGAAGCCCCAGGGACTGAGACCTTGGGTCTCGGTCTCCCCTTGGCTCCTTGCCAAAGCTGTGTGAGTTCCCACTCCTTCCATAACCTTAGTTGACACCTCTGTAGAAATGGTGTCATGATTCCAAGAGTGTTAAGAAGCCGGTTTTATTCCCAAATATTTCTGTTCTCTACCTGTCATTCATTCCCAAACTCCCCTTCTTTTCTAGCTCAGCAACTCTCATCTGTCACTCAGAAGGTAGCTAAGGATCTGGAGCTGGAGAGATGGCTCAGCAGGAAAGAGCACTGGCTGCCCTTGTAGAGGACCCAGGTTTAGTTCCCTGGATCCACATGACATCTCACAACCATCTTTAACTGTGATGCCTTCTTATGACGTCACAGGCCTGCATGTAGTGTATCCACATACACGTAGGTAAAACACTCATACACGAAAAATAAAGTAAGTAAATCTAAAAAAAAAAAATAAATAAATTCACATATTGTAGTAGCCATAAGTGGTACTTATTGTTAACATTTTTTTAAAGTAAATAAACAAAGGAAGGCCGATGAGTATCCGGCCTGCCCATCTCTCAAGGAAGATTCAACAGAGCCTCCAGATCTTTCTAGAGGGGGCCTTATAAACAGAGACCACCAGGCAGCTTCTTTACCGTGTTGTTCCCCGTGCTATTTCCAGATGGTTCCATTTCACTGGACCCCAAAGACATCAGCACAAATGTCCCTTTGCTAACAGGAGGCTGAGCTGTCACTGGTCCATGCAGGGACACTGCCACTCAGCCATGCCATTTCATGTGACACCTGTTTTCTCTTCCTGCACACCAGACCTGTTGATTGGCTTGGAGGAAGGGAGGAGGCAGAAAGGAGGGTTGGCGGGTTAGCCATGTGGAATACCACTAAGGATGTCACTGGCCAGTGGCATTTATACAGAAATGGTCTTGAGGCTCAACTCCAGCAAACTTCTCAAAGAGGGAACCCCATTCCAGGTCCAAGGAAGATCCAGAAAGTTTAGACAGGTCCCTAGGCCTTAGAGAGATGGAGACAGGCTGATCAGAGGCTGAAGGCCTCTCACATTGAAGGGAAACAGACTGTTGGATTTCCTATCAGACTCAGAAGCCAGGAGCTGGTAATAAATCAAGAACAGAAAAGTGATGTTAGTGCTTCAGATGAAATTTCCAAACCCAGGAAACAATTGAGCATTAAAATCCATTGGAGGGGAAAAAAAATCTATTAAAACTTCAAGAGAAATGCTTTGCTATAAATTAGGTTTCTCTGCCAACTGGGATAATTCAATAATTTCCCCTTGACATTCTCAAGATTGCTCTTCGGGGGGAATTATGATTCGCTGAAGTCGGGAGCGATTTGTTTCCAGAGAAAGACAAAGGTGGTGTGTGCCTGTAATCCCAGCACTAGGGAGCTGACAGGAGCTGGGCTGCAGCTCGGCTGGTGAACTCTTCCCTAGCATGCGCAGAACCTTGGGTTTGGTCCGCAGCACACACCAGGCGCGTGCCTGAAATCCTAGCACTGAGGAGACAGAGGTGAGACAATCAGAAGAACAAGGTCATTCTCATCCATTAGTGAGTTTGAGGCCAGGCTGAGGTACATGAAACTCTGTGCAAAACAATAACAACAACAATAATGATAGATGGATGTACAGGCAGACAGACAGACAGACTCAACTAGGACTAGGAGTGACGGTGACAAGGCTTCTAACTTAGACTCCCATGAGTGGATCAGTCCAACGAACTGAGCTTCTACAATGGAGAGATGTGTGTCACCTCCGTGAAGAGCTTGCCAAGGCCACATTTTGACAGCAGAGCAAGTGAGGGGCTTGGAGAAGTCCTTGGGGTCCTCCAGACTCTTCTGACACTTAGGACAGTCTGTTTCCCAACTCTCAAATCTTTTGGAACCAGATCCAGGCCCAGGTCACAGCGGGCCTGAAATACCTTCTTAACTTTAGAGGGTGGGGGCTCTGGGCCCTCCCAATTTGCTTTTGCTATGCAAAGCCCTTCCCACAACACCTTCTCAAGCCTCCATTCCAGCTCTTAGAGATTCCGGTCTCTGTACAAGGTCCAGTTCAGTTGTGATGCCAGCCTGTTGGCTTACAGTCACCCTGGCCAATCAGGTCGGCTGAAAGAGAGGGAAGGAAGGTGTCCAGGAAAGGCAGGGATCTTTGAGAACTGGACACAAAGAGCCCAACCATCTCCAAGGCAACTGAGGAGGGAAGGCATGTAGAGCCTGGAGGCTGAACCAGGATCTTCATAGAACAGTGCTCCAGAGACATCCGATGTGTGTGGAAAGCCCCAGGGCCATGCCCTGCACTCAGAGGGGGATTTATTAGTGTCCTGAGCCCTTCCCAGTACCGGAAACCCATCCCACGCTCCCTGCTCGGTTTCCTTCTCTCTTCTGTCCTCTTCCTGGTCTTGGGAACTGGCTTCCTCCAGAAATAACTGGAAAAGATACGGTTTGCCCACAAAGCTAGGCCAACTGAAGGGCACCAGCCCTCATCATGCTTGGTCACAAGAGTCACTCAGTCCTGCAATGGACATCCTTTCCAGGAAGGATGTTTGGCATTTGAAGTCTCTCGTTTTGCAGAGGCCCTGGAAGGCTAAATGGTTGTTTGGTTTTTTTTTTGTTTTTTGTTTTTTTTTTTTTTTGCACAAGGTCATGCTTTTCTAAGAAGTCCCTTGAACCTGGACTGGGGACCAGGTCAGACCCACAGAGTAGGGGCCCATCTCAAGAGTTCCCCTTCCCTCCCCTCCTCAGATTTTCCCATGAGTCAGAGCCTCCCAGATCTGCAAATACACGTCACTGAGAAAAGAAACACACTGAGGCAGGGATGTGCGGCAGAGACATGCAGCGTGCTCTCTTTCCGGCTATCCTGTGAGTTTCCAGAAGTGCAGATCACAGGGCTCAGCAGAAAAAGGTCAAAGGGGAAGGAAGAGGGAGAGCCTGGGAAAGTTTCCATCCGCACAGCTGTCAGAGCCAGGCTTCACGCAGACACCGAGGGCTGGGGGCTGAGGGGTCATCTCATCCCTGCCCCTTTGAGTCACTTCTTCCACGGCTGCTGTCTACTCCCTCATACCTCCCGTTGGTGCTTTCTGTTTAGTTTGTTGTTGTTGTTTGAGACACGGTGTCTTAGTTGGGGTTTTTTTATTGCTGTGAAGAGACATCACGACCATGGCAACTCTTATAAAGAAAACATTTAATTGGGGTGACTTGTTTCAGAGGTTCAGTCCATTATCATTATGATAGGGAGCATGGTGGCATGCAGGCAGACATGGTGCTGGAGCTGAGAGTGCTACATCTTGCAGGCAACAGGAAGTCAACTAACACAGTGGGCGGTATCCTGAGCATAGGAAACTTCAAAGCTGGACCCCACAGTGATGCACTTCCTCCAACAAGGCCATACCCACTCCAACAAAGTCATACTTCCTAACAGTGCCATTCCCTATGAGATTATGGGGGCCAATTACATTCAAACTATCATATAGGGTCTCACTATGTAGCTTTGGCTGACCTAGAGTTCTCTGTGTAGACCAGGCTGGCCTTGGTCATAGAGATCTGACCACCTCAGCCTCTCAAGTGTTGGAATTAAAGGTGTGTGCCACCATACCCTTCTACACCATTGTTTTTTTGCTTCTTGACATTTTGGAATTCAGTCTCTCTCTCTCTCTCTCAACTCATTATGTAGACCAGGTTAGCCCCAAACTCAGAGAGATCCACCTACTTCCGCCTACCAAGTGCTGGGATGAAAGGCCTGGACTAGCACTCCTGGCCACACTGTCTTTCTGTGGCACTGCCCTGGTCTTGACCCCACACCTGTAAGAGACAGGTCTCGAAGGTGAATCTGTGAGCCACACAGAGCTGGGCACCCAGGTGGTCATTTCTCATAAGAGATCCAACTTAGCACCCAGGAGTTTCCTTTAGAGAGAGGAAACTCAAGGCTAGGGCACTTTTACCACCAGGCCAGACTGTCAGCAAATGCTTAGCAATGTCACTGGACTTGGGAAATGTGTGTGTGTGTGTGTGTGTGTGTGTGTGTGTGTGTGTGTGTGTGTGTTGTTTTGGGTTTGTTTTTGTTTTCTCTGTGTAGCCCTGGCTGTTCTGGAACTAAATCTGTAGACCAGGCTGGCCTGGAACTCAGAGGTCTGTCTGCCTCCTGAAAGCTGGGATCAAAGTCGTGGGCCACCACACTGGTACAGTTAGCCTCCAGGCCCGGGGGGGTCTCCAGGTTCCTGGTTTGCCTATCACAAAGCTGAGTGTGACTTGGGACACACAAAGTTGAGGAGGGGGTTGCTTGCTTGGAAGCTGCAGTCCAGCCACGCAGTACCTTGGGCTTTCTGTGCTGCTGTTCCCTTATCTCTAAAGGAAGGTAAGTCATCACAGAGTGCTGTAGGCCAGTGCCAATCTTTGTCAGTAACTTAACACAGAAGGGAAACTCTTGGGATTTGCAGGCTCCTCTGAGAAGCTGGGTGTGGTGGGCTGGCCTTCCCGGAGCGGCGGGGAGCAGGGGGGAGGGGGGGCGGGAGCTGGGCGTCCAGTCGCCCCCCATCCCCCGACGCAGAGCTTCCTTACTGTTGGCGGCAGCTGAGTCACCGTGCGGGCTCGCTTGGCATCCTCATCTCTGGACTTCGTAGTCCTGGAAATCCGGAGTCTATCCTCCAGGCTACATCCAACTTGCGCCAGGTGCCTCCAGGAATTCTGGAAATGCTCCTGGGGGGCCCACGGGTTTGGGGTGTGGAGGAAGCAGAAAGCCTCATTCTGGGCTGTCTGGCGAATTCCAGGAAGCCCTTGGGAATCTCCCTGGCACCGCTGGGCACCGGGCCTATCTTTGCACCTCTTATCTCAGCTTCCCTCGGGGGCAAGCACTCTCTCTCCAGAACCCCCTTGAAATGCACCTGCCCCAGGGTGGAAGCGCCACTCCAGGCTTAGAGAAAGACGCCAGAAGGAAGGATGCTGGAGGCAGATGACTATCCGAGCCTGGATGGCGAGGCGGGCGGCTAGAGCTCCCACTGGCCCCGCCTGTCCCCTCCCAGCCCCCAGGACTCCAGGGGAAGTGGTGGATGGGGGAGGGGAACCAGGCTGACAGATTCTGTAAACAGAGCCGGTTTGGGCCTCGGCCAAGGACTGGGTGTCCTGGCCCAGCCTGGGTGTGAGGTCCATCCACGGCTCTCCAGGACACCCCGCCCTACCCAGCTGCCCTGGGGTGCCCGGCCCACAGCCAGCTCCAGCCAGGATGTGTCTGAGTTTTGGGAAACAGCCAGGCCCCTTCTGAGTGTGTGTGGTGTGTGTGTGTGTGTGTGTGTGTGTGTGTGTGTGTGTGTGTGTGCCCTGACTGAGCACCGCGGGAGGTGAGATGAGAGGGGGCTTCTCCCTAAGAACAGTCATTCAGCTTTCATTTACATAGTATGGAATTCAGGGACCCAAGCAGACTCGGTTCCCCGCTCTCCCAAGACGCGGGTGCTGCGTTGTCTCCCCACCCTGGTCCCCACCTCAGTCCCTCCGTGGGAGGCAGAGTCCTAGGTAGACAAGCTGACCAGTGGGTTTCGGGTTCTGAGAGAGCCCTTCAAGAAACGGTCCCGCCCCCATAGGTTCTTGCCAAATGTGGTCTGCGGTGCCCATGACCTCAGAGAGGCAACTCAGAAGGCAGAGAAAGCCCTGGAGAGGGAGGCTGGGAGAAAGGCAAGCCCCACCCCCACCCCACCCCAGGTGGGAGGAGAGGAGAAGGTGGCCAAGGACCCCAATGCTAGGTGTAAGACTTGACTGTGGGGATAGCTACCAGGGGGTCCTACAGCCAAAAGTGCTTGGGAAACAGTTCTGCAGACCTAGAACTGGGGATGTACCTCAGTTGGTAAGATGCTTACCGCAGGGGAATGCGGGTTCAATCCCAGCACTGCATACACTAGGCACAGTGACACAAACCAGCAATCTTAGTTAGCATCACCGAGGTAGAGTGTGGGGGTCAGAAGTTCAAAGTCATCCCTGAACTACATCCGGCTACGTGAGGAGTCTGAGGCCAGCACCGGCTATGGAGTCTGTCTCAAAAAACAAGTCAGGGAAGCCGGGCGGTGGTGGCACACGCCTTTAATCCAAGCACTCGGGAGGCAGAGCCAGGTGGATCTCTGTGAGTTCGAGGCCAGCCTGGTCTACCAAGTGAGTTCCAGGAAAGGCTCCAAAGCTACACAGAGAAACCCTGTCTCGAAAAAAAACCAAAAAAAAAACAAAAAACAAACAAAAAAAAAAAAGTCAGGGACTGGCAGGGGAGACAGAGGCAGATGGGTCTCTGGAAGTTCAAGGACAGCCTGGACTACAGAGAGGATTCTAGACCAGCCAGTGAGACTGTATACAGTGAGACTGTCTTAAAATTAATTAATTCATTAACTGAAGCAAAATGAATAACCCACACAAACAGACCATTCGCTATGGGCTTTCTCAGAGTCTTCCTTTCAGTCATTAAATGACATCTTTGCTCTCCAGGAGAGACTGAATGCAGAAGGGCCTTGTACTAGGCAGTTTTGTCTCCTTAACACAGCCTACATTACGTGGGAAAAGGGAATCTCAGTTGAGGGACTGTCTCCATCAGAGCGGCCTGTGGACATGTCTGTGGAGCGTTTTTGTGATTACCAATTAATGTTGAAGGTCCCAGCCCACTGTGGGCGGTGTCATCCCTTGGCAGGTGGGCCTGTGTTGTATAAGAAAAGTGGTGGAGCAAGCCAGGTGGGAAACAAGCTAGTAAGCAGTGGTCCTCCACGGCCTCTGCTTCTGTTCCTGCCTTGGCTCCCTTGGATGATGGACTGTAAAGTATAAGATGAAATGAACCCAAGCCGGGCGGTGGTGGCGCACACCTTTAATCCCAGCACTAGGGAGGCAGAGGCAGGTGAATCTCTGTGAGTTCAAAGCCAGCCTGGGCTACCAAGTGAGTTCCAGGAAAGGCTCCAAAGCTGCACAGAGAAACCTTGTCTCAAAAAACTTTAAAAAAAAAAAAAAAAAAAAGATGAAATGAACTCTTTCCTCCACAAGTTTCTTTTATCACAGCAACAGAAAAGCGAGCTAGAAAAGCCTCCTTCCACCTCAATCCTTTAGAACTTGTTTGAGCCCCAATTTGTAAACATTTCTTACTTGCTGGCTCTGGCCCAGATGGAATGAGTGGGTATATATACATGGAGGCACCTAGAAAGCCAAATCCAACAGCTACCTCCCCCAAGGTGGGTCAGCCTGTGCAAAGCCAATGGCTCTGATAGAATGCTAAGAGAATGGGTTGGTAGATGGATATGGTGATATATGGCTATGATTCTAGCACATAGGAAGTAAGGCAGGAGGATCAAGAGTTCAAGGCCAGCTTTGGCTACCTAGAGAATATGAAGCCAACTTGGGCTACATGAGTCCCTGTCTATAAAAAAAGGAGTTTGGCAAACTCGGAAAAGTTCTAGGTGCTAGACCCCAGTCAGTTTCCTTCCCAGATCCAGTCTCCAATTCAACACCCGAGCCTCTCAGTATCCTGGTTGTTGGGGAACTGGTGGCCTGTACAGAGTACATACTAATTAGAGGTTGTGGATTATGGCAGGGGCTGTGGCTTGAGACTGAATTCAGAGTTGGCTCTACCAAAGACGTAGTTTAAGCTAGGCCCTACCAGGCTACACATCTAAATCCATAAGAAGCATGGGCCAAAGCTGACCTCTGGTGATGGGTTCTCTTCACCACTTCAATAAAGCAGCCCGGGCTGCACTGCCAGGGACCCCTTTGGTGACATGGAGTAACACTGGTAGGCCCTGCATCTCTGCTGGGGGTAGAGGGTGTAGAGGAGCTGCAGGAAAAAGGGAGTGGAGACTTGAGTCTCCCCAAAGCATCCCTGGGGGCTCCCAGTAATCCCCAAGAGCACTAGGCAAGGGCCTGCAAAATGAACACTTTAGCAGGTAGTGAGTAAGTGTGTGTTTTGGGGGTGGGGGCAGTGGTCAGTCTTCACTGTCAACTTGACTGGATTTGGAGTCACCTAAGAGATATACTCCTGGGTAGATCTAGAAGTTTCCAGAAGGTTTAACTGATGAGAAAAGCCCTACTGAGGTAGTTTGATTGAGAATGGCCCTCATAGATTTGAATGCTTATCTCCCCCAGCAACAGCAGTTGGTTAAACTGTTTGAGAAGGATTGGGGGTGTGGCCTTGTTGGAGGAGGTGTGTCACTGGGAGTAGGCTTAGAGATTTCAAAAGCCCATGCCATTCCCAGTAGGCCTCTTGTTCTGAATAGGATGTAAGCTCTCAGCTACTGCTCCAGCACCATGTCTTCCTGTCTGCTGCTGTGTTCCATCCATACCATGATGGTCTTGGGCTCTGACCCTCTGGAACTGTGAGCCACCAAATTAAATTATTTCTTTTTTTTTTTTCTTATGTGCATTGGTGTTTTGCCTACATATATGCCTGTGTGAAGATGCTGAATCCCCTGGAACTGGAGTTACAGACGGTTGTGAGCTGCTGTGTGGGTGCTGGGAATCAAACCCGTGTCCTCTGGGAGAGCAGCCAGTGCTCCTAACCACTGAGCCATCTCTCCAGCCCTAAATGCTTTCTTCTAGAAGTTGCCTTAGTTGTGTTGTTTTGTCCTGTCAATAGAAGAAGAACTGGACAGCCTCCTACACTGAGGATGGGCAGCATTCTCTCCTGGGCTGAATAAATAGTGAAGATGGAGAAGGTGAAGGAGGCACTGGGCACGCATCTCGTTCTGCTTTCTGACAGTGGATGCGATGTGATCAGCTGCTGCTGTCCTCCATCATGGACCACATCCCCTCCAACCGTGAGCTGCTGGAGGAAACCCTGCCTTCCTTAGGTTGCTTTCGCTAGGTATTTTACCATAGCAACCAGAGGAAAGTAGGTTTGGGACACGAGGCAAACGGGCTGTGATCCGGCGGGGTCCCCTTCCCCTCGCCGGCTTCAGGAGCAGGGAGAGCTCCCTTCACCTCTGCCAAACTTGCAAGTTGCTCTTGGAATCCGTGGACTTCAATCTGGCCAGGCTACCTCGCATGGAGAAGAAGTGGTCAGTGGGAGTGGACGTCAGAGGGGGGGTGTCCAAAGGCAGGCTGGATGTGGTTTTTCCAGGTGGCTACGTTTCGGTGGCAGGTGACTGGCCTGGCCTGTCTGTCTGATCAGTGTCCGGGAAAAGAGCTGGTAAGACCGACTGCGGAATGCCACGGTGTCTCTTATGGCAGAATAAACAACCCTACTTTATCCATACCCATTTGTTGCCTTTGTGGCCAGCACAGCCACAGCAGAGCTCTCTCTGTCTTCCTTGCTTGTCTGCCCGCCACTTCCCACCAGCCCAGTGTAGCTTTGACTGAGGTCACAAGAGGCCTGACTCAACTGCCTTGTTGTGGTTTCTGGTGTCATGAGACAGGATACCACTAGGTTGCTCTGGTTGGCCTCGAACTCACTATATAGACTTACCTAGCCTGAGACTTGCAAGGAGCCTCTTGTCTCTGCCTCAAGTACTAGGACCTCACCTGGCACAGTTGCATTTTAAAATAACATCTTAGAGTTCTGGATAGATGGCTCAGTGGTGGAGAACACACAGGAGGCACACAACCAGGATTGTGGATCCTCTGGAACTGGAGTCACAGGTGACTGTGAGCCACCATGTGGGTGCTGGGAACCCAACCCAAGTCCTCTCGAAAAACCACAAGTGCTTTCAACCACTGAGCCATCTCTCCAACACCAAAATAAATAAATTTTTTAAAAATAAAAAAGTGGGCCCAGCGGTGGTGGCGCATGCCTTTAATCCCAGCACTCGGGAGGCAGAGCCAGGCGGATCTCTGTGAGTTCGAGGCCAGCCTGGGCTACAGAATGAGTTCCAGGAAAGGCACAAAGCTACACAGAGAAACCTTGTCTCGAAAAACCAAAAAAAAAAAAAGAAAGAAAGAAAAAGAAAAGGGAAACAAATAGTCATCCCTTTTCATGGCCAAATGATATTTATATCTATTATGTAGATACACTACATTTTCTTTTTCTGTTCATCAGCTCTTGGATATTTGGAATTTTTTATACACTTTGGACATTATCAATACTGCTTGCGGTGGACACTCGTGGGTGATTGTTGGGTGGACATGTTTTCACTTCCCTTTAACATGTGTCTGGGAGTAGAATTGCAGGATCATACAGGAAACAGCATTAACTGTTTGTGGTTAACCTCTGTTAATTGCTTTCCAGTGCCGCTGGACCACTTTCCATTCCTGCAGCCGTGAATGAGGGTTCTAATTTCTCCACATCCTTGCCAACACTTGTTACTGTCTGTCCTTTCGAGTACAGCACCGTCCTGTATGAAGTCATAACTCATTATGGTTTGTGTTTTCCTGATGATTAATGATATTTGTGAGTGCACTATCAACGTGTGCTGGGAGTTGAATCCAGACCTCCCGTATTGCTGACTGAGGGCACTACCACTAAGCTATATCCCCAAAACCTCATTAGCTATTTCTGTATCTTCTTTGGAGAAATGTCAGCATCTCTCTTTAGCCCAGGCTGGCCTCCAAGTTGAGGCCATCCTCCTGCCTCAGCCTCCCAAGTGCTGGGAATTGAACATGAGCAACCATTACAGCCTTAGATATGACTCTCTTACCACACATACACTTTGTAAGCATTTTCTGGTTGTCTTATATCTTCATTTTTACTTTAAAAATTATTATTTTGAGTGTATGAGTGTTTGCCTGCATATGTCTGTGCACCATGTGTGTTCCAGGTACCCCCAGAGGCCAGCAGGAGGTGTCAGATCCCCTGGAACTTGAGTTACAGATGGTTGTGAGCTGCCATGTGGGTGCTGGGGATTGAAGCCAGGTCTTCTCTGGAAGAGCAGGAAATGCTCTTAACCACTGAGCCTTCTTGTCAGCTCCAACTTCCTTTCTTCTTGTTTGATTTTTGGTTCAGTGTGTGTGTGTGTGTGTGTGTGTGTGTGTGTGTGTGTGAGAGAGAGAGAGAGAGAGAGAGAGAGAGAGAGAGAGGTCTTTGAGTTTCTATTGCTGTGAAGAGACACCATGACCATGGTAACTCTTATAAAGGGAAACATTTAATTGGGACTGGCTTACAATTCAGAGGATTAGTCCGTTATCATCATGGCGAGAAGCATGGTGGTGTGCAGGCAGACATGGTGCTGGAGAAGGAGGTGAGAGTTCTACATCTTCATCTGCAGGCAGCAGGGGAAAAAGGACTATAAGCCACTAGGCCTGTTCTTCAGCCTCTGACTCCTCAAAGCCCACCGATAGTGGTGCTCCTCCTCCAACAAGGCCACACCTCCTCCAACAAGGCCACACCTCCTCCAACAACAAGGCCACACCTCCTCCAACAAGGCCACACCTCCTCCAACAAGGCCACACCTCCTCCAACAAGGCCACACCTCCTCCAACAACAAGGCCACACCTCCTCCAACAACAAGGCCACACCTCCTCCAACAACAAGGCCACACCTCCTCCAACAAGGCCACACCTCCTCCAACAAGGCCACACCTCCTCCAACAAGGCCACACCTCCTCCAACAAAGGCCACACCTCCTCCTCCAACAAGGCCACACCTCCTCCAACAAGGCCACACCTCCTCTAGCAAAGGCCACACCTCCTCCAACAAGGCCACACCTCCTCCTCCAACAAGGCCACACCTCCTCCAACAAGGCCACACCTCCTCCAACAAGGCCACACCTCCTCCAACAACAAGGCCACACCTCCTCCAACAAGGCCACACCTCCTCCAACAAAGGCCACACCTCCTCCAACAAAGGCCACACCTCCTCCAACAAGGCCACACCTCCTCCAACAAGGCCACACCTCCTCCAACAAGGCCACACCTCCTCCAACAACAAGGCCACACCTCCTCCAACAACAAGGCCACACCTCCTCCAACAAGGCCACACCTCCTCCAACAACAAGGCCACACCTCCTCCAACAAGGCCACACCTCCTCCAACAACAAGGCCACACCTCCTCCAACAACAAGGCCACACCTCCTCCAACAACAAGGCCACACCTCCTCCAACAACAAGGCCACACCTCCTCCAACAACAAGGCCACACCTCCTCCAACAAGGCCATAGTTCCTAATAGTACCACTCTCTTTGAGCCCATGGAGGCCATTTTCTTTTTTTTTTTTTTTCTCCGGTTTTTCGAGACAGGGTTTCTCTGTGTAGTTTTGCGCCTTTCCTGGAACTCACTTGGTAGCCCAGGCTGGCCTCGAACTCACAGAGATCTGCCTGCCTCTGCCTCCCGAGTGCTGGGATTAAAGGCATGCACCACCACCGCCCGGCGCCATTTTCTTTCTAACCACTGCAGTGTAACGTGTATTTTCGTGTATATAGGTACACATGCGTATGTAAGTTCATATGGAACACAGATTTAAAAGTTCAAAGTCTCTTAACTGTGGGCTCCTATAGAATAAAACAACAGATTTCACACTTCTTATTCCAAAAAGGAAGAGTTAGAGCACAGGGGATCAAGTCTGTTATGATTAATCTTGACTGTCAAGTTGATTGGATCTGGAATCAGCTAAGAGACACACCTCTGGGTGGGGTCTGTGAGGGTACTTCCGGAAGTTTTAACTGAAGGGGAAGACCCTCCTAAGAGCAGGCAGCTTCAGCTGGCAGCACCCCGGGGAGACAGAGGTCTGAGGGAGAAGCGGTGCTGCTGTGGCCTGCCCACATTTCCTCTTTGCTGGTGAGTGCATCTTCGCTGCCGAGGTCCTTCTCTGACCTCAGAACCCACCTTCTTCACCCGCCAGCACGGACCGAAGGCCAATTGCTCTCCAGGAATCCAACAGGCTTTCAGCACCAAATCGAGACTGCTGAGACCTCCAGGCTTGTATCCTGTGCAGCTGACACGCAGGCAGCCATGCACTGCGCAGCCAGGGCTGAGTAAGCCAACTGCTGTGCATGACTACCCTTGAGCCGAGAAACCTCCATCTTGTGAGTTCCACTGTGAAAGGATTACCTTAACTGGGCTAGTTGACTGTCTACACAATTCCTTGTTGAGGGCTAGAGAGGGTCACAAGACTCACCTGAGTGACTAACACTCCCTGCCATGTGTTATATGGATTCTGCTTTAATTGCACGTGGCCTCAGTGAGGGGCTAGAGCATATAGGCAGAGAAGGATAGGGAGTAGACTCCATCTATGTGGCTATGAGGAAGCCCTCATCCCTGCTGGGTAAAGGCTTTCCGGGTGCAGCCTGTTCCCACATCCCTGGAAGTAACCCCTTGGTTACTTGGGAGGGAAGCACAATAAATTCATTGGTTCCCCAGAGTGAACTTTGACGGACTCAGTTTGTCACTGGGATCTGTCTTAGTAACTTTTCATTGCTGTGATAAGATAACACGATCAGGGCAACTATAGAAGAGTTTATTGGGGACTTAGAGTCTCAGAGGGTGAGTCCATGACCATCATGGTCAGGAGCATGGCAGCAGGCAGGCAGGCAGGGCGCTGGAGCAGTAGCTGAGAGCTCACATCTGACCCAAAAGTTGCAGGTAGAGAGAGAGAGGCCAGCAGACAATTGGGACAAACTTGGATTTTTGAAACCTCAAAGCCCACCCCACCCCTCACCTGGTGACACACCTCCTCTAACAAGGTCACATCTCTTAATCTTCCCCAAAGGGTTCCACTAACTGAGGATCAAGTATTCAAATGTATGACCTATGGGGGCCACTCTCATTCAAACCACCATAGGACCTTAGGAGGAGGGGTAAATATTGTTCTCATCCCCCCGGGGAAGGTTTTAAACAACGCCTGTACATCCCCCTTGTTCTAATACTCATCTGTCAATTCTGTTCCTTTAGAGAATTATGATCCAACATTGTCAAGAAACTGATGAGGACCCTTTCTGGAGTCTCACCTCATTTTTCTGCATGTCTAAGCCTCATGCCAGGAGCTCACAGGCCTGATGGTTGTAGCTTTGAGTCAGTTTTGAAAATGAAAAGCATGAGTCCTAGATATTTTTTTCCCCACATCATTCTGACAATCTGCATGCGCCATCACCGCTCGGCATATTTCATGAGATTTTTAAAGTTATGATATATGTACCTATTTCCTCTCACGGTAAATTAAAATAATAGCTGAGGTTTATATGCACAACTTGGGATCACATGATGGTTTCCCGATGGTTATGGGGTATTTCATTAAACATAATGTCATGTTTTACTGTATATCTACCTCGCCTAAATTTTATTATTATTATATATTATGCTTTAATGACTATCCTTTCCATTGTTTCTTAGAAGTGACTCATTATTTCCCGAGAATCATTTCCTTAAGATTGATTCCTAGAAGTGAGTGATTAGGTCAAAGGGGAGACATCAGCATTGGCAAGCTTCTTCAAGGGCTGGTGAAGCGGCTCCGCGGGAAAAGCTTGCAACATGAACTTGAGGACCTGAGCCTGGGCCCCCAGGACCCATGTAAAAGCCATATGTGGTCCTCCGCATGGCTCTGTGAGCCTGTAGCCACAGAACTGGGGTTGGGGTGTCCCGGTGGAATCCACAACGATGGGACTACGGGGTTTGCTGGCTGCCAGCCTAGTGCAAAGAGAGAGCTCCAGATTCAGTAAGAGACTGTCTCCTAAGGGAACAAGATAAAGAATGACAGAGGACACACAGTGTCCCGCTCTGGCCTCTGCACACATGCATCCCCACACTCTCAGACCCCTACATGCTCACATTCAAAAAACAACACATACACACACACACACACACACACACACACACACACACACACACAGCTTCTTCAACTATGCTTCCAATTTCCTCCCACAGCTTCAGCAACACTGTAAATAATTATGTTGAAAAACAATTCTTGTTGGGACAGGCACACTCAAAAAAGCAGTGTTTGAGCTGGGGGGGGGGGGGGGGGGGGGGGGGGGGGGGGGGGCGCGCGGCGGCGGCAGCGCATGCCTTTAATCCCAGCACTCAGGAGGCAGAGGCAGGAGGATCTCTGAGTTCCAGGCCAGCCTGGGCTACAGAGTGAGTTTGAGGATAGCCAGGACTAGGCAGAGAAACCCTGTCTCAAAAAAACAAAAACAAACCAAAAAAAGGTCAAGTTTTTGGAAAATACTATAGAAGGCCTGGTTGTGTGCCTAGGTGGAGGAGTGCTCATCTAGGACACAAGAGCATGAGGCCCTGAACTGAATCCCCAGCATCACCAAAACAACCAAAACAGAAGAGAGGTACAGTAAACTAAACGTGTGTCACACACAAACACACACACACACACACACACACTCAAATCTGTGTGTGTGTATGCACGTGCGTGTGTGTGTGTGTGTGTGTGTGTGTGTGTGTGTGTGTGTGTGTAGGCAAGGTTAAGAGTAGTGGTGGCCTACTGTGTCAGGGACCCTCATTTGGAACCTATAGATTAAAAAGTAAAAAATAATATACAAATTAAGCTATAGTAAAATTAAGGACTGGAGTGTCAGCTTGGTGGGAGAGCACTGGCCCTGAATTTGGTCCTAAACACTGAAAAATAAATTAACATGTTCTGCTCATCAAAGTGTCATTAAAACATCAACATAAAAAGCATTTAAAAAAAATCAACATAAAGCCAAGTAAAGTGGTGTGCACTTGCATTTCCAGAGAAGGCAGGAAGATGGGGAGCTCAAGGTCATCCTCAGACACATGAGAGCCTGTCTTCTTAAAAAAAAGAAGAAGAAGAAGAAGAAGAAGAAGAAGAAGAAGGGCTGGAGAGAAGGCTCAGTGGTTAAGAGCACTGACTGCTCTTCCAGAGGACCTGGGTTCAATTTCCAGCAACTACATGGCAGCTCACAACTGTCTGTAACTGCAGTGTTAGGGTACTAATCCACCAATGTACATAAAATAAAGAAGTTATATTTTTAAAAAAAGAAGGAGGAGGAGGAGGAGGAGGAGAAGGATATTGAGAGGAAATATCTACAACACATAATTAGTAAAGAACTTATATTGTTCTATCAGATGACTAAATAACAGTAAATCTTACAAATAAAAGTGTGTGCCCACTTGGGAGGCAGAGCCAGGTGGATCTCTGTGAGTTCGAGGCCAGCCTGGTCTACAGAGCGAGATCCAGGGCAGGCTCCAACGCTACACAGAGAAACTCTGTCTCGAAAAACAAAACAAAACAAAACAAAGTGTGTGCCAGGTATGATGTCATATACATACAATACTAACACTCTGGAAGTTGAGGCTGGAGGATTGCTGCAAGTTTAAGGCCAGCTTGGGCTTCATAGAGAATAACAAGTCAGCCAGGATTGTATAATAAGATTCTGTCTCAACAGCTCCCCATAAACAAACAAACAAACAAACATCAGTGAATAGAGCTAAGGTAAAACTGAAAGAAAATCTGCAGCATTATGTGCATATTTAACATTGCTGAAAAGTGAAGGGAGTTTTACTCAAACTAGAATAATGAAAAAATCAATGTGAGATGAATGGGTTTTGTTGTTGCTGTTGTTTTGAGACAGAGCCTCACACAGCTCACATAGCTCAGGCTGGCCTTGAACCTGCTAAATAGTCAAGAATGACTTTGAACTTCTGATCGTCCTAGTTCCACAGGGAGAGTGCTGGGACTGGAGGTGTGCACCACTGCACCCAGTTTATGCAGTGCTGGGGATCAAACCCCGGCCTTTGCGCATTGGAGGCAGGCCCTCTAATAACCGACCTCTAGCTCCAGCCTTTTTATTTTGGAGGCAGAGTCTGTTGTAGCCCAGGCTACTCTCACACTTGCTACGTGGCCAAGCATGACTCTGAACTCCTGATCTCCTTGTTTCCACCTCTCAAGTGCTGTAAATACAGGCATGAGCCACTACGTCTGACTGTAGAGGAGAAAAACAAAATTAAATAAAAGCCAAGCATACAGTAGAGAGAATTTTTATTACTATACTTTGTTCTTTGATTTAAAAAAAAATACTGCTAAGAGCTGAACCTCCAACCTTGGGCTTACTAAAAACGGTGTGCTCTTACACTGGATGTGATCGCTCATGACTATAACCCCAGCATGGGAGACCAAGGCAGGAGAATTGTCGTGAGTTTGAGACCAACCTGCGCTACAGAGTGAGACTTGGCTTCAAGCAAACAAAACTGCTGGGCCACAGAATTTACACTCAGGAAGGCTTTAGATTGAAAAAACTCTGATGAGACTATTAGTTAAAAACAAATCACTATGAGGAATGAAGAAGGGGTCATTTCAAGAACTCCCACATACATCTAAAGATACTGAGAGTGAGGCTGAAGAGCTCTGTGGGTAAAGTGCCCGCTGAGTAAGCACTGGACTCAGAGTACCAGCACCCACGTGATGGCTGGGCCAGCAGGCACTGGGTTTAACGAGAGAGCCTGTCTCGGAAGATAAAGTGTAGGATGAAACAAAGACCCCCAGTGTCCACCTCTGGCCCCCACATGCATTTGTACACGTGCACTCTCATAAATACATGCACATGCAAACATGCACACACACATACCACACAGTGTAAGTAAAAATAAAGTCAAGATACCAAGAGGATATTATGAGTAGCTTAATGCTAACTGTGAAAGGCTTAGATGAGACAGAAAATTCCTAGAAATAACGAATTATCAAGTGACTCATAGAAGACATGCAAAACCACAATATCCTATAAATCCCGTAGGTTCAAACAGCAATTATGAACCTGTAGTTGGGTCTGGTGGCACACATGTAATCCCAGCATGTGAGAACGTGGGAGATGAGCTCTGGAGGATCAAAGACTCAAGGTCAGAGCCTGCAAGATGTCTCAGTGCGCAAGGTGCTTGCCTCCAAGCCTGGATTTGATCCCTGAGACCCACATAGTAGAAAGAGGGAATAGGCTCTCCCACGGATTGTTGTCTGCCCTCCACATGCATGCTCTGGCATGTGCACTGTGGTATACACGTGTGCACATACACTAAACAATTACTTTTTTTAATATTCAAGGTCAATCTTAGTTACATAGCAAGTTTGAGACCAGCCTGGACTACATGAGAGTTTGTCTGAGAAAGAAAGAAGGGAGGGAGGGAGGAGGGGAAGGAAGAGAGAGAGAGAGAGAAAGAGAGACAGGAGAGAGGAAGTGTTGGAGATGGATCTAAGTTGTAGAATGCTTACCTAGCATGTAAAGGGCCCTGGGTTCGATCCCCAGCATAAAACAGGTATGGTGGCAGTGTATGCAAACCCAGCCTCTGAGCTGAAAGTTGGAGGATCAGAAGTTCATGGTTATCATTGGCTACACAGCATGTTTTAAGCCAGCTTGGCTGTGTGAGACCCATTTTAAAAAAAAGTCTTCCCAGGAAGAAAACTACAAATTCAGATAGCTTTGCCTCTGGGTTAGGTTGAACATTCAAGGGGAAGATATCCCATGATTGCATTTCTTCTGTAAGTTGAGGCATTTCCACCCAAGGAACGGAAATTATCCTTAACTCACCTTATGGCGTCAACATTGACCCTGACCTCCAAATCTGAAGATCAATAAGGGAAAATTAAAGGCCAGTCTGGTTTATGAACACAGCTCTGAAATGCCTAAAGAAGTTTAATGGACAGAATTACCAGACATGAAAGGGAGAAGAGGAGTGACCACCAAGTTATATGCAAATCCAGGAATGTAAAGTTTGGTTAATGTTCAAAAAGCAGTCTGCGTAATGGATCAGGACAGACTTCCAAAGGAGAAAGCAGGGCCAGTTATCTCAATGGAGGCAGAAAAGGCACCAGCTACAGACAATCCGGCACTGACGGGATAAATTCGGGAGTAATTTGAAAAAGGGCTTTTGTCAACCAGAACTGGAAAGAAACTTCCTTAATCTTATAAAGACTGTCTTTGGGGCTGGAGAGATGGCTCAGGAAGTGGGGACAGAGAGAGGGAGGAGAGAGAGGGAGGAGAGAGAGAGAGAGAGAGAGAGAGAGAGAGAGAGAGAGAGAGAGAGATCAGTAATTCTAGACTGCCATAACAGTTTTTGAATCTTAACATTTTAAAAAAATATTTATTTATCCATTATTGGTTTTATTTTGTTGGGGTTTTTTTTTGTTTGTTTTGTTTTGAGACAGATTCTCTCTACATAGCCCTGGCTGTCCTTGAACTTACTGTGTAGATCAGGGTGGCTTTGAATTCACAGAGATCTGCCTACCTCTGCCTTCTGAGTGCAAGGATCAAAGGCGTGTGTCACCATGCCCGGCCCTTTTTATCCATTTTTTATGTATATGTTTGTGCCTGAGTGCACCTTATGCATGTCTGGTACCCAGGGAGGTTAGAAAAGGGCATCTGATCCCCTGGATAATTCTTAAAATGTTTACATTTATTTACTTTCAGGGCAGGGGGTAGATGGGTGACGTGGATGCATGTACCACACCCTGAATGTGGAAGTCAGAGGACAACTTGGAAGATTTGTTTCTCTCCTTCTACTATGTGTGACCTGGGGATCAAACCCAGGTCACCAGGTTTCATGCAAAGTGTCTTGACCCTCCCATGAGCCCAGTTTTTAATTTTTTTTGTTTGTTTTTTTAAGACAGGGTTTCTCTGTGTAACAATCCTGGTACTAATTCTGTAGACCAGGCAGGACTCAAACTCACAGAGATCCGCCTGTCTCTGCCTTCCTTCCAAGTACTGGGATTAAAGGCCTGAGCCACCATCCCTAGCTTCAGTTTTAATTTTGATGAAATTTAATCTACCAACTTTTTTTTTCAAGACAGAGTTCCTCTGTGTAACAATCCTGGCTGTCCTGGAACTCGATTTGTAGACCAGGCTGGCCTTGAACTCACAGAAATCGGCCTGCTTCTGCCTCCCAAGTGCTGGGATTAAAAGCGTGTGCCATCTCTGCCCGGCTAATCTATCAATTTTTATAGTTTGTGTCCTTAGAATTTTGTTTAAGAAGATTGATAGTTTCAGTTCATAAATGGGAAGCTCATGTGATAGAAGATGTGGGTCCACTCCTCTCTCAGAGCTGAGAAACTTCCCCAGCATCGTTTGTTGGCAAGGTTAATCCATGGTTTAGCAGCTTCTCCTGAAAGTCAATGGGCTGCTTATTCGTGGCTCTTCACAATAGTGCCAGGTTTTTATTTATATGTACAAGGGTTTCGCCTGCATGTGCGTATGTACACAACGTGCATGCCTGACGCTCACAGAAGCCAGAAGAAGGCACCAGATCCCCTGGAGCTGGAAGTTGAAACCTGTTGTGAGCCACTGGATGTGGACACTAGGAATTGAACACTGTTCCTCTGAAAGAGCAAGCACTCTTAATGCTAGGCCATCTCTCCAGCCCCTGATTTTGATTTTGAGACAGAGCCTCAAATAACCCAGGCTGACCTCAAACTTACTATGTGGTTAAGGATGACCTTGAACTCCTGATTCTCTGGTTCTACCTCCTGAGTGCTGGGATTACAGGTGTGCACCACACCCTGGTTTTAGATGGTGATGAGAACTAACCAGGGCTTTGTGCATGCAGGTCAAGAGTTCTGCAGCTGAGCTGCATCCCCAACTGAACACTAGCTTTTTAATCCACCTGCACAAGGTTGAAAACCTAAATTTTTTTTTTGCCCCAATCAGTTAATCAATTTTATCCCCTCAGCCCAAATTATACTCTCTCTCTCTCCCTCTCTCTCTCTTTCTCGCTCTCTCTCTGTTGTTGTTGCCCGGTTGTTTATTTGTTTGTTTGTTTTCAGAGATAGAGTTTTTCTATATAGCCCTGGCTGTCCTGGAACTCACTGTATAGACCAGTGGAGAGAGTAAGTGGGTATGGCTGGGCACAGAGAGGAATATAGGCTGGCAGAGACAGGAGCCCGGCCTTTTTCTGTCTGAGGAGTTGTGGAGGTAAGAGCAGACTGTGGTGCTCCTTTACATCTCAGATTTTTCAGCATTTACCCTGATATCCTGACTCTAGTTTTTAATATTATTAAGAATTTGCACTACAGACCAGACTGGCCTCAAACTCACAGAGATCTGCCTGCCTCTGCTTCCCAAGTGCTGGGATTAAAGGCGTGTGCCACCACCACCAGACTGCCACATTTTAGGAAGATCTTTCTCAGACCCCACACCACCATCAAGAGTCGTGAAGAACTCTCTCTCCTCTCTGCCCGGCGCCCATCCTGTCCCTCTGTCCCTCTCATCTTGTCCTGGTCATACTCATCCTCACAAGATAACCATCTTCAGAAAGCTGTCCTCTGACCTCCATACCTATGCAGTGGCATGTGAGCACTTGCACACATATACATACACAATTAATTAAAAAATAGTAATGTCGGGGCAGGGGCTATAAAATGGCTCATTCGTAAATGATAAAGAGGTTGACTCATATGCAAAAAGCCCTGAGTTTGGTCCCCAGCAAAGTGAGAAAGATCAATGGTTGAATGCCACCGGTGGTTGAATACAATGGGTATTCAACCCATTGCAGCCCAGGCTAGCCTGAAATTTACTCTGTAGCTGAGTCTAGCCTTAAAGTCCTGATCTTCCTGCTCCCCCTCCCCACCTCCCAGTGCTGGGATTACAGGTGTGTGAGACTGCACCGGGGTAGATTTTTACTGTAGTTTTTGAAACAGGGTCTTAATGTTAGTCTTGGCTGGCCTAGAACTCACTATATAGATCAAACTTGTTTGTAATTCACAGAGATCCACCTGCCTCTGCTTCCTGAGTGCTGGGATTAAAGGTGTGTGCCACCACTACCCGGCCAGAGTAATTTTTGATTCCAGTATTGAAGTACATAAACAGTTCTCTCTCTCTCTCTCTCTCTCTCTCTCTCTCTCTCTCTCTCTCTCTCTCTCTCTCTCTCTCTCTCTCTCTCTCTCTCTCTCCCTTCCCTCCCACACCCAGGCTTCCAAGGAGCGGTTATCTGTCAGTGAGATCCTTCCACTTCTCAACTTCATGAATCCCATCCTCCCATAGACACACTGCCTTCTCTGCAGCCTACCGTCCATCACTCCATCCCGAATTCCACTGATTTGAGCAAACATTTGTGACCCTCTGCCTAGTGTTCCACCTCACTCCTGCCCGACCCTGGAGGCTCTGTCCTAAGGTTACCTATTCTTCTTACAGCACGGTCATCTGGCAAAGCCACACAGCCCTAGTAAATTCAGCCCTTTATCCCCGCTTGGGTCCCACAGGCAACCAGAACTGAAGATGAACCTCTAACTCACCGACCAGCCTCCACTCGTTCATTATATAGTTCTTTTTCCGAGCTGGAGGAGTCAAGGCCTCCTGCCTGCTCCTCACAGCCAAGCTGCAGGCTCAGCCCCCAGGCCCCTTCCAAGGACCACAAGTGCCCAGCCACCACCACACGCCATCCCTGAAGTCGATTCACACCCGCTCTCCTAGACGACTGCTTCACACCTCCTCCCCCACCTCACTCTCAGCTGACAACCTCTTCCGATTTTGCTAAGAAAATAGAAGCCCTTGGCACAGAAGTTGTGCCGGCTCCGCTGCTCCCCGCCCACCTGCATCTGTACCCATCCGCTCTGCCTTTCCTCCCACTGAGGCGGCGCCCCGCCCTTGGCCCACGGCAGGGCAGCCCCGTTTCTTGTTTCCTTTCTCTTGTCTTTGTTGTTTTTAGACAGAGTCTTACGTAGCCCAGGCTAGCCTTGAGGTTGCTGTGAAGCCAAGGTTAACCGTGAACTCCTGATGCTCCTCCTGCCTCCACCTTCCGAGTTCTGGGATTACAGGCATGTGCCACTCCACCCGGCTAGGCACCAGATGCCAACCCCACCTGCCTCTCCGGGGCTCTGTGCCAACGCTCACCCTCTCCTCACCCATACTTCCTGTCTCTGTGATTATTTCCACCAACACACAAAAAGCCTCTGGGTTTTCTTTCTGAAAGGAAAAAAAAAATCCCTCCTGACCTTGTGCTCTCAAATAGCTTCCTTCTTTCTTGCACCCCGCCCCCTCACCCATGACGTGACTCCTGAAAGGAGTGGACCCTTTAGACCTCCTTCAAGCCCTCCCCTTCTCCCTTCCTGTATGGTCCTCACTCCCATCAGACCCCCCAACTCCTCGCTAGCCCAAAGGTGTCATCAAAGTGTTCTCTCTCCATACCCTTAAGTTCAGGGGTCAGTCATTGGACCTCCCCTTCCTTCTGTCTCTTCAGCACACAAGAATTCATCTTGGAGCCCAGAGGTGGTGGTGCACACCTTTAATCCCAGCAGGCAGATCTCTATGAGTTCAAGACCAGACTGGTCTACAAAGAGAGTTCCAGGATAGCTAAGGCTACACCAAGAGACCCTGTCTGAGGGGAAGAAAAGAGCTCATCTTGTGCCAACAAGGTGGCACACTGGGTAACGGTGCTTTCAGCCAAGCCTGATGATCTGAGTTCAATCCCTGGAACCCACGTAGTGGATGGAGAGAACCAACCCCACAAGTTCTTCTCTGACCTCCACATGCATACCCCCACCTACCCACACGTACACAAATAAGTAAATAAATGCTTTCTAAAATGAGAAAAGTACATCTTCCATCCAGGCACTGTGGGACGTTGACCCAAGAGGATCTTGAGTTCAAGGGCATTCTGGCCTAACAGTGAGTTCCATGCCTGCCTGTACCGCAGAGTGAGACTCTGTCTCAATAAAAGAGAAAAGGAGAGCTCATCTCCCCACACTGGCATCAAGCAGTGACCCGCCCTTCTCCATCCCTTTTGCCCACATCTGCTCATCTCCAAGGCCCATGGAGGCCTTGCCTCCACTTACTGTCTCCACCCTGATAACCTCCTCCATAGTCCTGGCTTTAAACCTCATTTAGCTGCTGGTAACTTCCAAATATATACCGCAGCCCGAACCTTTTTCGAATTCCATTGCTATTGTCTCTTAAGGCTGACTCACAGTCACCCCTAACAATCAGGCTCAGCCTGCCAATTCTCCCAGTCCATAGCTGGCCCACTTTCCTGCAGACATTCCGGTTTTGACTCTCAAGCTCTCCGTCCCGCATCCGGAGTGCATGCATCCAGAGCGCATCAGTGGCTCCCCCAACAAGGCTGCCAGTGGGCCCTCTCCTCCCTGAGCAGCCCCGGCAGGCTCAGCGCGCATGCGCATGCGTGGCACTCCAGGACCAGGGGGCTACAATGCTGAAGGCTCAAGTCCTGAAGACATTGCCATTCCATTGTGTGGCTTCCATGGCATGCTAATATGAACTCTCCTCTGGGTCTGATTGTTTTTAAGACTCATGAAAGTCCTGGTGGTGACCTCTATAAAAGGCATCCTGGCTCCTGACCTACATGGCTTTCATTTGTTTGTCTGGTTGGCTTGTTTCATTTTTTATTTTTTAATACATTTACTTATTTAATGTATTCATTTTTGAGACAGTGCCTCACTATGTAGCTCTGGCTGGCTTGGAACTCTCTACATAGACCAGGCTAGCTTGGAACTCACAGAAATCCACCTGCCTCTATCACTGGAGCGCTAGAATTGAAGGCATATGCCACCACGCCCAGCATTTTTTTTTTTAAGACAAGGACTCATGTATCCCAGGCTAACCCCAGATTTCATATATAGCCAAGGATAACCTTGAACTCCTGATCTTCCTACCTCTACCTCCCAAGTACTGAGACTACAGGTATGTACACCCCCATTTTATGAAGTGTTGGGGTTTGAACCCAGAGCTGTGTGCACACTAGACAAACATTCTAAGTGAACCACACCCCCAGATCCATAGCCTGGCTTTCAAGGTGGATTAGGACCCCCTGACCCAGGAATTGGGAATGGGAGGTGTCTGTCCTCAAGATCACTCCTGAGGGGGCTTTCTCAGCAGCAAATGGCAACACCGGGCTGACTTCCCCTTCCAACACTACTCACAGCTACAATTTACAAACCAAGAATTAAAGTCTGGAACACTGCACGCCGCGGTCTCCCAGAGTGGGAAGGAGGATCCTGCAGCAGGCTCCGCTGCCCTTGGAAGCCAGGCACATTGGCAGCCGCTCCCCGGGTGAAGAAGCATTCTCCGGGTCATGCTAATCTGCTGTTTCCTCCTCTTCAGAGTGTCTGGCTGCGGCTAAATTGAATTATTTATCTAGTCCTGTGGGCCCTTGTCACTTACCCAGACAACCAGTTTATTCATGACTCTACACTATCAATTTCAACATGCAATTTGCAACGAAATCTGACTGATCAGCAATGCCATAATTAGTTGCAAATGTCTGTGCCTGTGTTTGTTTGGTGTAGGGTCTGTTCCATTAAAGTGACGGAAGCCGGTAAACGCCATGTCTTTGCCTGGGACTTAGGATGAGCCACAGCTGTGTCACAGGGCAGGGCCAGGCCTGGGCCTGGGCTGTAAGAGAAATGAAAAGGATTCCAAGCTGCGGCACCCGAGCTGCGTTTTTTGCCTCCTGGGTTTCTGTAGTTGTTGTATTTGTATATATGTTTATTTAAGTTTTGTTATGCTTATTTATTTACTTCTTGTGTGCACAAGTATGCACATGTGTGGGCCACAGCACATGTGTAGAGATCAAAGGACAACTTGAAGAAGTAGGTTCTCTCTCTACCATGTGGGTGCCATGGATTGAACGCTGGTCATCATGCTTCAAATCAGATGCCTTTGCCCACTGAGCTGGCCTATTTGTTTGTTTGTTTTAGATGCAAAGCTCCTGTAGCCCAGGCTGGCCTCAGACTTACCATGTAGCTGAGGTTGACTTGGACCTCTGATCTGCCTACTAAAGCCTCCTCAGTGCCGGGATTACAGGTGTGCATCACCACACCCTGCATTTGGTTTCCATCCTAAACTGCTTGTTGATGTCACCCCGAGTACCTGGGGTTGAACAGATGATGCCATGTGTAATCCACAAGGGAGAATTGGAGCCACCATGAAGGCCTCTTCTGCTCCCAGAAATGCTTGAACAACTCCAGTGACAGAGGCTTCCAGCCTGAAGTGGCTCTGCTTTCGAGAACATTCTTTTCCTCGTCTCAACTCAGAAAATGTCGTATTGCATGGGCTCAGAGGCAGCCGACAAAAGGGGGACTACTCAGCCATCCTTCCTGGGGATTGTAATAGTCAGTGCTCCTAGGTTCATGGAACCTGACCCAGGGCCTGGAGAACGCTAGGCAAGTGCTCTGTGCCACTGACCTCCGAGTCCTGAAAAATGACTATTAATTAAGTAGACTGACGTTGGGTCAAGCATGACTATAGTAAAACACTCATGTCACTCGGAGATTCTCTGGGCAAAGCTGACATTGGCCCAGAAGGCCCTGCAGATCAGGCTCTGTCAGACATTTGATGTCACTGTTGTCCCTGCGGCCACCATCCACCAGACACCGTAGGCTCACCCTGGGCTGCAAACGTCTCCATTGTCCTGGGCGGGTCACGGCCACCCAAGACGCCTTCCATGGAGACCTTTCTGTAGTCCTGGCTTTTCTGGACTGCCGGCCCATGGGTTTGACCAGCAGAGCCTATGTCTTGGGCCCGGGGGAACTTCCCATCACAGGAAGAAGGCTTCAGTTCTGAACAGCCAAAAGGAAAACTTAAGAATCAAACCAAACATCAATAGGAAAGTGGTCTGAAAGGTAGCGAGCTCTACACACCCGCCAACACCGATTCGCATCCGTTCAGCAAGTGTTTCTGCAGCTCTGGAGGGGAAGAAGTTGTGGTCCCTGCCCTCATAGACAGTACGTTCAGAGGCCAATAACCTTAGCCCAGACAATTGACTCTAAGGGAATAAGAGTGCCCAGATTACACGGTAATAACAAGATAGCAGGTCCTAGAGGGGTGAGCTGAGAGCAGGGACTGCCAAGGAAACCCCATACTTCCTTGGAGTTGGGCAACATCTCAAGCTCATTGCCCCTAAGCTGTGTATCAGCACATGGATGTCTTTTTTAGTTTGTTTGTTTTTGTTTTTTTGTTTGTTTGTTTTTTTTGTTTTTTGAGACAGTGTTTCTCTGTGTAGCTTTGGTGCCTGTCCTGGATCTCACTCTGTAGACCAGGCTGGCCTTGAACTCACAGAGATCCACCTGCCTCTGCCTCCTGAGTGCTAGGATTAAAGGCATACGCCACCACCGCCCAGCATGGATGTTTTAAGACAGATCTAAATAAGAGGAATCAGTTCACATGCACCTGTACCCTGTTGAAAACATAGTTTTTCTGCTTAGTCTCCATTCCCCCTCTTCTGGTAATCGCAAACCAATTTTCTAAAAAAGATTTGTTTGTATTACTTTTTAATTGTGTGTGTGTGTGTGTGTGTGTGTGTGTGTGTGTGTGTGTGAGAGAGAGAGAGAGAGAGAGAGAGAGAGAGAGAGAGAGAGAGAGAGAGAGAGAGCACACACACGGGCAGGTACCCATCGAGGCCAAAAGCATCAGATACGCCTAGATCTGGAGTTACAGATGGTTGTGAGCTGCTAGATTCAGGTGCTGGGAACGGAACTCAGGTCCTCCGCAAGAGCAGTTCATGCTCTTAGTGCTGAGCCTGTCTCTCCAGTCGGTCCCCAGCATCCCAACTCCTTACCTGGGCAACTATTACTCTCATCACTTCCAGCCTGAGTGCTTCAGATGGGGTTACCTCCCTGGCATGAGAGTCACACATGAGCCATGCCTTGCCCAGGAGAGCTATAGAGCATCTTACCTGTCGTGCTGAGCAGCAGAGGGCCCTGTGTACAGTGCCGAGATGCAGAGAGCCTTACCCACATACAGAGCTGTGTAGCATCTCATTCATCGTCCAAAACTACAGATCATCCAAATCTGCCTGGTGCATAGCCTTCTGGATGGTGCAGAGTGCATTATGTTCAGTCAGGGCTCCAGGATGTCTTATGGACCATGCAGAGCTGCATAGTGGCTGGTTTGGACCAAACCATGTGGTCTGACTGTGAGATACTTAGAGAGCCAGGAAAGCATGCTCTTCATTCACCCGGGCTTGAGGGTGTGAGAGTGTCATCCTGGAGCTGCTGAGGGGTGTGCTGCCACCACGGCATCTGGGGGAGGGGAGATGGGTCAGCAAGTCAAAGCGCCAGCCACGCCAGACCAGCGACCACCTGAGCTTGACCCAGTGGAGGGTCACTGCAAAGCTAAGGCTGGCTTGATCTGGCCAAACTCTGTCTAAAACAAACAAACAAACCCAACAACAACAAATAACCACTCAGGGCTGGGGAGATGGCTCAGCTGGTAAAGGGCTCGCAAGCACGAGGCCCTGATTTCAGATCCCTAGCGTCCATATGAAAGCTGGGTAAGGCAGGACCCATTGGTGCCTCCAGCACCGAGGTGGGGACAGGTAGACCCTGGAGCTCACGGGTCAGCCAGTCTAGCTGAATCAATGAGCTCCAGGTCCAGTGAAAAAACTACTGTCTCAAAAACTAAGGTGGAGGGCTGGTGTGGTGGCTGAGTGGACCTGCTGTCAAGCTTGATGGCTGGGGTTGGATCCCCAGAACCCTTGTGAAGGTGACGGAGCGGACCAGCTCCACAGAGCTGTCCCCCGACCTCCACATGCACTCCACAGCACACTCTCCTACACACACTAGTGGAAAATGAAAATTAATTAAATAAAACGAGGTGGAAAGTGAGGAAGATAATTGATGTCAACCACTGGCCTCCATGTGCACATATGTAAACGTGGACACATGAGCTTATATGCACCACACCCACAAAACAAATAAACTAATGAAAAATTACACCTACTCATTTGTCATGTGTGTAAACATGTGTGCACAGAGGTCAGAAGACAGCAAGGGGTTTCAGGATCAAACTCAGGTTGTCAGGTTTGGTGGCAAGTGCCTTTACACTGCCCGTGTGTGTGTGTGTGTGTGTGTGTGTGTGTGTGTGTGTGTGTGTGTAATAGGATTTTCAGCCATGCTATCCCTATAGAGTTGAGAAAACTAACCTAGGTCTATTTTAATGTCTATTAGAAAATCCTTCCTGGCATCTGGAATCGGATCACACCTATAATCTTAGCTCTTAAGTGGCTGAGGCAGGATGATTGGGGACAACCTAAGCTATATAGTGAGATCCTGAGATTTTGTCTGAGAGGGGAGAGAGGAGAAGGCAAAGGAAGGGGAGGAGGAGGAAGAGGAGGAAAAAAAGCCCAGGGCTAGGCTGAAAAGAGATCTCTCAGTGGTAAAGGTGTCTCCTGCCAAGACTGATGACTTGAGATGGCTAAGTTCGATCTCCAGGACCCACAGTGTGGAAAGAGGGAACCACTTCCCACAAGTTGTCCTCTGACCTTTATACGCACTACACATGCACACATACCCCCACTCAAAATGAATAAATGTAATGAATAAATTTTAAAGGGGATGGGGCTGAGAGTGTAACTCAGTGGTGGAGGAATTGCTTAGCATGTGTAAGTCCCTGGATTCAGTTCCTGGAAGCTTGAACACACACACACACACACACACACACACACACACACACACACACACACCACACCACACACTCCTGGCATCATGGTAATACTCAAACTGAGGGCCCTGGCTATTCTTGGCCCGCATCTCTCCTAGGTCAGGCTGCATGCAGTGAATACAGGCAGCAGGCAGTAATAATCCCAGCAGCTCCACAGGCTACGATAGAAGGCTCACTTGAGTCTAGGAGGTAGAAGCCAGAGGTTCAGCACATCAGTCTGCAAAGAGACCAGCAAACAAACAAAAGTAAACAAAGAAAAAGGTAAAAAGACAGTCTCCTTGGGGCTGGAGAGATGACTCATTGGGAATCCTTTCCCAAGCAAGATTCCTGAGACCCTTGCTGGGCGTAGTGGTGCCCTCCTTTAGTCCCAGCACTTGGGAGGCAGAGGCAGGCTGATCTCTGTGAGTGTGGGGTCAACCTGGTCTACAGAGTGAGTTCCAGGACAGCCAGAGCTACACAGTAAGACTCTGTCTCAAAAACAAAAACAAACCAACCGAACAAAAAGATTCCTGAGGTCCACTCTCCTATAGGCAGACAGACAGGAGGACAGGCCCCAGTGTTGCGAAAACCTGCTTGTAGTGTTGACAATAGCAAAGAAATTGGGGTTCCCTGAGTTGGAAGAGAAACGGGCACACCTGCTTACAGGCCAAGCCCTGGCTTAAGCCCCCAAGGCAAACATGAAAGCCCAGCACCTCTGCTGCATTCTGTCTTGGTTAAAGCCATGGGAGAAGTAATCCTGAACCTTCCTTTGAGTCATCCTGAATTCCACAAAGATAAGCACACAACTCCGAGGACACTCAGAGCCCCCACCCCACCCCTAGATGAGGACAATGATCCATGAAGCATAAGGCTGCTCTCTCTCTGCAGCTGGTGAATTAACCACCACACTTATGGACCACCTTGCAAGGCACACTTGAGCTGAGACAGTGATGGGCATTGATGGGCAGGGCCACACTTGACCAGGACTGCTTAGTTATAAATACCTCTTGCTCTCTATTTAAGCCCAAAAGGATGGACTTGGAGTCCCTGGACCCCTTAATCTACTCTTCCCACTGTAACTACTTTGAACAAATCCCTTTTCTCTGCCTTCCATCACTACTTATCTCTTTAAGTAGCATACAGGGAACAAGGGACCGAGCCCAGCTTGTTGGGACTGCCAGAGCCCTAGGCTTTGATCCTAAAAACTGGTGACTAAAGCCAGCTCAGAAAGGGACCAGATGAAGACCTTCCCCTCCTGGCTCTAGGAACCGCCCACCAACCCCACCCCTAGCCCTTAGCTATTATACATCAGTCCCTCAGGGCAACAGCCTTGGGATAGGTAGGAAACCTGAACATGAAAGCCCTCTTTTCCTGACAGCATTATATGACAACATTGGGGTGCCTGACCCTACATGTTCTTATCCACAGTCAGAAAACTACACTTCCCGGGAAGTCTAACCTCAATGTTCTGACCTGGGTTGGGCCTCCGTGTCGCCTGAGTGGGCTCAGTGGCCTCCGGGGATGAGGGCCTGCCAGTACGTGTTTTCTGCAGGTTCCTGGCACCCAGTTGGCCTGATCTCTAGAGTTTATTGGTCCACTCTCATCCCATAGAACATCATCTTGGAGTCCTGTTTGGGGATTGGCAACACAGATTTTCCCTTAGGCACACATGACTATCCCTTACCATCACAGAGCACAGATACCTTTGACCCTGCAGTCATGGCAACAGAAAAATACAGGTAACTGCTATTTCTGGTCCCCAGTAGGAGAGGGGGATTCTTCCCACCAACTCTTCTGCTCCTTGGCTGCTCCTGGTCTTGGGGAGGTGCTAGAGTATATAAGGAGTAGAAAGTTCACTGAAGACAGATGAAGCTTTGAAGTCATTGCTCACCCTGGGATGGGACGTTCTTGTGGCTGTTTTTGAATGGCCCATGCTCCTATGACCCCTCACCCATTGATTCACCAAGTTGGGCTTGGGTGGATTGGCTTGTTTGGTTTGTTTGTGGTGCCCTATCTAGGGTGAAAAGAGAGCAGTTCACATCTTCAGAAGAAAAGACACATGTCACTTTGGCAGGTATTTGCCAGAAATGAAAGTTTGAAATGGGTTTGTGGAGGGCTAGTCATGGTGGCACACACCTTTAATCCTAGCCCTTAGGAGGCAGAGGCAAGCAGATCTCTGTGAGTTCCAGGCCAGGCTGGTCTACATAGTGAGTTCCAGGACAGCCAGAGCTACATAGTGAGACTCTGTTCCAATAAATAAATAAATAAATAGATAGATAAATAGATAGATAGATAGACAAACAAATAAATAAATAAATAAATAAGTAAATAAGTAAATAAATAAATAATAAATAAATAAATAAATAATAAATAAATAAATAAATAAATAAATAAATAAATAAATAAGGGTCTGTGGATGTGGTTGCCTGGTGTGCACACGGTCCTGGGATTGATCCCCAGCACCGAATAAACTGGGTATAGTGGCAATAAGAAGATGGAGGCAGGAGAATCAGGAGTTCAAGGTCATCGTTGGCTATACAGCAAATTCAGGACCAACAAACCTTGTCTTTAAAGGAGGGAGGAAAGGAGAAATAGTTGAGAAGTTGCCTCTCTGATAATATAAACAGGTCTGATGATATCACCTGAAGTGCCAGCCTGTCATAAAAGCAATGAGCCCCCTGTGGAAAACCAGTCAAAAATGTTCATTAAATACGGGTAGCCCCTCTTCCCCAACAGTTCATTCCTAACTACATGTGTCTGGCAAAGAGGCGCACAGCTGTAACCCAAAGAACACATGCAACGGTAATAGCCTAAGGTAGGAGCAACTCAGACTCCCGTCAGGAGTGGAGTGAGTAAATAACCAATGATACAGCCATAAAACACAATATAGCAAGAGACTGGGCAAAGTATTCTATCCTCCACAGCACGAGTGAGTAGAAGCCAGACATAAAAATAGCCCACACTATAAGATTCCATTGACAAAGTTCAAAAATAGATGAAACCCATCTGTGGTGGGAGAGGCCGAAACAGCGGTTGCCCTTGGGATGTGACGGGGACAGAGCACAGGGGAGATGGCAGTTCTGGAGCATTTGTGCACGTCTGTATGTATTTGTACTTCAATAAAAAGTGTATTTAAGAGGCCTGGAGAGACGGCACAGAGGTTAAGAGCATTTGTGCTTGCAGAGAACCTGAGTTCAATTCCCAACACCTACATAGTGCTCACAACCATCCATTACTCCAGTTCCAGGGACTCCAACACCCTTTCTGACCTCTGAGGGCACCAGGCACATACACGGTACACGGGAACAAAATATCATACACATAAAAAATAATTCTTTTTATTTGTTTTTATGAAAGAGGGTTTCACTATGTAGCTCTGACTGTCCTGGAACACACTATGTAGACCAGGCTGGCCTCAAACTCACAAAGATCTGCCTGTCTCTGCCTCCCCAGTGTTGAGACTAAAGGCGTGTGCCAATATGGCCAGTTGAGCAAATAATGTTTCTTATTTTGTTTGTTTATTTATTTTGGTTTTCGAGACAGGGTTTCTTTGTGTAGCCTTGGCTGTCCTAGAACTAATTCTGTAGACCAGGCTGGCCTTGAACTCAGAGAGATCCAACTGCTTCTGCCTCCCAAGTGCTGAAACTAAAGGCATGTGCCACCACTGCTTGGCTTTTTTAAGTTTATTTAAGCTGGGGTGAGAGTACACACACGTAGTACCCACATGAGACCCTGTCTTAAAACATATACACACTATATTTATTTATATGTTAGGAGCACTGGCTGCTCTTCCAGATAACCTGGGTTTGATTTCCAGCACCTACATGGCAGTTCACAACCACCTGTAAATCTAACCCCAGGGGATTCAATGCCTTCTTCTGCCCTCCTCTGGCACACAGACATACAGGTAGTACACAGCCATGCATGCTGGCAAAATACCCATATTACCCATATACACAAAATAAATCACACACACACACACACACACACACACACACACACACACAGAGTCCATGTGGCCCAAGCCACTCCATGCAGGAATGCCAGGGACAGCCCAGAAACAGTGGGGGTGCATCTCATCCTGTTTCAGCCTCTGCTGATCCCTGGTTCTCCAAAGCATTCAAATCTGAGGTCAGCAAGCTGAGTTCTGGGGACACAGGAAAAGAGAGAGGTGACCTACTGGGGTGATGACATCCCTAGGAGGATACTGAAGGTATCAGAGGCTCCCTAGGCAGCCAGAAGAGGGCTTACCCTGGCCTTGTCTGAGCAAACTATGTGGGTCACTGTGGAGGTTCAGCAGAGGTTGGCTCCCCACAGGACTTTCGAGATAGACCTATTCCTTAGCTCTCTGGAAAAGCATTTCGGAGGCCGAAGGAGCACGTGTTCAAAGTTATACCAGACTATTTAGTGAGTTCCAGGGCAGCTTGGGCTGCATAGTAAGACTGTCTAAAGAAAAAAGGAGAAAAAGGAGGGGGGGGGAAGGGTGTGGAGAATAAAGAGAGAGCGCACCTGTGATAGAGTGAAGGCAGGATGGGTGGAGGGGTTGTCTTGGCCGTGAGCCCAGCTGCTCTCTTGGCTGTTTGAACTCAGCGCTTGTCTACTTCCTGCTGGCTCAGCTCAGCTTGCAGGCACTCAGGGCAGGCGGTCTGGGCACCTGACAGGTTTCCAGTGATGGGGAGGAGGTGCTGGACGACGGCCCATCTGCACCTGCTTTCAGGGTGAATAGCTCCCATCCCCATGACTGGATGCAACAGAAAGAGGTACCCTTGGAACCTTCCAATGGCAAGAGACAGTAAGAGTGTCAAATGTGCCGTGGGCTCTTTGTGATGCCTGTGGGAAGTCTGAATAGGATGACGTTTCTGCTTTCAAGCCATATAGGCATGCACCCAATGGGTTGAAGAGAGCTCAGCTTGGGTCCTGATTGGGCACACAGCAGTCTTTGTAGGTGGATGGCTTATTGGAGAGGAGAGGCATATTGGCCTAGAAGTCTAGACCATGAGACCAGAGAGAAGGATGGCTTCCTACTGGTCTCCCTTCACCCCATTGTACAGACAGGCAAACTAAGTCACAGAGGGAACTGTTGTCTCATTCTTGCCTTGTGGCTCATCAGCTGACCTTGGCTTTGCTTGGTGCCAGCATGCCTCTACCCTAACAGCTCTCCTGCCTGACCTTGGCATTTCTTTACTGTTACCACTGCTTTCTCTCACGCACACCCTTCTGTCCTGTTCTAGAATCAGGTAGGTCTGGTTCACAGGAAGGCTCAGCTGGGGAGTCTCCCTGGGTCATGGGTCCCTAAAGTTGGCTTGCAGGGACTCAGCTCCACTCATGTGGGGGGAAGCAGCAGAGACCATATGCAAATGACTCACATGGCCAGGTCCTTTATTCCTGTGCACTGAAATCTGAAATTTGAATTTCATGGAACTAAAAAAAATACTTATTTTTATGTGTATGAGTGTTCTGCCTGCATATATGTCTGTGTACCACACACATGCCTGGTGCCTGAGGAGGCCAAAAGATGGCACTGAATCACACGGAACTGTGGTTACAGATGGCTGTGAACTGCCCTGTGTGTGCTGGGAACCAAACCTGGGTCTTCTACAAGAGCGGTCAGCACTCTTTCTGATTTTATTTTGAGACAGATTCTTACTGTGCAGCCCTAGCTGACCTGGAACTTGCTTGGTAGACTGGGTTAGCCTCAGACTCACCACAAAGATCTGCCTGCTTCTGCCTCCCCTTGCTGGAATTTAAAAGTGAGCGCCACCACACCCGCCACAGTAAGCATTCTTATTTTTATTTTTGTTGTTTTGTTTGTTTGGTTTTTGAGATAGGGTTTCTCTGTGTAGTCCTGACTGTCCTGGAACTAGCTGTGTAGACCAGGCTGGCCTCAAACTCACAGAGATCTGACTGCCTCTGCCTCCCAAGGAAGGCAGGATTAAAGATGTACGCTGCCACTGCCCGGCCTTATTTTTATTTATTTATTTTTTTTTTTGTGTGTGTATGGCTGTTTTGCCTACATGCATAGTCTGTGTACCTCGTGTGTGCCTGTTACCACTGGACAGCAGAATAGAGCATCAGATCCGCCAGGACTGGAGTTACAGGTGGGTTGAGAGCCACCATGTGGGTGCTGGGAACCAAACCAGGTACCTCTGGAAGAGCAGCCAGTGCTCTTAACGACTGAGCCCTCTCTCCGGCTCTGGCAGTAAGAACTCTTCAATGCTGAGCGATCTATCCAGCCCCTCATGTAACTTTTACATGCTAGATATTATTTTCAAGTTTGTTTTCAGCTATTTAAAAAATGTAAACTCTGGAGCCGGTAGCCCTGATGGCAGAGTTCTTGCCCAGCACACTCACAGTGCTGGGTTGACTCCCAGCACCGCACAAACCCAGCCTACACACCTGCAACCCCAGCACGTGGGAGGCAGAGGTTGTGTCCCAGCTTATTGTTGTGATAAAAACACTGACCAAAAGCAGCTCAAGGAGGAAAGGGTCTGTTTCATCTTAAGGGTATATTTCAGTCCATCAAACAGGGAAGCCAAGGCAGAGACTAAAGCAGACCCCGTGGAGAAACACTACTTACTGGCTTGCTCTCCATGGCGTACTCAACCTGCTTTCTCCTACAATCCAGGACCACCTGCTCAGGGTCCACACACCCCACAGTAGGCTGGGCCTGTCCGGTGACATGCCCATAGGCCAATCTGATGGAGGCAATTCTTCAGTTGAGGTTCCTTCTTCCCAAGGTGACTCTGGTTTGTGTCAAGTTGACAAAAACTGACCAGCATGGGTAGGAAGACCAAGGTCATCTGGGCTATATAATGAGTTCCAAATCAGCTCGGGTTGTGTGAGATCTGGTCTTAAAAACAAAACAGAAAAGTAAAAACTGTTCTTAGCTAATAGACTATAAAAATATATACATACATACATACCCCGGGAGTGGGTCCAATGTGGCCTTTGGGACATAGTGTATCAGCTCTCTATTCTACAATGTTCTGCCCGGAGGCTCAGAGTGCCACTCACCACAGCCATAAGTCATGGGTGGTAATACAGTGGCCAGCAGCTGTGGTTGGCCTCGAGCTGATGATTTCCTCGGATCTGGGATTTTAGGTGTTAAAGCCAGGGCAGTCCCGGGCAAAGCAGAACAGCTGGTCACCCTATTTGGCAACTGTTAATCCAGAGGGACCAGGCTTCGGGAGACAAGACAGCCAAGGCTCTAGTATGGCCCTTTGGGGTCTGCCCCCGCACTGCCGGTCCGTGGTCCTTGAAGTGTATGGTGGGGCCCTGTCCCAACGCAGCTCGCCTCCTGCAGGGAGCTGCCCCGCTCTTCCCAGCAAGGAAACCTCTGTGGTCAGGGCTCTCTCAATAGGCAGGAAGTTGAATCATCAGCTCCGGTAAGGTTTCTGTGGCGTGTGGGTCGGCCCCAGAGTCCAGGCTTCGGGCCCAGTGGCTGGCTCCAAACTTTGTTTTCTGCTTTCTCCGGAGAGGAAAGCTCCAGAGCGAGAGAGTCTAACGAAATGAGAGCCACTGTGTCAGGCACGTGAGAAGAGCCGGTTGAAGCGGGCTCCGTCCCCAGCTATGTGGCCTTTAATGACTCCCTCGTCCTCTCTGCTCCTTAGCTTTCGTTTCTAGCACAGGATTCTGATTCTTGACATTTTGTCGAGACCAAAGTGAGAGGGCACCGGGTTCCAGGAGACTCCTAGGTTTAGCAGTGACAAATGATGCTTCAGTATACATCCTTATCACCAGTTTGCTTGGGGACAGAAGCTGTCCAGGCACCACAGTGCAGACTGAGGAAGCTCGGAAAAGATTTTTGTCAGGAGGTGGGGGGGTGTGGAGCATGGAGGGAGCAGCCAGGGAGAGCTAGCTTAAGGTACTTCTTCCCAGTAACAACAATAATCATAGCACCTATTGTTTTTATTATCTTATTAGCTCATTTATTTATTTTATGCACACATGTGGAGATCAGAGGACAACTTGCAGGAGTCAGTTTTCTCCTTCACCACATGGATCCCAGGAATCAAACTCAGGTCTTCAGGCTTGGCTGCAAGCACCTTTTCTGACTGTGCCATCTCACCAGCCCCAACCTGCTGTTCATTAAGCATTCTCTGTGGGCTGAGGATAGAGGGTGTGCATAGCTTGGGTAAGGCCCTGAACTCCATGCCGAACTCCATGCCCTGAACTGTGTGTGCAGGGGGTGGGGCACCTGCAATATTCCCAGCCCTGGGTTATCTCCTTTGATCCTCACAATGACTTTTAAGATAAGAGTGATCATTGTTTACATTGTGTAAGTAATGCAAAGGAGGCAGGGAGAGTTAGAGACCTGCACAGGGTCACTGACGCAGCTACCCAGGTGGGGCGGCATTAACTCAGTGTTAGAATGACATTTTAGGGCAGGATTAAGTGACGCCGTAAGTTTTTGAGGGAATTCAAGCATAGAAACGTGGAGGAGTGTTCTCTTTCTGATACTGCTCAAGAACATTGGAAAACATTAAGAAGTTGAGAAAGGGAGCTCACAGGTGCGCTAGAGAGTTGGCTCAGTGTGTAAGAGCACTTGCTGCTCCTGTAGAGAACCCAGGTTCAGTTCCCAGCACCCACAACCCTCTCTAATTCTAGTTCCAGGGAATCTGATGCCCTCTTCTGGCCTCAGGGGATCCTACATGAAGGTGGTGACCACAGACACATTATAAATTTAATCAATCAATTCAAAAAGTGGTTTAGGGATTTGAGGCTGTAGCTTAGTGGGTAGAGAGAGCATTTACTACATAAGTGCAAGGACCTGAGTTCAGGTCCCCAGAACCTGAATAAAGCCGGAGGTGGTAAGCCCAAATGTGTAATTGTGGCACTCCTCCAGTGAGGTGGGAGGCTGTCACATGTAACAATCCTCTGAGCCTAACAACTGCCATCTTGGGGAGTTCACCTGTGCCACCTTGCAAAAGATCACTCCAGCAGGGCATGTTGACTGTTGACATTTGCTCATGGAGGGGTGGGGAGGGTCAGGAGATGCTCACTTGAGTATCCAGCAGCTCCCAGCCACCTGTTGTATGCAAATCTGCCCTAACCACAAGTGGACAGGGAGAGGGCTAGAGTATACAGTTCTTGAAATCACAGGAGAGGGGGACTCATCCCTGCTGGACAAAAGCTTTTCAGGTGATGCCTGTTGCAGGAAGAGTATCCGCACCCCTGTAAGTAACCTCTCACCTCTGCTCTCAATAAGGAAGCCCCAAAACTCATTGGTTCCACAGAGTGAACTCTGGCTGTCTGTCATTGGAACCTTAAGGGGAGGGGTAGACCTTGTTGACATCTTCCCAAGGGAAGGAATTGTAACAACAGAGTCAGACACACAGAGACAGGAGAATCCCTGGAAGTGGGTAGACCAGATAGCCCAGGAGGACTGTCACCCACAATCATCCTCTGACAAACACACACACACACACACACACACACACACACACACACACACACACACATACACACACCACAGCATGGCACATGCATACCTGCACTCAACACACATCAACATGCACACACATTACACACACACAAGGGATAAAAGTAAGTGAATAAAAACGGTCCAATGTCTGGAAGACTGGGGATTATAGATCAGTTGGTAGACTATTTGGGTGGGTTCAGTCCTCAGTCCATAAACCATGGTGATGCACCCCTGTAACCCCAGCACTCAAGATGTGGAATTCAAGGTCATCCTCAGCTATATAATGAGTTAAGAAGAGGTTGCATTGGCTGAGCTGGGGTAATGTACCCCTAGATAAGCAGCCTATTAAGTAGATTGTCCCCATGGTCTCTGATGAGACCATGATGAGGACTTGGCACACAGCAAGATCTTACTGCATGCAAAGCTATTTGAACGATGCCAAGTAAGCTGTTCCTGCTCTTTCAAGGGTGGTGCCTTGGGTGTCCCTGTATGTCTCACCCATCTTAGCATGGATGCCATACTCAAGGTGGACCACAAACTCCAGGCTTAGAGGGAGGAGACAGCGAAGGGCACAGCAGGGTTTACAGGGTTTAGCAGTCCTTTAGTAGAGGACCAAGGCCATGAAGGGCTAGTACATCCACTCCATGTCCCATTGGGGACATGCAAACCCAGCTGAGATTGATACTATCCAGTGGCTGAACTCAAGGCCTCAGAATCTACGCTTGTCAAAAGGCCAGGAGAAGGATGCAAGAAACAGGTCAAAAGATGTCTCTCTGGGAATTGTGTGATAGAGTAAAAGGCCCTAAACCAGAGTGCTTCCTGGGAGAAGGGCAAGGTGAATGGTTCTGAAGAAGACAACCCAACAGTCTCAGCCTGACCTCCTTCACAGGCTCGCGCCAGCTGCAGAGATGGCTTCTCCCCTGCACCGTAGGTTCAAAGCCCTGGGAACTCCTTCTCTCCTGGGCACCATGAAGTCTCCCATGAATCCACTCACCTAAGAAGCATGTTGCTTGTGGTAGCTGTGTGATTGCTGTCTAGAAGCTGTGAGGGCCAGAGTTCCAGAAGTATCAATAGCCTCGGGACACCTAGGGGTCAGAACAAGCCATGCCTTAGAGTGGAGAAGGGGAAGAAGTGGGGAGCAGGAACTGAGGTTAACCCCCGACACCCCACTTGGGACTGTACTGGACAACAGGAGCCTCAGGACTCTTAACCATTCCTGCAGACACCGGCTTCCATTAACTGGCTATTTTTGGCCAGCCCCAGACTAGACTAGTGGTTCAGAAACCTGAAATAGTTCTGTATTAGATGTGGCTGGCTCACCCTCCTAAATGAGTCTTTGGGCCCCTGGGGGGTCTGGTGGTGAGCACACCTCACTGTGTTCCGCTCCAGGGATACAGGAGTAGCCAGGGCCTCTACCCGGAGGCCAAACTCCATAGCACCACACACATGGGCTGAGGGCAAGTGGCCACATGGTGCCTGCAGCCAGGTCTGTCCTGTACTCTACCCAGACCTCTTCCAGGACCAGCTCCGAACTCCACCTCTCATCAGGAGAAGGCAGAACAGGACTGGCGGGTGGAGGGCCCTGTGAGACTGCCCTGCGGGTGCTACAGAGTGACAGTTCTGAGCCTCTCCCTGATTGCTACGAGTGCCAGCCTGGCATGGGGCCCCAGAAGCGCTACTTCCCCAGTCCAAAGGCCACTAACAGCCAGAGGCCGGGAGTGCATGAGGGCTGTGCCCTAGCCAGGACGGTGCAGATGAGGAAAGAGGGCTGGAGGGAGGGGAAGCCCCAGAGCTTCAGGCATACACAAGGAGGCCTGAGACCTCTCCAGCTGTCAACCAGGGCTGCCCAGCTTCCCTCACCTCATAGCCAGCTGACTCTGGACAAAGCCTGGCAGACTAGCCCATCCCAAGCGTGGGTGACAATTCTCCTGTAGGACCTGAACCTTCTGTGCACAGCCTGTAGGGCTCATAAAGGGAAAATGCCCAGTTACTCCCAGGGCATAAGCCTTCGTGGGGGTAACCCTGACAGGCAGGTAAGGGAGATGGTTGGGTCAGGGGTCCTTCATCTGGGTTGTAATCCACTGCAGGCCTGGCCTAGGTGGGCCACGGGGACTCTGTGGCGGCTCTGAGTGGCAGGAAGGAGATCCTAGAAAGGATACAGTGGGATCTAGAGCAAGAAAACCCACCCAACAGTCAGGAGCTTAGCCTCCGTGTGGTAAAGACATCAAGCCCAGGTAGGAAGTCTAGTGGGGACAGGGAGAGATGACTGGGATCTGGCTGAGGGACCAGATTCAAGGCTTCTGAGGCCAAGCTTGACCTGGGGCTCAGAGGAGGCTGCAAGGACTAGAAAGATGCCCACCGGAGCACTGTGCCATAGACCAAGTAGACTACACCAGAGGCGGGCGCCCACACAGCAACGTCAACGGCAGAGGTGTTCCCTGAAGAGACAGGTTGCCAATTGAGAAAGGAACTCTGCCAAGCCAGATACGATGGTGAGTGCCAGGACTAAGGCTGAGGCAGGAGGATGGTGAGTGTGAGGCCAGCCTGGGACACATGTGTTTTTTAAGTTGTGGAGGAATAGAAAATAGCCAGCCATCTGGCCCTGAGCTCTCTCCTTCCAAGCCTTTGCTCACTGCTTTTGCTCAAGTGTGTCCCAGTGTCCCAGCCTGCAAGAAGATGTACTGAAGTCCTAACCACTGGTACCTGCAAGGTGACCTTATGTGGAGCAGGGTCTTGGCCAATTTAATGCAGTTGAATTAGATCACTAGAGAAGTGGGTCCCTATCTAGTATGACTGGAACCTTTATAAAAATAGGGAAATTTAAAGCCGGCTCTAGTGGGATAGTACACCTGTTATCCCAGCACTCAGAAGTCTGAGGCCGGAGGATTGTGAGTTTAAGGGCAACCTGGGCTATACAGTATATGTAGTAAGTTCAAGGCTAGCTTGAGTTACAGAGTGAAGTCCAGTCTACTGAAAAACAAAAACAAAAACAAAAAAACAAAAAGTAGGTGAGGAGGGAGAGAGAAGAAGGGGAGGGGGAAAGGAGGCAAAGAGGCCATGAGGCGGGAGAAGAGGAAGAGGGAGAAAGATGGAAGAGATGAGGATGAGGATTTGGGTATACACACAAGAAGAGGAAAAGGCATGTAAAGACACAGAGACACACAAGCAAACATGGAGGAAAGACAGCCATGTGGTGATGAAGGCAGAAACCACAGAGATGTGGCCACAAGCCAAAGAATGCTTGAAGCAACCAGAAGCTGGGAGAGGCAGAAGCATCCTCCCCTGAGTCAGGCATTTGAAGGAAGAGGTCTTGTCAACACTGATTTCTGGCTTCCAGACTCCAGAGCAGGAGAATAAATTTCTATGACTAACTCATCCTTTCTGTGGTACTTTGTTACATCATCCTTAAGAAGGTAATGTACCCCAGCTGGCTCGCCTTTCTGCAGAGCACCACTACCCCGCCTCTTTAGCGGGTCCTCTTGCTGCCCATCATCACCTGCCCCACAACCACCCCCATGTCTCCCAACTCTGAGCCCTTCCTTCCTCAGTAAAGCTGTAGACTTGGTAGGTCAGTAGGTCTCCTTGCACAGATTGCAGGCTCTTGGACTGTAGGGTCTGACCTACGGTAAGTCATGTGATGCCCAGCACATAGTAGGTGGTTAAATGGATAGTGAGCCCTGTGAGACCACTGGAAGCGCCATCTACACCTGCATTGCCTGCTTAAGCTTGGGTTAAGGACACAAGAGTCCTCAGAGAGCTTCTTGCATTTTCCACGTGAGGACTAGAGGCGCGGCAGTCCTCAGCTTCCAGCATCATCTACACAAGCCCTCCTCAGCTATTCCACTCTCCGGTTTCCTCCTGGACCTGTGTGGTTCTGAGGAACTTGGGGAAATTCCTAACCTCCCCTTTCAACCGAGCCCTTGGCTCTTGGAGTTAGCCACAACATAACTACTCAGGTCCCTCCAACAAGGGGACTGTGTCTGTGGCCGATGACTCATGCACACTGCTCCATCCCGCAACCTTGGGCGGGACTTGGGCTGGGGAGGATGCCAGCCGGCTCAGGCTAGGAGCTTGCATCCTGTTGCCCCAACCCAGTCCTTCAGAACAGAGTGTACTCAAAGCTCCAGGACAAAAATCTGGAAGCAGAGAGCCAGCTCGCATTTGGACTGAGACTGAGTGATGAAAAGAGCAGACAGAGGAAAGAGCAAGTTCAAAGTTCCTGATGTAGGAATGCATTTGCAGGATCAAGAACTGAAGAGAACACAGGGAGGCAGGAACGGGGTTGCAAAAGAGGTCAGGATAGGCATGGGACTAGAAGGGACTTCACCTGGACAATCCAGAGTAACCAACCATGGCAAGCTCCTTATTCTTGTTTGTTTGGTTTTTGTTTTTGAGACAGGGTTTCTCCATGTATCCCTGGCTGTCCTGGATCTCACTTTGTAGACCAGGCTGGCCTCAGACTCACAGAGATCCACCTGCCTCTGCCTCCTGAGTGCTGGGATGAAAGGTATGTACTACCACTGCCCAGACTAAACTCCTTAATTTTTAACAGTTATATTTCATTTTTACTTATGTGTACGTGTGTGGATACACAAGTGTGTGTGGTGCCCACAGAAGCCAGAAGAGGGTGCCAGGTCCCTGGGAGCTGCAGTTACAGATAGTTGTGAGACACCCAACATGGGTGCTGGGAACTGAACTTGAGTCCTCTGCAACAGTGGTAATGGTCTTAACTGTGGAGCCATGTCCTTAATTTAAGGATCTCTGCAGGGTCTCTTTTGCCCCATAAATAAGGAAACATGCTTCACAGTTTCTGGGAAGTCCATTGAAGACAATGGGGTGGGCACTGTGTTTCTCCCATCCTCTTTATCTATTCCCTATCTATTTAGATGTAACCATAATCTAACAACTCATCACCAGGCCACAACTTATGTCTTCCTTCCCTTTATCACATATCCACAGTGGATCACACCCTCTGATCTTTCTCTTAATCTGACACTTATATCCTTACCCTTCAGTCATCTAATAAGCAGACTTTTAAAAAGTCAGCTGAGGGGCTGGAAATATGGCTCAGTAGTTAAGAGCACTAGCTACTCTTGCAGAAGACCTGAATTCAGCTCCCAGCACCCACATGGTGGCTCACACTCATTCATAACTCCAGTTCAGCGGATCCAATTTCATCTTCTAGCCTCCTTGAGCATCAGGCACACGTGTGGTACATGTACAGTCAGAACACTCATGCATGCCAAGTAAAAATTAAATCTTTAAAAAAGGTGCCTCTTCCAAAGGACACTGTCAATAGGACAAACAGCAACCTACAGAATGGAAAAAGATCTTCACCAACCCTACATCTGACAGAGGGCTGATCTCCAAAATATATAAAGAACTAAAGAAACTAGATATCAACAAATCAAATAATCTTATTTAAAACATGGGATACAGATTTAAGCAAAGAATTCTCAACAGAAGAATCTCAAATGGCCGAGAAACACTTAAGGAGATGTTCAACATCCTTAGCCATCAGGGAAGTGCAAGTCAAAACAACTCTGAAATTCTACCTTACACCTGTCAGAATGGCTCAGATCAAAAACACAAGTGACAGCTTATGTTGGAGAGGATATGGAGCAAGGGGAACACTCCTCCACTGCTGGTGGGAGTGCAGACTTATACAGCCACTTTGGAAGTCAATGTGGCAGTTTCTCAGAAAACTGTGAATCAATCTACCACAAGACCCAACTATACCACTCTTGGGCATATACCCAAAGGATGCTCAATCCTACCACAAGGACACTTGCTTGACTATGTTCACAGCAGCATTATTTGTAATAGACAGAACCTGGAAACAACCTAGATGTCCCTCAATCAAGGAATGGATAAAGAAAATGTGGTACATATGCACAATGGAGTATTGCTCAGCTGTTAAAAACAAGAACATCAGAAAAGTTGCAGGCAAATGGATGGAGCTAGAAAAAAAATCATCCTGAGTGAGGTAACCCAGACCCAGAAAGACAAACATGATATGTACTCACTCATAAGTGGATATTAGCTGTAAAATAAAGGATAATTATGCTATAATCCAGAGACTCAGAGAGAATAGGTAACAAGGAGAGTTCATGGGGGAATACCCAGATCTCCCTAGAAAGGGAGAATAGAAGAGATTTCATGAGTGGACTGAGGGCAGGTGGGGATGGGACTACGAGCGATCAGGTTGGGGGTGGCATGGAAGAGGAGAGTGCCGAGGGGGACTCCTGGGGGGGCATTTCAGAGTCGGGTGGAAGCCTGGCACAGGGGAATCTCCCAGGGGCCTACGGGGAGGAGCCCAGCTTAGACTCCTAGCAATAGTGGATAAGTAGCCTGAACTGGCCTGGCCACCTCCTGTGACCAGATTGGTGCCTGTCCCAACTGTCATCAGAGAGACACCATCCAGCAACTGATGAAGGCAGATGCAGAGACCCGCAGCCAAACAGTGGGCGGAGTTTAGGAATCCTGAGGAGGAGGAGAAAGGAGTGTTGGATCCAGAAGCATCAAGGACACCATGGGAAGGCTCACACAGTCAGCTAACCTGGACTCATAGGGGCTCACAGACAACCAGGGAGCCTGCATGGGACTGACCTAGGCACTCTGCATATATGTTACAGTTGGGTAGCTTGGTCTTCTTGTGGGACCCCTAACAGTGGGAACAGGGGCTGTCTCTGGCTCTTTTACTGGCTTTTAGGACCCTACTCCTCATACTGGGTCACCTTGTCCAGCCTTAATACACGGAGAGGTGCTTAGTCTTGTGGCAGCTTGATATGCCATGTTTTGTTGATACTCATGGAAGACCTGCCCTTTCTTGGATGGGGACGGAAGAGGAGGAGATTAGGGGTGGGAGTGGGGGGACAATGGGGGAGGGCCTGGGAAGGGAGGATGTGGGGGAGGCTGCGGCCAGGATGTAAAATAAATAGATGAATTTTTTTTTTTTTAAAGTGCCTTTTCCTCCTGAACCTTTTGCTGACCTCAGGGCCCTTTTTCATACTGTCATCATCAACCCATGCATGCTGTCACATCTTCATAAGGACCGTTCTTTCCTTCTTCTTGACACAGGGGACTTGCTATGTAAGCCATGCTGACCTCAGACTCACAGCAACCATCCTGCCTCAACCTCCCAAGCACTAGGGTTACAGAGATGCCCCCCACCAACCCTGGCAGGACCATCCTTCTATAGACTTACTCCAGGCTGCTCTGGGCTGCCATTTGCCCACTATGCATAAATAATGCAGACTCACTTGAACTGGATGTTGATCTTAGATTAAAATGTGGGTAGAAAAGTGTAGAATGCTAGGCAAGCATCCTGTGCATCAAATCCGAAGCTAGACAGAAATTATTTTTAGGTTGTCTGGAGAAATAGCACAAAAGATGGGGACTCCAGAGACGTGGCCGTAGGTTCGTGTGGGCATGTGCAGATGACGGGCAGACACAAATGCATACGTACGAGTACCCTTTTCCTTCCTTCAGCCCCCACAGCGCATCTCCTCTCAGGCTTCCTTTCTCTTCCCCTCCCCTCCCTGCCCCTCACACACACCGAGCAGACATGTGTGAGCAGCAACTTATGTCCTACTTCATCTTGTATCCTGTTTCTCTCTCACTTTCTCTCTTTTAAATACGAGGGGGCGGGGGACGCCATATACACTCGCCAAGACATTCATGTGGAGGTCAGAAGACAACTTGAGTGAACTAGTTCTCTCCTACCACACAGCTCTCTCCTTCACATCCCTCGCCACCAGCCTAAGGATCTTTTTTTTATCTTACTTTATTTTTTTTAAGACAGTGTCTCACATAGCCTAGGCTGGACTTGAACTTGCTCTGTGGCCCAGGACAACCTTGAACTCAGGATGGATTTGAACTCAGGTCACTGGGCTTGGCAGAGAGTTCCTCTACCTGCTCAGCCATCCCTCGGGCCTCTAGTGCCTGCTTCCCTTAAGGAATGCCTGTCCATCAGGGACTGCACACAAGTATCTCCTGGACTTTGTTTAAGCTCCAAGAGCAGTTGGGGATCAGGGACACAAGGAAGGGAGTGTCTAGGGACAGACTCTATCCAGGGCAGTCTGCACTGCCCATGCAGCTCCCTGTCTCACCTGCAATGTGCTTTTCCTGCCCGGTCTGGATGTCAAAGTACTTTGTAGAACTTGCCCAGGAACTGGGGTAGGCAGATAATCTGCCTACAGCTAGCCTAAATGTATATCTGTGTACCACTTGTGCATCTGGTGCCCAGGCAGGTGAGAAAAAGACATTCCAATTCCCTGAAACTGGAGTAAGAGATGGTTGTGAGCCTCCATGTGGGTGCTGGGTCCTCTGTGAGAGCAGCCAGTGCTCTTAATCACTGAGCCAGCTCTCCAGCCCCACTTATCACAATTTTAGGTCTTTCTCCACACCAGAAGTACATAAGGCCGCTCCTTTCCTTGGCACCTTGTTCAGTTGGCACTGAGTTCTGTTTGGTTCGCCCTCCTAGACAGGCCTCCTGCGCTCCTGTCAGGGGGTCTCCCAGGAAGAGACTGCTGGGAGTAAGATCGCATATTCTCACCTCCACCTCCCAAGCTGAAGACCCACTGCTCCCAACTTCACGCCAGAAGGCTCCTGATATATTTTCCCTAATGAAGGGCACTCCCCTCCTCAGGAGAACCCGCTAAGATTATTCTGCCCGATGCCCCACTACTCTGCAGTGTCCCAGGGAGACACCACCAGCCTCTCCAGAACATCTTTCCCCTCCCTATCCCATCCAACGCGACATCTGCTACAGTTTACAAGTGGCACATCCCCCAAGGATTCATGGGTCAGAACCTCTGTCCCCCGGCATGCTGATGTGGGAGGTGACAGCACCTGCAAGAGATTGGACCCTGGCGGGAGGTGTGTGGCCCACTGGGGAGCCTGTCCTCCGAAGTGACCGCTGGTCTCCCACAGCAAGTTCTCCAAACAGCCCTGAGCTTGCCCTGAATTCCTTCCCTATTTCTAGACATGTGATCGCTCCCCTTTCACAGAATTCCTGTCCCTATGATGCCATCAGACACGAGGTTCCCACGAGTGCCACACTGAGGCTGGCACCATGGCCTTGAGCCTCCAAAGCTATAACTATGTGAACTTTTTTTTTTTTTTTTTTTTTTTTTTGCAGAGTTGGGGCTAACACCTAGGACCTTGTGTACACCAAGCAAACAATCCACCAACTGAGCGTCCCCAAGCCAAGCGAACTTTGTTACAGAAATGAAAAATGGAGGAATACTCCATCTGTATGATCTCAAGAAACTCTCTCGGGCTGGGTGTGGTGGCACACACCTCTGGTCCCCGCACCCGGAAGGCAGAAACTAAGGATCTCTGTGAGTTCAAGGCTAGACTGGTCTTCACAGTGAATTCCAGGACAGCAAGTCCCACATAGTGAGACCTGCCTCAAAAAAAAAAAAAAAAAGAAAAGAAAAGAAAAGAAATTCTTTTGACCATTTAAACCCAAGTTTTCCAAGACAACTTTTTTACCATTTTTGTTTGTTAGTTTGTTTGTTTGTTTGTTTGAGACAGGGTCTTAGCCTTGAACTCACTATGTAGGTGAGGATGACTTTGAACTTCTCAAGCCTCCGCATCCCAAGTGCTGAGATTGTAGGTGCTCATCACCAGGCCTGGTTAATGTGTTGCTAGGGTTCAAAGTCAGGGCTTTGTACATGCTATGTAACTACTGTACCCACCAGCTGCACCCTGAGCCTGTGAGTGGACCTAACGGTGAGCTTTTGCTAAGAGGGCCAGCCACTGCCCTGTGACTGAGCATGGGGGAGTCTGGAAGTCCGGCAATTGGAGGGGTTTACTCCACCTGGGAGAGGTGAAGGACTTTTGCTTACACTACTCAGCTTGACTTAGAATCAGTACCTCAGGTTCCTGGTGGCTCTTGGGTGAGGCTGATCCCCTCAGCTCAGAGTGGGGCATCTCACACTTGGACTCTGGTTGGGCAGGCGCTGATTTGACAGGAGTTACTGGCTGCTGCCAGGTTCTAGAGAGGCATCTGGAAGCCCCAGGGATCTCCACTGCCCTCTGCCATCTGTGGCCAATGGGCTAGGTCTGAGAAGATGAGAAGGGACAGGTGGCCCGGCTGGCACATTATCCAGACATCTCCTGGGACTGGTCAGAACCATGTCTGAACTGACTGACCGTAGCCGCAGAGGGGGCACCTCTCCCAGCCATGCCGTGTCGCACACCCAGGCAAAGCCAAGTTCAGCTCTTGCCAAGGTAGCAGAATCTTTAGCCACAAGCAGCCCTGAGTGGCTTTTCACTCTGTTCCAAGCCCCAGCTGGACTTTCTTTGTAGCATCCACGAGGCTTTTGACTTGATCATCTTCCAAAGGTCTGTTTGACACACAGTAGGTACTCAGCAGACAGTCACTGAATGAGCAACGGACTGCAGGATAATCATCCTTCGGATAAAGCCACCTCACAGGACCGACGCTAGGTAGAAGAGAGCGAGGGAATTCTAGAAATGTTGATAAAAGGAAATATGAAGACAGGGACTGTTGCTCAGTTGGCAGAGCACCTGCTACCGTGCACATGGCTCTGGGTTTGATCCCCAGCACATTAAACCACACACAGTGTCACATAGCTACAGTTCCAGCACTTGGGAACTGGGAAAGTAGAAGCAGGAGGATCAGAAGTTCAAAGTCATCCACAACTACACCAAGAGTTCAGGGCCAGCCTAGGCTACATGATATCCTGTCTCAAGAAAAAAAAAAAAAAAAAAAAAAGCCAGAAGTGATGGACTGTGCCTTTAATTCCAGGAGTTGGGAAGCAGGGGGAGGCCATATCTGACTTTGAGGCCAGACAGGGCTACATAGTGAGGCTGTCTTTAAAAAAGACAGAAAGAAAGAAAGAAAGAAAGAAAGAAAGAAAGAAAGAAAGAAAGAAAGAAAGAAAGAAAGAAAAAGAAAGAAGAGCAAAGCTTATTTGTATCTGTATAACAAGCACCTTCACAGATTCACTCTCCACAGGGGAGCCTCCTTTCCCCACAGGACTCCCACAAACGCTTCAGGAGCCCTAAGGAAAGAGCAGGGTTCTGACTTGGCTTTCTGACCTCTACGCCCATTCAATTTCAAGGGCGACCTGCACTGCTGCTGCTGCTGCTGGAGATCCACAGACTCTCAAGCCTTCCCCCAAGCTTCGTGAATCAGACCCTTCCCTTGAAGAAGCTCCCGGTCATCCGTGCCCTTTTTATCTTTGAACAGACACTGCCCCGAGCACCAAATGAGTGACTGTTAGCCTGGAGCCCGCGAAGGACTTCTCACCCCACCCCATCCTCTGGAGGCAGGCTGCTGGCAACTGTGGATGGCGCATCTGCTGCTCTTTCTGCCTACCTTGATGACTCAGACAAATGACTGAGTCAGAGAGTTTGTCTCTCCAGCCCTTGAATGTTGCCTGGAACATAGCAGGCACTCAATAAATATTCAGTGCATGAACGCTGAACAAATCTTACGCTATTCTTTTCAATTAAAGCACTTAGGGTACAGGGGACCTCTGCTTCTGGACATAAATTGCAAATTATTTTAGAGGATTTTTGTGTTCTCAGTAAAGACTCCTGGAAGAACATCTATTGTCTAATGAGCAATTACTGAGTGCCAAGCCAATGTGTGGCATCATGTGCACAAACTCCGGGCTTCATAAAGGATGGTTCACAGGCGAGAGCATCAAGAATGACCAGGTAGGAAAGCTGGAGAGATGGATCAGTGGTTAAGAACACCCACTGTTCATGCAGAAGACCTGGGTTCAGTTCCCAATACCCACATGGTGGTTTACAACCATCTGAAACTCCGGTTCCAAGGGAGTTGAAACACTCTTCTGGCTTCAGTGGGCATGAGACATGCACATGGTATACATAAATACACACATAAACATGAAATAAGTGAATTCTGGGGGGAAAAAAAAGAACCACCAGGTAAGGGTGGGGGGTGGGGTGGGGGGTAGAAGTGGGGGATGTAGCTCAGTTGCTAGGGTGTTTGCCTAGCATGTATGCCACTCTGGGTTCAATTCCCTGCCCTGTGTGGTGGCCCATATCTATAATCCTAGGCACTCCAAAGGTAGAAGCAGGAGAATCAGAAGTTGAAGGTCAAGTCATATAAAAAATTGTTTTAAAAAATGATAAATAAATATAAAGTTCAGGGTCATCCTCAGCTACACAGCAAGTTCAAGGCCATCATGGGCCACTCAAGATCCAGTATCAATAATAATAACAATAACAATAATAATAACAAATAAAGAGAAAAAAGAAAATAATGATCAAGTAAGGTAAGTGTGGTGACTCAAGTCTATAATCATTGCAAGTGAGAGACTGAGGCAGGAGGATTACTGCAAGTTCAAGGATATCTTGTGCTACATAGTAATTCTAGGCCAATCTGGGCCACAGTGTATGACTCTAGCTCAAAAAACCAGAAAGAACAACTAAGTGATCATTGAGAATATAGAGCTATAGATCTCTGCGCCCTGCTTTAGACCTGCCTATTGAAAACCCACGAGTATCAGGCCAGAAATATACACCATATGTGTATGCCAGAAAGTAAGCCCAGGCTGTTGAAATCTGCACCTTTGTGTGTGTGTGTGTGTGTGTGTGTGTGTGTGTGTGTGTGTGTGAGAGAGAGAGAGAGAGACAGAGACAGAGACAGAGACAGAGACTCATTTAACCCAGGTTAGCCATGAACACTCTATATAACTGAGGCTGACCTTGAACTTCTGATCCTCTTGCTTCTTATTGAGCAGTGCCCCAGCCCCTGGCCACTCTTGACAACCCAGTCAAGTTTTTCTTGCTTCACTTTACTGTTTTCAAGATCACCAGTGACCTCCATGGTTCTGAACCTTAAGATTTTTATGTTCTTTTTTTTTTGTTTTTGTTTTTGTTTTTTGTTTTTTGAGATATGGTTTCTCTGTGTAGCCCTGGCTGTCCTGGAACCCTGTGTAGACCAGGCTGGCCTCAAACTCAGAGATCTGCCTGCCTCTGCCTCTCCAGTGCTGGGATTAAAGGCATGCACAATCATTCCTGGCTTTTTTTTTTTAAAGACAGTCTCCCGGGTTGGGAATTTAGCTCAGTGGTAGAGTGCAAGGCCCTGGGTTCGGTCCTCAGCTCCAGAAAAAAAAAAAGAAAAAAGAAAGAAAGAAAAAGCTAGTTTCTTTAAAAAAAAAAAAAAAAAAAGACAGTCTCCCTAAGTAACCCAAGCTGGCCCGGAACTCCCTATGTAGACCAGGCTGGCCTCAGACATGTAGAGAGTTGCTGGAATTAAAGGCCTGCACCACCATGCCCAGCTTCACAATCAAATGTTATCTGATCCTTCAGCAGCTTGGTGCACTGAACTTTCACAACTTTCTTCCCATTTCTCTGGATGCTTCTTAAACTATTTTGTTTCTAGATTTATTTTATTTATGAGTCAGGGTCTCATGTAGCCCAGGCTGGCCTCAATCTCAGTATACAGCTGAAGATTACCCAGAATTTAGGATTCTCCACCTCCACCTCTCAAGTACTAGTATTACAGACACTCACCACCACATTGGTGTATGTGAGGCTAGGGATTGAACCCAGGGCTTTGTGTGTGCCAGGCAAGCACTCTACAAGTGAGCTACATCCTCAGTCCCTCCTGTCTCACTTTCTTAATGATACCTTTGTGGAGTCCTCCTCTTCTAGATCTCTTAGCCTTGCAGTGCCCAAGTGCATCATCCTTATGCTCCCCTTTCCATACTTCTTGGATGATCTCAGGGAGACCTACAGCTTTAAATAGCACCCATCAGCCCCGACTTTGCCCAAGCTGAAACTGCCATGTCTGCTGCCTATGAGCAGCCTAAAGCTGGATATTCAACAGGCACCTCAGGCTTTATATGTCCAAAAAGGGGCCCCCTTTCCTCCTCCAACCTCCTCCTTCCATTTCCTCCATCCTAGGAAACAGCAACTTCATCCTCCCATTGGCTTAAGACAAAATTCTTGTAGTTGTTCCTTTATTTAAAACAAAATTTAAATTATATTATCATTTATTTGTATGAATATGGGTGTGGGGTGGGTATGCATGGGCATGCACAAGCCACAGCAGGTGTGTGGAAGTCAGAGGACAACATGCAGGAGTTGATTTTCTCCCTCCACCGAGTACATTCAGGAAACTGAATTTGGGTATCGAGTGTTGGCTGAAAGTGCCTCTCCCCACTAAGCCTCCTCACCAGCCCTTCTGATGTTCTAAACTTTCCCATTTCATCAGCAAATTCTGTTAAAATACATACAGAACCCTCTCATCTCAAGAATTATCACTGCTACTGCTCTGGTCCAAGGTAGCGTCTGCCATCCCAAACGCTCTTCCTGCTTCAGCTTTGAGCTTGCATTCTGCTCCCCATGTGACACCAAGTGACCTGTAAAATCTAGTGTCAGATTGTGACATTCCTCTGCTCAAAACCCTCCATGTCACTCCAGCAGAGGCCAAATCCCTGACAAGGTTGCACAAGGCCCTATAAAATCTAATCCTTTACAGGCAGCACACTCTTGTCCAAGGGCATCTACATGCTAGAGCCCTAGCCTTGTCTGTGCCATGGACTCAAGTACTCGGAGACCCATGGATTCCTCTTAAGTTTAAGGCCTTATTGTTTTTGCAATACTGAGAGTTGAATCCAGGACCTTAGGTAGCTGAGGGTGACCTCAAATTTACTATGTAGTCAAGGATGACCTTGAACTCCTGATCCTTCTCCGGCAGCCCCCTAGGTAGTAGGACAGTAGGTGAGAGCCACCATCCCGCAGCCCTTGAAATAAGTTACATGAATTATGAAGAAACCTGATCATATTGAAATATAACTCTCAAGATATTTTCAAAATGTGTAACATATCAGTATGTGTGCTTTATTAAATTACAAGAGCAGCATAATTTGAAGTAGTGATGTGTAATGGTATTTTGGGGTATTAGTAACAACTGTAATGGAGTATGAAAATACCTGTGATTTTCACCAGCAACGATGTCACAGGTGCAGCTAATAGTGAAGATTTAGAATTGAAGAACACGCTTTTTATTGATAGAAATGAAGATGTGACCTTTTTTCCCCATCAAAATTCAGGCCTCCTGAATTCTACCCACAGACCTATGGAGGGTAGTGTCCCTAAACTCCAGAACGCTCCCCCCCACCTCTCTCTCTCTCTCTCTCTCTCTCTCTCTCTCTCTCACACACACACACACACACACACACACACACAAAACCTACAGCTCACTCTTTACCAGCCATCTTCTCAGACCATCCAATTTAAAACGGTACCCCTAGATCTGATGCCTCCTTCTTGCCTCTGCAGGCAATGCACACACATGAAACACACACATACATGAAGGTAAGACATCCATACACATAAAAATAAATCTCAAAAAAATTACAATTGTACACCTATGCTGTTTTGCTTTCCAATTCAATTTTTCACTGTAGCAATTACCTACGAACGTATCACCACACACCTGCAATCCAAGCATTTGGGAGTCTGAGATGTAAGGATTGCAGAGAACTTGAGACCAGCCTGGGCTTACTTGATTATTCAGTGAGATCCTACCTTAAACTTTTTATTTATTTATTTCCAGGGCTGGAGAGATGACTCAGCAATTAAGATATCATATTGCTGAGTTTGAGGCCAGCCTGGTCTACAGAGTGAGATCCAGGACAGGCTTCAAAGCTATATAGAGAAACCCTGTCTCAAAAAAAAAAAAAAAAAAAAAAAAAAAAAAAAAAAAAAAAAAGAAAGAAAGAAAGAAAAGAAAAGAAAGAAAGAAAAGAATAGGAAGAGAAAAGAAAAGAAAAGAAAAGGTATCATATTGCTCTTGCAGAGGACCGGAGTCTTGTTCCTAGAATTCAAGTCAAAGTTAGAAAGCCTGTAACTCCAGCCCTAGGCTCTCCTGCACCCTCTTCTGGTCTCCACAAGCACCTGCACTCACATAGGCACACACAGATGCATAGTAAAAACTAGAATGTAACTTAAAAAGAAATTCCTTTTCTTCCTTTTCCATGTTTTTGGGTGAGGGCTACTTTGTGGCCCACTCACTGTTGTCTCATTTTGCTGTGTTGGCTGGCTTGAATTTGCTGTGTAGCCCAGGCTAGCTAGCTTTTAACTCTTGGCAATTCTTCCTGCCCCACCTTTCCAAGGGCTGAGATTACAGATGTGAGCCATGATGCCTGGCTAAACAAATTTCCTATTTGTTTAATTAAGCTGTGTGTCTCTGTCTCCCAGAAAGTAGGTACCAAGAGACTGGGCATTTCTGATCCTTTCTCTTGAGCCTATGTTGCAGTACCTAACAAACAAACAAAAGGTGCCGTCTCCACAAGCCATTTCTCATCACTTTTTCCAAAAGAGTTATCGAGTGACTTGTGAGACTTTTAATGAAGATTATGGAATTAAAATTAGCTTCGTTGTTATCCTTCTGTTAACACTTCCAAGGTTCATCTTGGACAATAGCACAGAGCTGTGGGAAAGCCAAAAAACTAGAGGGGATCTTGGTCCTAAACCAGTGGTGTTTCCTAAGGACTCTTTAGGGGGCCCTGATCCGGCCCCAAGTTAGAGAGCTACGTCAAAGACTAAATAGAGGAGGTGTTCTTGCTAATATCAACCACAGGCTATATAACAATGCCACTTTTTATTTCTGGTGTGCGGCAAAGGGCAGCCACACTGGGGTCAAGGTCATCCGGACTTAGGTGTCCATTCACCACTGCTGGCTATGGGATTACTGCTGAGTTACTAACGTCTTTCTGAACAGGGTAGATGGGCTTTTGTGAGGATGGAATGGAATAGCTTCCATACAGGGCACAGTAGGAAGCAGATGCTCATGAAACGCTCATTCCTTCCCTCTACCATCTCTCTGGGTCATTTTATAGTTCCTTGCCGAGACATTTTCCCATTCCAGTTCATGGGCTCCCGACGGCCAGAAGCAACCTGTCCTGTCCTGCATAGAATCCCAAGGAACGGACCAAACCCGTGTGTGGGTCCCTTTAGACTCTGTCTCTATACACTGTGCCTCTCCCTACATCCAGGACTGATGGCTGGTGCTGTTGTCAGGACCTTGACCACACAGCCCATTATTTCCTGTTTCTTTTTCTAGTCCTCTTTCTGCCCACACTGGGAGTTCTTGTGTGTATCCTCAGAGGAAAGACAGACAGCATTGTCCTCTTGTTCTTACCTAGAACGGGCAAAGCCCTGGGCTCAATCATTAGCAGCAACAGCAAGTCCAAAACGCCGGGGCCGGAGAGGTGGTTCAGTGGTCAGGAGCACTTGCTGCTCCTCCAAAGGACCTGAGTTCAGGTCTCAGCACCCACATCACGTGGCTCACAACCATCTGTAACTGCAGCTACAGGGCATCCCGTGCCTCCGGCCTGCCTCACCTTGCATTCTCGTGCACCTGCCCATGTGCTGACACATAAGTAAAAGTAGATGCACATACACCTACACATAATTAAAAATAATTTTAAAAACAAAGAGATTATAAAAAGGGAAACACTCGCAAGGCACTCAGGTACACTGTGCACTCTTAACCAGGTCCGGCCTTACTCATCCAGGATGTAAATTTATGTATTTATATACATGTGTATGTGCACATGTGGTCTCTGGAACCTTCAGCTTACCGAGGTGAAAAACAGATCCAGAGAGATGTATTTATTGGCCTGTGTCACACAGCCTTCTGAAAGGGAATTAGCAGCCATTAACTGTGCTGTTAGACACTCCCAGCCTGCAACACCTGTTAGCAGACATTGACCTTGGCCTGGGAAAATCTGTGTGGACCATGGAGAACCAGAGCCTAGCCAGGGCTAATTGTGAGGTGATAACGAGCCCCCACCCCTTGCCAAACTCTTCAAACTTTGTGAATGAAGGCCAAACAAGAGAAATTCTGCTGGCCCCCTCTGAGTTCCTATTTCTCTCTTGTTGCAGAAAACGCTTATTTCAGCATCCATCATGTCCCTCTTTGTTGCACAGACAACCTCCCGTCAGAGGATTCGAGCTGTTATGAGTTTGTTTATTATTAGATTTATTTCTCCTATAAGCAAATGTGTTCACAACATTCCATCGGGGAATCTTCTTAATTGTCACATAAATGTCATCTTATGTAAATTGAATATTTATCTTTCCATGCAAGGGGGGGGGGGTTGGAGGGAAAGGAAAAATAAACAACCTTCAGTCTTGGAGAGGGAAAGGGATTTAAAACTCATCCACCTGCTTTCAAAAACAAAGGTGAGTTGGGAAGAAAAAAAAAATCATTGTATTATCTCGGAGGGGGCAAAAATCGTTGGCAAGGAAGAGATGGTTTGGGGATGCTGGGCCAGGCTTCCCCAAACCTCAGCCCAAAGCCAGCCAACCTCCCCAGCTGGAGCATTCCCAGGAGGCAGAAGGTTGCCCCCCACGTGCCTACCCATCCAGGAGGCCTGCCCTTTTCCTTCCTAGAGAGAAGGTGAGCTCCCGGGGCGCAGCGGGTTGGGTGGGTGTGGCCCGCAGCTGAGGGAACCGACCCAAGGCTCCGCCACTGCCTGCTAGCCGCCCGACAGCCCGCCCGCCTGGCGAGCGCAGGCTCTTCTTCCAGAAACTGCGAGGATTGGAGAGCACTGTTTGTGCACCACAAGGTCAAGTCGGGAAGTGGAGTCGGAGGAGGAGGGGCAAGGAGGAGAGGGTGGGGAGAGGGGCGCCCCGCTTCTCCGTCAAGTACCAGCCCTGGGAAGTTGCCCCTCGGTTTTTAACCCTTTGCAGTTAATAGAAGAGGCACGAGGCAGAAGGAAGGGGGTTCCCGGGGGCAAACTCCGCCTGGGGCTAGGACGTGCTGCCACCCAGCTAGCCACCCACCCATCACAGTGCGCCTCAACCCCCCCCCCGGAAATGCAGGGCAGCACTGGGCGCCAGGAGGCACCCGCGAGGGGGAGGGGGCAACGAGCCCAAGAAGGGACCCCCCCTCTACGGCAGCCCCTCTCTTCCGGAGGTCGCCCACAATTTCAAGTTTCCCTGCCTGGGATGCTAGTTTGCATTTGGTGTGGGTGGGGGGAGGAGGACCGCGCCCCCTCCCCCAGCCCCATGCGCGCCCCTCCCCTGCACTCCGGCCAGCACTTTCTGCTCACTTCTGGCGCTGCAAAAACGCCACGCGATTTATTCGATTCCGATTTTAAAACCAGTGATTCCGAAACCGGGCGGAGGGCGAGGGTCTTCCAGCACTGGAGTCTGGGGGGGTTGGGCGGGCGGGGTACTCCGTGCAAGCCTCGTTTCCTCCGCGAGTGTCGCCTCCAGGCTGTTATTTGCAAAGAAACGTCTTTTTGACGCAGGGAGAAATGGCAAATTTTAAGTACGTCATTAATATGGCGCCAAAAGATTTTTTTAAGTATAAGCTTGCTTTTTTTTTTTTTTTTTAAAGGTTGCGGGGGGCTCCGCCTGGGTCTGGGGCGCGAAGGGGGCGGGGTGTGAGCAGAAAGTGTGAGTGAGCGAGTGGAGGGGCGGGGTATGTGTGTGAGTGTGTGAAGTGTGAGCCGACCTGATGGGACTTGCACGGGCTCAGCCGGCGCTCGGGCCCGGCCCTGGGGACAGGGCGGGCTGGGGGCGCCCCAGAGTCCACGAGGAGTCCGGGCCCGCGTGCAAGCGGGCGGGGGACCGTGCAGTGCACCCCCCCGGGGGGGGCCCGCAACGCTACCTGGGACTGTCGCCGGAGCCAAACAACTGGGCGGGGAGGGGGGGACACGGCGGGGGGGTGCCGGGAGCGGAGATCCGAGTGAATTAGAAAAAAGTGGCTACTCCCCCTCCCTCTTCTCCTGCCCGCCCCCACCCCACCCCCACCCCAACACATTTTTTTTTTCTCCTCTAAAGAGATCACAAGGAAGTCTTGGTTTAAAAAGAAACAGAAACATACACAGGGGGTTGGTGAATGGTGCCGACCGCGGCCATCGCAGTTGGAGGCTATTTTTTGGGGGGGTGAGTAGCGTCCATGGAGTTACTTTGCGCCCACTCCTAGAGGCACCAGCTCTGGGATGGAGGGCTGACCGTCTTCTCAGCAGGGGTGCGGGGCTTGGGGACGCCGCGGCCCGGTCGCCTCCCTCGCCACGACCCCGGATGGATGCGCGCCCCCCGCCCTCCCGCGCCGGCCCCAGGAGCTCCTGGCTTCGGGAGCATCCTTCCCGCGCCGGCCCCCGCCGCGGCGCGTAGCCGAGGGCAGCGCCCCTCGGGAGGGCACCGCGGAGCAAGGTAAGAGCCAGCCCCCGGCGGATGGGCCCTGCGCATCTCCACGGCATTATTTTGTGGGCTTTTTTTTTTTTTTTTTTTTTTGCAACAGATCTGCCAGTGCTCCTCGCTCCCTCTCTCTCTCTCTCTTGCTCACTCGCTCCCTCTCTCTCTTGCTGGCTGCCTGTTCTAGGAAGCCAGCGCGGGGGGTGGGGGGACGCACAGCACTGGGGAGAGAGATTGCGCATGTTGGTCAGCCGTGTTTTAAAGAGTACAGTGCGGGGAGGCTGAGAGGGGCGCATGCAACAACTTTTGGAAGGGTGAGCCTGGCGACCTTCTTTATTAATGACTGCGGCAAAGAGCCCCTGGGCCGGCGAGGGGGCGCGTGCGGGTGGGGGGGTGCTGGGGCTGCAACTTGCCTCGCGGGCTCCGGCCGGCCCGAGGGGCTGCGGCGCGACCGGGGTGTGCGGGGTGGGGAGGCGGAGCGGCGGGGCACCGGGGCACGGGAAACCCGGAGCTATCTGCCCTTCTGGCTCCCCGAGTTTCATTTTGTTGATACGCAGCACGTCCGGGTGCCGAACCGGGCTGAGCCGATGCACATGACCCCGCGCTGGGCTCACGTGCAGCCGGTCCAGTCCTAGACACCTTCCGGGGGCCACCGCCTCCGCCCTGCGCCCCCTTTCCAGGCTGGGTGCACGCGGGCGCTGCACGCGGGGGCAGCATGCTCGGTTCCTGGGCTCAGAGGCATTGCACAAATTAGTTGGTTTTTTTTTTTTTTTTCTTTTTGAGGGGCGGGGGACAACCTTCCCAGGTGAGTGCAAGATGCGCAGCCCAGGTAGCCAGGGTGCGTACTGGGGTAGGGAACAGCAGCTGTTTGGGGCTGCTCTGCGCGGGAGTCCGGCGGGGGAGAGGCGCTGCTAGAGTGGAAATGTACCGGCGACGGCCGGAGCGGCGGGTGCGCGCTCGCGGGGCGACGGCAGGGGGCGTGGCCCTTGTTTACCTTCTCCCAACTCTACCGGTTCGCGTCCCGCTTTGGGGACTACTCTGCAGCTCCCTGCCCTCCGCCTTTACACTCTGGGTGGGACCTAGGAGCAATGGGCAAGTGACGGGCCCTGCCTGGAACACACGCACCTGACCCCAAAATGAGTGACATTGCAGCCCCCGCCCCCACCAAGCACTGCTGCAGTCCCTCCGCCGGATCCCCGGCCCCGCCCCGCCCCCGGCAGTGGCATCTTCCCGGCTCACCTCCTTCCTCCCTCTCCCTCCCTCCTTCCCACCCACTTGCCTGCGCCTGCGGAGCGGCTCTCAGCACGCCCACTCCCCGCCTGGGAGCAGACTTGTGGCTCCCCACGGTCCCTTCCCGCCCATCCCTGGGACCTGAGACACCCCCCTTCTCCAGGCAAGAGCTGATCCTGGGTCAGCTTGGCGACTCGTAGCTGTTCTGCCGGAGGGTGAGGACGTCTGCAAAACCGGCTTGGAGGCTTCCCTCTACCTTACAGAGAGGCCCAGCCAGCCCTGCCCGATCCCCCTACTGCACACCTCTGCCCCGCTCAGCACCCCCGCCCCCACCCGGGGCTCAGTTGCCCTTCCCCGAGTCCCCTAGACCCCTCCCCCGCCGCGGGCGCCAAGCCCACCCACCTCCTGGCACCGCCCCCGGCCCGAACCTCCTCTTGCCCTTCCTACGCCTGGGCCGGAGCCCCCCGCAGCCACCTCCGGCTCCTCCTCCCGGCTCCCGCGGTCGGAATCACGCCGGCGCGCCTCCTGCCTGCTTGCCCATCGTCGGCCGCCAGGGGCAGGCTGGAGGCGCTCAACCTTCTTCTAATCCCCTTAGCCACTGCAGCCGGCCTGGGCACTTTTTTTTTTTTTAACCAGCTTGGCCTCAGGCCTCCTGCTGGGGGGCGGGGGAGGGGCGCCCGGTTTCTTTATGCCCAACGGTACATTGCACTCGCCATCCCGAGTCTCTGAAGATTTCCAAACCTCACCCTTGCCCCTAGCACCCCCCCCTTCCATCTGCAGGATTCCGAGGTACAAAGTTTTACCCAGAGGTAGTTTGCAAGAGGTCAATGGGAGGGATTATGGTTGTTTTCAGAGAAGTGCCAGAGGGGTTAGGAAGGGGCGGGGCCCCCAATTTGAAATGAAGAGTTTTGAGCCCGGAAGAACAGTTAGGATGCACACTTAAACATGGATATTTGCAAACAGACCCGAGCTTGGGAAGTGGGTTCTCCCCCTAAAGTGCCACTGTCCTGTCCTCTCACTGGTAAAATTCCCAGTAGGACATTTGGCAGAAAGGCCAGGCAGAGGCCTGCCAACCAGGCCTGGCCCTGTTTCCTGGGTTCTCAGGGTACTGACTTCTTTTTCCCCTCGCCTGATTTCTTTTTTTCCCCTTAGGGCCCCAAGCGAACACACCAACCCTCCGGGTCCTCTTGTCCTGTCTTCCTTGGGCGGGTTGGGACTCGCAGAGCGATCCACTAAAGCAGAGGAGGAAAATAACAGAATAAACTGTAAGGGGGGGGGGGGAGGAGGAATGAGTAATAAAACTGACCCAGTCAAGGAGGAAGGCTTTCATGTTTAGGCTATGCTATTTGCTTTTTAGGTCACAGGCTGCAAAAACATGGCTTTGATCCGAAGCGGGCGAATAATTTATTGAGAAAGTTTGCATGGTGGTGGTGGTGGGGGAGAGGATGTTTGTTTGATCTGGAGCCCTCTCCTCCGTAGTTCCAAGTGCTGTTGGCTGTTGTTTTGAGTGGAAAAGCATTTGGTTCCACAGCAGATGCCTTGTAGAGGGAGGTCCTCACCCTTCACAGCAGGACTTAACAGTGAATGTTGGTTTTGAAACTGTTTGGCCGAGGGTCTCCCCGGCACTCTAACAGATGAAGTGTTTAAGGGCAGGGTTATTTGGACTCTGGATACAGCAAATGTTTTCCTGTCCAACATGCTTTTCCTTCCCCCAAATTGCCTGGCTAAATGGCCAGTGACTCTTAGCCAAGGGGCTGTCAAGGTCTCAGCCATCCTGCTCTCGTTGACAGTGTGGGCGTGTGGTTCCCCGGGTCCCCATTGTACCTTAATATCTAAGTTAAGCCTTTGACACTGACTCCTCTGTCTCTGAGGTGGTGGGCAGGGTGTTCTGGTTATTTATAACCAGTGTTTCTATCAGTAGAAGGTGGTTGGTTGTCTGAAGCACCCATCAGATACTTCACTGAATGTACCACAGGCTGGCTGGAGAGCTCACGGATGTTTACGTCGGATGAGGCGAGGCTGGGGCTGGGGTTGGGGGATAACTTTGACTTGTTAGGTCCCCCCATGGCACCTAGATCATGAGGCTTAAATACTTGAATGGCAGGTCTTAGCTCAAAGCTTAGGCACTAAGGGAAGTTGGTTCTGGGGCCTTCGGCAGTCAGTCCTCTTAGCTTCCACTCAGAAATCCCACTGGAGTTTGGAATACTCCCATCCATGCTAGGAACTGAAAGCCTACCCGCAGACTTTAAGTGTAGTTTCCAGCTGTGGCAAAGGCACTGTAGATCCCAGTTTATTTATCAGCCAGTGGTCCTGAAAATAATTCCTATCTCTAGGTGAGCATAGGAAATGATGATGTAAAGACTAAACCTGAGCCTGAGGATGTAGTTGATGGCTGAGCACTTGTCTAGCAAGAGCAAGGCCCTGGTGGTAGCACCCACACTGTTCTTACCAGCCAGTTCTTATCTTACTCTTAATGAACTGAGGCCATCTAGTTCATTATATGCACCCTGACCTTTGCTGTCGGCTCCAGGCTAGGCCAGAAAGCCAGCTCTCTTCTCTGAAGAGAGATGAGAAGCATCCAACAGGTGCCCATGGGATTTTAAAACAGTCCACTGAGTTTTGCCCTGTGTGTGTGTAAGGGGGGGGGGGGTGTTGAGGAAGTATCAAATGATAAATTAGACAGAACCCATCACATTCTTGTAATCTCCTTTGTTGGGTCCCTAGAGCTAGCCTGCACAGTGCATGTAGGCACTGGACGCTGGATCCTGGTTGGGACACTTAGAAGAGCAGATAGGCAATGATGTGGTAGGGGAGGGTTCAGGTTCCCCCGGGGTTTGGAGAAGGAGAGTTGACGGTCACAGACAGCAGCCCTCTGCCCTGTGTGCACAAAATCACTTTTTGTATCTGCAGTTGTTGTCCCTGAGAAGGCATTAAAGTTAATGAGAGATGGGAAAGAGCGGGTCTGTGACCCCCGTTTGAAGCAGTTTAAGAGTGTGCGAGCTCTTGTTTTCTGAATGTCTGGCCTTCCCTGCACAAGGAGGCTCTGAGGACAGGTTTTCCAGCCGAAATATCATTAAATTGTATTAGCATCTTATTACACACACGCCTTCGCGGTCTGCCTCAGACAGGGAGAGTTTTTGTTTCTCTCTGAGAGATTGTGTCTGGAATGGTAAATTGCCTGCTTGAAGGTCCCCCCCACCCCAGCCCCCACCTCGTTTTTAAGGAGGATGGAATCCTGCTGTGTGTGTGAGGGCAGGCCTAGTGGCCCCTGGAGAGGAGAGACCGGAGGCCAGGTTGGGGTGTTTTAACTGCCCCAGGGAGTGGCTGCAGTAGCTGGCCTGAAAGACCCACTGTTCCCAGGGTCAGCTGGGAGGGCGTTAATGGAGGCCCAGGGTGTTTATTTGAATTTATTTGCAGAGACATCTTTAAAAGAGACTGGCATTGGGCAGTGGTGTTCCAGGGCCAGAACTTTAGTGGGGACTAAGGCCGATGGCCTGTGCTGCCAAGAAAACATCTGCCACCAAATTGCTGCCCTATTACTGAGTTGACATTGGTCATTAGCCAAGAGCCCAACCAAATAAAGCTGCCTGGAAAATGTGTAGGGTCAAGACTGGGAAGGAGGACTGTGAAAACAGGAGGGAATCTTGGACTGGGGTGTTGGTGTCTGCCAGCAGCAGGCCGGCCAGCTGGGCTGTGTGGTCCTGACACCCCAGGAGGAGGGCCCGGAGTGTGTTCAGTGCTCCCTATTGTACTGGGGGCCATGTGAGAGAGTTCCTGGCGTTCGCACAAGGATCTAGCCAGACATGCTCTTTACTCACTCCCAAGAAGGACGGTTGGCAAGTAGCTCAACGCACTGATGGATGCTCTGAAGGCGTAGAGAAACAGGGCAGCTAATTTCCCTAAATAGGGTAATGGACAAAACCTGACACAGGCAGCCGACCCGGCTTGTGCCCGGGTCTGGAAGTATGGAGAACCTTTGACTTGGAAGAGAAAACAAAAAGAGGCCAAGGTAGAGTTCTACCCTTTTGTGAATGAGGTCCTGGGTTCAATCCCCACTACTGAAAAAGGGAGGTCACTGTACTGGGATGTAGTGAGGAAGAGGTGGTCACTGTGAACCTGAGGTTGGCAGGGTCCGGATTGGTGTAGGCTCTTGTGAGGAGATGGATTTGGTCTTGGATCAGCTGGAAGCCTGTGAAAGTGGGTTTTTTTGTTTTTTTGGCGGGGAGGGGGGCGGGTTGGGCGCAGTGTGACAGGATTTAAGCTTTACAGATCTCTTTGGTTGCTGTGTGGAGTTCGGAGTCTGAAAGCAAAGTGATGAAGGTAGATGGGCCAGGTGAGAGGTGAGATGGGCTTGAGCCAGTGGGATGATGATAGCGGAGTTGGAAAGCGTAGGCACATTCAGGACTTGCCAGAGGTTGACTGTGGTGCAGAGGAGGCATAGAGGCCTTGGGCTACTGCTCCGTTGGGCACTCTGGTCACCCACCATCCAGAGGATAGCTCCCCATGTGTGTTTTCATCCTGGGGCGGTATGGAAGGTGCAGCAGACCCAGAGGAATGGCAAGAAAAGACCTTTCTTGCCCAGACTCTTCCTTTACAGATAGGATTTCAGGACTAACTACTTCCTTCAAAAGCACGTGCCATGGGTCACTGAAGTCATCGGTGGGAGCAGACCTTTCCTGGGGAGAGCTGGGAGGGGTTTATTAGAAAGGGAAAACCAGAGGCCAGGCTGACTGAGCAGCTCCATCACCCGCACCTGATGACTGATTTAGCAGTGTCTGTCTCCTTTCTTGCCAGTGGGCCAGGTGATGTGTGAAACGCAAGGCTGCCTCATTGAGGGCGCTGGGTGTAGGACTGCAAGCTGATAGGTCACCTGTTGGTCTCAGGGCGAAGAACCCGTACCATGAGAAGGGTGTGTGCAGCCCCGTGGTCACTCACTGCCTGTTCTTTCCAAAGGGCTGGCCCCGGTAGGGCACTCGCTCCATTCTGGCTCAAGGCCGCCGGGTTTACTAGCTAGCACCTGGGTGGTGTTCCAGCCATCATCCTCAGAGTTCTTCGCGCTCATTCTGGCCAGCTGATACTAGCCAACAAATGTGTTTCATTTGGCCCTTTCAGGGTGTTCTTCAAATTCTGACTCAGTCGCCAGCATTTTAAATTCGGATGTATGGGGAAATCGGATCCAGTTCACCTCCTCGGGGGAAGTATGTCTTTGCCAAGACCTCTGGCCTTGGGAGTGGTGGGGGTAGGATTTGAACCCAACACTCCTAAATCCACAGTTCCTGCTCCTCTTCCTCCCGGACTGGAGGTTGCACCCAGGGACTTCTGCGTGCTATAAGCACACGGCTGAGGACTACTGAGCGCTGCCCTCGGCCACCAGCCCGCTGTTAGTGCTACGGGGGATCCTGGTTTGGAAGTATTGTCGCACTCCTTGATAAAGATCAGAGAATTCCTGGAGGGGTGAATTTATTGCCCTACCATTGACAGGGCTAGGTGGGGCCATATGTGGGCTAAGGCCAGAGTTCTTTAGAAAGCCAGTCTTCCTCAGATCCTGCATGTCACAGGGGTGATGGCTATGGTTCTGAGTTCCCTATGCTGCAGAGAGGCCATGAAGTCTCATGGTCAGGAATTGGGTCTTTTAAGTCTGGTACAAACATTGTCACCTTGGGTAACCCCTGAGCCTCATTTTCCTCATCTTTTAGACTCTTAAGAGATAGAGCAAGACGGTTGCCATATCCACCCATAACCAAGGGCTGTTCTGAAAGCCCCATGGGGTCCGTGTGTGCTAGGTCTTTCTGTTTCTGCCTCTTGGGTTGCTTGCTCTGCCAGGTGTCTCTCAGTCTCTTACCCTTTAGGAAACGCTGAGCAGCCAACAAGCAGCGCCATCGGGCTGCTCCCATTCTGTTGAGGGACCATGGGTAAGAGAGGCTCCTAACTGAGGTCAAGGGTAAAGCAGGAAGGTCTTCGTAGTTGGCTCAGAGATCCAAGTAATCATCCTCCCCACTTAGCGAGTGGATATTCCAGGGTCTCTGTGGCACCCCATAGTTTGACAAGAACTGGCTAGAGACAGGACAGTGGGTGTGGAGGGGGCACACAGTGAGGGGCAGGTGGGCTAGACTGTGGTGCCGTCCCCCTAAGGTCAAGTACTCCCTCCATGTCCTTGGCTGTGGTGAGGCCATTCTGGGATTGAGCAGGATCGTGGAAGCACCCTGACCTGAGCCGGTATTAAATCACTCCAGGTGTCCTCCAAGCAGGCACAAAAAGAGCTCAGGGTAACCTTGGGGATCAGACCTCAGACCTTGGGGTTCAGTGCTCATCTCCATTCATCCAGGCAGCAGTGGAACGAGGCAAGCTTCTTCTGTAAATGGGCCTGTATCTTACAGCTCACCAAGCTGTCAGTAACTCTGCACCATGGATGAGGTTGTGGGGGCCGTCTTGAAAGCTAAATGGTGCAGCTGAGATAAAGTAGGGTTGAATTTTGTCTGAGAAAGGACCTGCTACCCCACTTCCACACTTCAGTAACCACTATGCTCGGGATTTGGGCTTCAGTGATGGTTTGTGCCTTACCTGGAGAGCTTGGTCCTGGAAGAGTCATTATTTCTCTTCTCCCTCCTGCCTGCAGGGGGCGCTCAGGAGGTACTTGCAGTGGGTTGCGTTTTCTGATCTGCTCGGTTCATTGAGTGGGAACCAGGACTTGAGTGGTCGTTGTCACCTTTCAGTGTGTGCCCGCTGGTCTCCCTGCAGTCCTTTTCACACCACTGGGCCGACTTCTGCTTGCCTGAGCTCCCTGGGGCCACCTTTCACAAACACTGGCCCTGTGGGTGGGTAGGGTAAGGATGAGGCCGGAAGAAGAGGCATGCCCTTGTCCTTTCTCTGTGTGGAAGTGTGGATTGAGGACATAGACTGAGGTGTCTGTGAAGATAATGACCCTTCTTGCCTTTTGTTGCAGATGGAAGAGAAGAGGCGAAAGTACTCCATCAGCAGCGACAACTCCGATACCACTGATAGTAAGGCTCTCTTTCCTACCTGGGGCTCTACAGGGACAGCGTTTAAGTAATACTGGCAGGCCCAAAGGAGGCTGACCCTCCATTCAGCTCAGGCCAGGGCCACCACATGACTGAGACCAATTCAAGTCAGGTTCCTCTGCCTCTGAGATAGTCAGCCCCTGCCCTTACCAGAGCCTCACCGTCTTCTTTATTCTACCAACCTACCCTCTAGTTAGGCCTTCCTCTGATTGGAATAGACCAGCTTCCCTTTGGGCATTTGCTGCTGGCTGATGGGAAAAAAAAAACATGAATCTTTTGGCTTCCTGCTGAGTGAGGACTCTTTTAAAAGTCTCTACAAAACAAGACATGAAGCCTGTAGCCCTTTATTATAGTTAGTTAATTATTATAAGCAACTTCCTAACCAGTGACAAACTCTGGTCAGAGGATTCCTATCATGTTCATTGCTCCGTTAGCTGCTACAATCTGGCACATAGTAGGTGTTTTATAAATGTTGGCTGAAGACGTTAATGAGGAAGCCCAGCTTTCTTGGGATCTTGGTAATAGATTCTCAGAGGTACATTAGATACGGGGTGGGTGTGTTGGTTGGATGTCCAGAAGTGGGGGAAAGGCCACATTGTCAAGGAGCAAATGACATTTTGGAAGCAGAGAAAGGGGTTTGTGTATGGTGAGATCTTTCCTCCTGGATGGCGGGTAACGTAGGTAGCCCTTCTCCGATGCCCCAGGAAGCCAGGCCTTCCTGAGCCTGATGGATTAAGGAGTTCTGTCTTCATGGAAGATCCCACCTTGCAGTGACAACTTGGGTGGAGGCCCTCTGAGGAGGAGGACACACTCCTGGGGAGGCTGAGCCTGGAGCGTGCACCTCTAGACCTGGTGAACTAATGGCGTCTGCAGGGCCCCTGCTAGTTCCAACCCCCTATCTGTAGCCTTCCTGGCAGCCAGAGGATTCATATGCCCAGCCCTGTCCTGCCTCCTCCGGGCCTCATTCACTGTCGTGTGGCTTTGGCTCTAGCCCACCCCACTTCAATCCCCTTGCAGCAGAAGCCGGGGGGTGGGGGGGGTGCTCACAGCATCTAGAGTTCTGTGGCCAGAGTGTGCTGTATGTCGCCTGGCTTAGTTAAAACCAGGAACTGCACCCTCTCCTCCTGACTTTAGTCCAGGAGACGGGAAGACATCTGCAACGTCACAGGGACCCTGGGCATCTGAACCCTGGAGTAGCAGCAGGCTGGACCTGAACTTGGAGTGACTTCCTCTCCATTGGCTCCCACCCCGGTGCCCGCTCATGACTGCTAACTCTTATAGTCATCAAAAACCTTGCATCTTGAGCTGGGAAGCTGAGGCAGGTGGATCCATGAGGGGAGTTCCAGGCCAGCCTGGTCTCCAAAGCAAGTTCCAGGTCAGCTAGGGCCATTTAGTGAGACTCTGTCTAAAACAAAAATAGAAAGCCCCTTGGTTCTTCCTGGTCCTTCTCGCTGAGGCCCATTGCCCTGTAGTCTAGCAAAGGCCTCGGACCCTATAGTTAAGGCCAGTTGAGAAATCCCTATGCACCAGCCTAAGGCTGTAGATGTGATATCCTTCGATCAGCCTTTAGAGGACAGTTCATCCCGTATCTCCTGTTAATCAGCTTTTGTTACTCTCATCAAATATGTAAAATCCTTAACTTATGAAAGGGAAGGTTTACTTAGCTCACAGTTCAGAGACTTTCAGTGCATGAGTAATTGGCTTCAGTGACAATTCCTGTGAGGTTCCAGAAAACCATGCCACCTCTCACCTTAGAGGACTAAGTCTTTGACACCTGGACCTTTGAGGGTCTCCTCTAAATCATCGCCCTCATCAGAGAAGAGCGAACAGATACCTAATCCCTGCACTGAGGAGGTTGATGAAGGAGAAGCATGAGTTCAAGGCCAGCCTGTCTTAGTTTCTTTTCCTGTTGCTGGGATGAAACCCCCTGATGAGAACAGCTTAGGAAGGGTTGTTTTGTCTCACAGTTCAGGGTCCAGTCCATCATGACAGGAAGGGCCAGGTGACTAGAGCCTGGAGTTCAGGGTCACAAGTTGTTGCTGCAGTTGAGAAGAAGAGAAAGGGAGCAGAGAGAGGGGAATGCTGGTGTTCAGCTTGCTCTCTGCTTTTTATACAGTCTAGGACCCGAGCTTTGGGTGTGTGTGTCAGGGGTGAGGGTGCTGGTCACTTTAGTGTGGATCTTCCTCCTTAACCCAGAATAGTCAAAATAGTCCCTTGGGGGGCTTTGCCAGAGGTTAATCAATTCCTCAAAGGTATGCTGGAGGCTTACCTACCTCCTGGTGATTCTAGAGCCTGTCACCACGGCAGTTAATGCTGACCATCACCCCTCCACCCCTGCCAGGCTTACAGGGATCAAATCATTTGCCCGTGGTGATCAGGAAGTAGGAGGCCAACTTGGGTCTAGCCTGGTAGACTCTGGGTCTGCCCAGATTCATACTTCTTATGCCCTACCCTGCCTCTATAACCTATTAGGGCCTGCAGGAATGCCAGGATGCACCTAATGTGGGGCAGACGGGAGATAGGGCATGGAATGTTCCCGCATTCCTTGACCAAGTAGGAAGCAGAATCTCAAAGAGGGCCAGGGGCTTTTTTTTTTGGAGCCGCAGAACCAGCTGATAGTTATTAGCCTTTGATTTCTTAAGTTCCTTTTCAGTGGTGAGTGAAGGAGCCTTCATATTTCCATTGGTCTGTGGAAAGGCTGGGGCCCAGAGCAGGGAGGATGCCTCGCACCTCCTGATCTTACAAGCCAGGACTCTCCTTGAGACTTGCCATCCTTTGATGTGGTTGGGTGCTGTTTCTGACCCTCCAGGACCCTTCATGGCCTGTGTGCTCTCTGCAGGTCACGTGACATCCACATCCGCATCAAGATGTTCCAAACTGCCCAGCAGTACCAAGCCGGGCTGGCCTCGGCAGAACGAAAAGAAGCCCTCCGAGGTAGGGAGCGGTGGTGGTAAGGTTCTGGGAAGGATGAGGCTGGGGTGGGGGGTGGGGGTAACCGGAGCAGACACCTGTGGGGAATGAGAGAACAGGCTGAGCAGATGTATGAAGGCCACCCAAGGTGGCCAGTGTGGCAGGATGGAACGATTGGGGCACCGGTGCATCTAAGCCGTTCTTCTTGACCTGAGAGAAGCCTTTGAAAGCTCATAAACGAGCCGTGATATAATCTGATGTGTTTATTGTTGTGAGAGAGTGTCTCTCTGTGTCGCCCTGGCTGGCCTGGAACATGCTCTGTAGACCAGGCTGGCCTCACAGAGATCCACCTGCCTCTGCCTCCCAAGTGCTGGGCTAAAGGCTAAAGGTGTGTGCTACCACATCAGGCATACTCTGATCTCTTAATAAAAGGTCCCACTGGCTGCCGTGGGAGGGAGTAGCTCACTTGCAGCTAGTAGTTTAGAGCTGGTGGCAGTAGAGTTAAAAGCAAGGGGGTTTGGGAGGCTTCCCTCCAGAGCCAAGGGGGACGAGGTTTGCTGGTGCTGGCCGGAAGGGTAGGAGTGTTCAGAACCCTCTGGTTCGCTGTATGCTTCTGACGATACTTCTTGTGTACCTGCATTTTAAGCCTCCTTGCTTTGACCCAGGGTAACAATGCCTTCACCTCCTGATCTGCAAGTAGAGGTGTGTTTATGGCTTCTGTGGAGGGAGTCCTTGGGGTTCATGAACTGACATTAAGACCTTGCTTCCTGTGGCCCGTGAGAAATTGCATGTAGGGGTCTTACTGTTCCTTCTTAGGACTTCACTGGCAATGCCCCCGGGCAGAGAAGAGGCCCTTGGTATAAAAGTGGCTGCTATAGCCAGCCAGACGTGGTGGCGCACGCCTTTAGTGCCAGCACTCTAGAGGCAGAGGCAGGTGGATCTCTGAGTTCGAGACCAGATTGGTTTATAAATCGAGTTCCAGGACAGCTAAGGCTGTTACGCAGAGAAACCTTGTCTCAAAAAGCCACAGATAAATAAATAAACAAATAAATAAAGTGGCTGCGAGAACTTTGAGGGCTGTTCTTTTCCACCCTAGTCCTCACACGTACAACTGCTTTGCAATTGTTGTGGGGTCAAGGACTGTGTCTTTATCCAAGCCTCACCCACCTTTTCTCCTTGTTGCTCTCCACCAGGACCATCTGGTATCCAGTTTTACCAGCCCCTGGATGTGTATTTGGGGTGGTCGTCCTATATGGTCTTAGGTGGTCTTCCCCAGAGCTTTGTGCTTAAAAAAATGACTCCTTGCCTCCCAGGATGCCCTGCTCTAGGACCCTTCCCTTAGGAGGTGGGATTGAGACCCTATGAGAGTGATCTCCCATGTTCCTTTTAAGTTACAGTGATTTGTTTTGTGTGTGTGTGTGTGTGTGTGTGTGTGTGTGTAACACATAGGTACACGTGAATGCATGCGGATGTCATGGCATGCATGTGGAGGGCAGGGAACAACTTGAAGGAGTTGGATCTTTCTGCCATTTGGGTCCCAAGGATCAAACTCAGACCCTTAGGCTTGGCAAGAAGCCCCATTACTTGCTGGACCATCTCACCAGCCCAGATTCCTTCCAAACCTGGATTTGGTGGAAAGTGGGGTGGAGGTGTCTGGAGTTGTAATGAAGGAGGGAATTGGATGCTGGGGCTGAGGGCTAAGAGCACTCTGTGGCTCTCCTATACCCTTCTCCTTAGCTATCTACTTGGGAGGACACAGTGTCCCAAATAGGGTTTGGGAAGAAAAAAACAAAAAACGTGGATTCATGGAAGGCTCTGCCGCTTCATGGAATGAATAACGTTGTAGTCACCCTGGTCTTGGTTCTTATAGGACTCTGAGAACCCCTCTTGTCTCCAGCTTCCCTGTGGTTCTGGGTATTGGCATGAGACCCGGGGAAACTCCTGAGGGAGCCATTCCTTCCCCTGCCCTGCCTCCTCCAAGCTCGTGGGGGATGGGACGCCTTCTATACAGGCTGGGATCAGCCTTCGGAGGAAACAGGTGTCAGCAAGGCTGAGACGAAAGAACAATTTGCATGGGGACAGAAAATTCCCCTGCCTTTTGGGTTTTCCAGCCCAGAGGCTTTGTACCTAAAAATAGACTTGAACCTCTGTAAAGGCGCCTTCTGGGGACTAGCTGTGCACGGCCTGGGCCCAGACCAGGAGCCCCTGCAGGTGGCTGGGACATCCACCCAGGAGGGCTGAAGAGTCTTCCCTGCCTTGAACTGCAGCCAACCCTTTCCTCCCACAGCAGGCTGGAGAGCAGCCTGAGAGGTTTTCCTCATCCTCTCTGAGTGAGAGGGTTGAGCCGTGGCCGGTATAAATTCTGAGTTATGGTGGGGCAGAGGAGAAAGCATCAATGAATGCTTCCAAATGCTTTGGCTCGTGAGAGGGCGGAGAGAAAAGCTGGGACTTGGCTGCAAGAGTGTGAGCATGCTCTGGTGAATGAACTGGAAGCAGAGGGCCTTGCTAGTGAGCCTGGCTTAGGAGGCAAAGGTTCCAGGCACCCTAACAAAAGAGGTTCTTGGGAGCCCCATCTGCCCGGTGCCTTGTGGGATAACTGCCAAGCTGATCACACTCTGTGCTCTCACTGTGGCAGAGGGGTGCAGAGACCCCCCCTCTCTGGTGGCTGTAGAGCTGAGGAAACTGTGGTTCCTTCCCTGTTTTTATTCCTGTGTGTCCTGTAGTGGAGTAGAGAACTTGAGGAACTGCAGTGCTTAGCAGCGAACTAGTAGTGGAAATGTAGTGAACTGTAAATTGGCTGAGGGGTAGGTTTAGAGAAAACAGATACCCTGCCTTGCCTGTCTGTGGGGGTGCTCTTTACACCAACACGGTCCAGGGCCAGAGAGTACTGGCCAAGAGTCAGGACCCTGGACAGGGCTGAAGCAGCTTTCCCTTAAGGCGTTTTACCGGCCTTTCCCCTGAGCAGAAGGGAGAGGGGAGTTCCAGGCTGAGTTGGAGTCTGCCTTTTAGACCATGGAAGGAAAGATGAGGACTGAAGCAAGGTCTCAGCCTTCTTCTCCTTGGCCTGTCTCTGGGATGCCCACAAAGCTGAAATCTGTCCCTTGGACCTTAAATTCAGAGAGAGGGGAACCCCGGGCTGAGGGACTGGTACTGTGTAAATTCTGCTACGGTCTGAAGATTTCTGGCTTTTGCTGTCCTGCCCGATAATGTTGACATCTTACTGCTTCTTCCTTTGTGGGTCTCCGTTTCACAGAGTCTAATGTAAGTTGCAGCCCAAGGTCATCTTTGACATTCTAACTCCAGCAGTCTATCCCTAGGTAGAGGCTAGTACTCAGGTAAGTAAGAGCCTTCTGTGGGGGAACAAGCTGAGAGCTTGGCCTTAATTTTCCCCAAGATCAGGAGTCCAGGCTTCTTGCTCCTAGCAAACTTCTTAAGTGGCAGACAGCATCTAATTGAGGGCCAGTAAAGGGGCCTTCCTACACTTTCCCCCCTGGCCAGTGTCATGTTGTCCACATGCCCTCCACACACACACATACGTGCAATGGACAGGGGGCTACCTGGGTGCTAAGGATGGTTCTGGGAGAGACCTGGAGGCCTGCCTTGTGGTTGGTGTCCTCCTCCTGCCTGGGGCTGAAGGGCAGGCCAAGCAGTGGGGATTTCCCCTGGCAGTGGGGAGCTGTACTTCAGGAAGCCACCCCTGCACAAGTCAGTCAGCGAGCCTCTGCTGATCAGCAAGCACCGAGGGTGTCTGGGGGCATGGCTAGATGTGGCTCCTTCAGGGAATGTGTCTACTGCTTTGCCTCTGAAGAGCTCTAGAACCCTTGGCAAGCAACTCCTCTCTCTGAGCCTCAAGATCAATGTCTGGAGACCACTGCCTGGACCCTTTTCTGGGGATATGGCTGTCTTTCCCTGATACTCGTGGACGCCATGGGATGGTGTTTTAGTTACTCTTCTGCTGTGAAGAGACATTATGACCTAGGCAATTTATAATAGGAAGCTTTTGCTTTTTTTTTTTTTTTTTTTTGAGACAGGGTTTCTCTGTGTAGCTTTGGAGCCTTTCCTGGAACTCACTCTGTAGCCCAGGCTGGCCTCGAACTCACAGAGATCCGCCTGCCTCTGCCTCCTGAGTGCTGGAATTTAAGGCGTGCGCCGCCACCACCACCGGCTTCACAATAGGAAGCATTTTAATTGGGGGCCTGCTTACAGTTTCCGAGGGTTAGTCCATGACCGTCGTGGTGTAGGAAGCCTGGTGGCAGGCAGCACAGGAGCAGTATCCGAGGGCCCTCATCTACAAACGTGGCAGAGAGACTGGGCCTTGTGTGGGCTTTTGAGACCTCCAGACCCACCCCTAGTGACTCGCCTCCTCCATCAAGGCCATACCTCCTGATCCTTTCTAAACAGTCCACCACCTAGGAACCAAACATTCAAATAGAGGAGCCTATGGGGGTCATTTTCATTCAAACCCTCACAGAAAAGAAGGTTCCAGAAGAGAGAGGGATGGCTGAATGTCAGGAGAAGTTAGCCACTTTGAATGGTCCCAGAACAGGGCAGGTAGGAGTTGGGGGGTCCTACAGTCCACTCCTCTCTCTGTAGGTTCTGCTGAGGAGTGAATGTCCTTAGAGGAGCGAACGGGGCCCTTGCACAGTCCCACTCCGTGTCCACAGAGGGTCTGGCTGAGAAAGTGAAAACACCCTCTGCAGTCAGCAGTAGGATGTCCCCAGATGTGTCCTAAAAAACTGTGAGGACACCCCCTGTCCCAGCCTTGCAGCTTTGCTGAGAACCACATTAAAGATCAGCTCTACCCCGAGAAAAGATGATACAGCCAATTCGTTGGGTCAAAACCAGAAAATAATCCTGGAGGTGCAGAGGTGACTGACGCCCAGGTGTTTGGAATAAGATAGTCTGTATCGAAACAGCGGTGAGGGCTGGGGATGCAGCTCAGTTGGTAGAGCGTCTCTCTGGCACGCATGAGGTCCTGAGTTTGCCCTCCAGCACCTCATACAATGGCAGGTAGTTTAGAAGTTCAAGCTCATGAGGCCGTCAGTATGGCTTAGCAGGTAGAAGTGGCTGCCAAGTAAACCTGACCACCTGAGTCACAGTGGAGGGAGAGAACCAAGACCAGAATGTTCCCTGGCCTCCGCACAGGTGCCACAGCACGCTTAGACGCCTTCCACACACGGCATATACATAAACAAAGGAGAAATTCAAAGTCATCCTTGCCCATACACAAGTTCCAAGCTAGCCTGGGCTACGTGAGACTCTGTCTAAAGACAAGCAAACAAACCAGTGATGGCCTGGGAGTATAGTTAATCCCCAGCACTGGGCATAGTGGTGCATTCAGGAAGTGGAGGCAGGAGGATCAAATATTCAAGGTCATCCTCCACTGCATAAAGACTTAGAGGCCAGCCTGGCCCTGGTCTGGAGACCCTGAGTCAAAACAGACAAAGAAAACCAGCACAGTGTCATGTGCCCAAACACTTACATAAAACAGGAGAACCCCAAAGACATCCCCTGCTTGTCCCTATTAGATCCAGATTTCCAGCCAGGCAGGTGGGGGTGGGGTACAGATGCTCTTCCTTCAGGCCCAGGGACTTGCTCTCTGAGACTTGACTGGGGGGCCGGGGTGGTTAGGGCCAGATCCACTTCTCGTAGAGGCAAGAATGGAGCTCTTCTCGCCAGCTGGAAAAGCCTCCTGGCCTCTGGGACTTGTCTTGCAAAGGAAATATGTGTCATAAATTCTCTTTAAGCGCAGGAAGTGCTGTTATCCTCATGAAAATAAGAGAAGGAGATGTTGAGTGGGTTTTCAATGATTTTGAGCACCTGACCGGCTTGGCTCTGTGGTAGCGCCAAGCTAGAGCTGGGTGGAGGTGACTATTCCCTGAACTCCTGTCTGGGATTACACACCTAATAAGCAATGTAAATTTGCTCTTGGCTGAGGAACTGTATCAGGTTCCAGCCCAGAAAAGATTACTTAAAACATGAACTAAGTATGTGACTAGCTGGGAGCTGGGGGGTGGTAAGTACTGGTGTGGCTGAAGATAGACCTGAAACAAGTGTTTTAGTAACTCCTGGGTCTTCGCCTCCACAATTGTGAAATGGGGGAGCGGACATGGGGGCGGACTGTGTAGGGAAAGTGTTTGGCCCATGAACTGTGCCTTAGCATTACAGAATGTTATTTCTGACAAGATAGGACACTCAGGAGACACTCATTAAAATGAGGTTCCCGGGGTTGGTGAGATGGCTCAGCAAATAGGTGCACTGGCTGCTGTTCCTGAGTTTGGTTCCTAGCTCACGGCCCCCTGGAACTCCAGTTCCAGAGCATCTAACACTCTCTTCTGGCCTCCATGGGCCCTGCTCACAAAGGGCATACACTCAGACACACACATACACATGAATATATATATATTTAAAAAAAAAAAAAACGAGTTTCAGAGAATGCCAGTATAAATCAGTTGGTAGAATGCTTACCTAGCATGTATGAGCCCTGGGTTCGATTTCTAACACCCCATAAAAATGTGTTGCATACACATTAATTCCAGGACCCAAGGGGTAGAGGCAAGAGGATGGACAGTTCATAATTTTCCTCAGCTGCATAGAAAGTTTGAGGCCAACCTAGGCCACCTAAGACCCTAGCTTAAAAAAAAAAAAAAAAAAAAAAAAAAAACGGTAAATAAAATGAGGCTCAGGACAGAGGCTCAAAGCTTCCTTGGACAGAAAGCGTAGAAGTAGGGAGAAGTCAGTCCTGGCCAAAGCCATTCTGGGACAGTGCTCAGGACTCATTTCTGGATTCTCACCCTAACCCCACCCTATACACATACAAATAGTCTCTGCTTAATAGGAACTTTCCCACAGCCATACTTCAGGGAAATCTTGGGGGTTTTGCTATTGTTTTGTTTTGCTTTTTATTTATTTACCCATTCTTCCATAAGCATTTCCTCAGGAGTTATTAGATATGGAGGATGGGTGCTACAGAATAGACACAGGAAAGACTGGACATACAGGATACATGCGTGCAGTACCTGTCTTACGTGGCTTATCACATGAGATTGACATTAAGTCCGTGTGTGTGTGTGTGTGTGTGTGTGTGTGTGTGTGTGTGTGTGTAGTTTAATTTACTTCAGTTTATTGAAACAGGGTCTCCTGTAGCCCAGGATGGCCTCAAACTCACTATATAGCCAAGGACAGTCTTGAACTTAGGATGTTTATGCCTCTACTTCTCAAATGCTGGGGATACAGGCATGTACTACTATACCCAATCTGTGTAGTGCTGGGGGTCAAACCCAGGGCTTCCTGCGTGCTAATAAGCAAGCGCTCCAGCTCCATCCACTGAGCTATACCTCCAGCTCCTTTGTAGCTATGTTCCATGCTAAGTCTTTCTTAAGTAACCATACTTCCTCAGTCATCCAGCCCCAAAGTAAAGGAAGTGGAGAACTGAGTTTCCAGAGTGAAATGTTTCCAGCCGCAGAGCACACATCATGCTAAAAAAATTCTCTGTGCTTCCTAACCTGGTGTCGGTGTACTTCGAAGGTTGCCCGTTGTCATTATTGGTTTTTGGACGTCACTCCAACTGCATAGGTACTCCCTTGGAACCTGTTTTCAACCTTTCCTGGGCAGCAGGTACAGAAAATAAGTAGCCTATGATCTCATGAAAAGGAACCGTGGGGCAGGATCATGTCACGAGCTCCAGGTTGACACCCTTCTATGTGGGAAGAGCAAGGTCTTTGGTTCCCTCTAGGGTGGCCTTTGAACCCCTGGCCATGGGGTTGGTTGATAGGCTGAAGCCTTTGAGCATCCTTTATATGGTTAGAGAAAGCCACACTCAGTGTCCCCCAGCAGCTCAGCAGAACTTGGTTGCTAGGCAGCAGAGCTTTAAAGACAACCAAAGGAGAAAAGTAGTAAACATTCATATTCTAAGGAAATTGCTTGTTTTCCAGCCCCTCAACTTTCTTGCCACAGCAAGACTTCTGTTCATCGGTGTCTGTTTTATTCTATATTTAGTTTTCATAAATTATTCAAAGGAGTTTTAGGAAAATCATTAAGCTTTTTCCAGCCTAACCTCTGGTAGTTCAAACAGAAAAATATGTAGGTTAGGAAGCAGGCCACGTATTGAGAGTCAGATGTCACCTCGCTCGGGAAGGCCACCAAGCACCCAGCTGTAGCCTGCAACTGAAACTGAGGTGTTGACATGTTCAGACATCTGGAGTCAGCACCTAGCATGTGCCAGGGCTCGTGTGCACCACTGACCAGTATCTTTTGGTCCAGCCAGACCTCACTGAGCTCATCTGGCAGGGAAGATGTGCCAGAAAACCAGGCAATTCCAACAACAGGGGCTTTGGCAGTGTAGGCAAAGCCCAAGACCCAGACTGGTTTTAAGCAAAGCTTCCTAGAACCTCTGAGGGCCAGGCGGGGGGTGGGGGGTTGGTTATGACGCATGCTGGCCCTATTTTGATAAGGGAGATGTCAAAGGGTAAAAGAAGTGCTTGGGTTGGACTGGAGAAATGGCTCAGTGGTTAAGAGCACTAACAGCTCTTTGGGAGGACCCGGGTTCAATTCCCAACACCCACATGGCAGCTCACAACTGTTCCAGAGGACCTGATACCCATGGCAAAACACCAATGCACATAAAATTTAAAGGGAAAAAAAGTGCTTGGATGACCACAAGGCCAGTCGTGCAGCCACAGGGTCACGAAGCTTTGTTAGTCACCCCACCTGCTGCTGTACCCTGACAAAGCAACTGAAGGGAGAGACAGTTCAGTTGTGGTGAGGAAGTCATGGCCACAGGAGCTTGAAGTGGCTGGTCACCATGCACCTGTAGTGAGGAAGCAAAGCTTAGCTCACATTCAACTTCTTTTCTTCCCCAAGACACAGTTTCTCTGTTTAGCTCTGGCTGTTCTGGAGCTCGCTCTATAGACCAGGCTGGCCTTGAACTCACAGATCCACCTGCCTCTGCCTCCTGAGTGCTGGGATTAAAAGTGTGTCACCACGCCTGACTCACTTTGAACTCTATCATTCGGTCTGGGACCCCAGCCTGTGGAATTGTGGCCCCCAGAATTAACATGGGTTCTGCCGATTCAAGTAACCTAATGCAGAGAATTCCTCACAAGCGTCACCAGTGTGTTCTAGGTGACTGCAGATCCTGTGAGGTTGGCGGTAGTCACACAGAGGCCCTCCTGTGGGAAACCAATGCAGGACTTGGCACTTGTAAAGGCCTCCATCAGATTTGCATATTCTTCGTTGGGAATCCACCTGATTTGGCTTCAAGCTAATTCAGAAGCACTGAGCAGTCACCTGCATCCCAAGGGGATGGGGAGGTGGTAGTAGAGGAGGAGGAGGAGGAGGAGGAGGTGGCGGAGCCGCCACCTACCTCGTGGATTTCGTGTAATAATATAAGAACAGCTCTTTCTGAGTCTGATGGTGCACAGCCACACATCAGGAATTTGGGAGGCTAACGGAGGAGGATTTTGAAGCCGAAACCAATTTTAGCTATGTAAGGAGATTCTGTCTCAAAACCCTCCATGGGGTCTCAGGATGACCTTGAACTGTGTGTGTTCGTGTATGTTCGTGCGTGTTCGTGTTCGTGTTCGTGTGTGTGTGTGTGTGTGTGTGTGTGTGTACATGTACACACACCAGGCCCACACGAGCCACCCCATGCACGTGGAGGTCAGAGGATAACTTCTGTGAGTCACTTCTCTCCTTCCACTGTGGCTCTGGGAATTGAAGGCAGGTCATCAGGCCTGTGTGGAAAATTGCTTTTGCTTTCTGGGCCACCTTTCTTGCCTGACCTTGAACTTCTAATCTTCCTGCCTCCACCTCTGGAGTGCTTAGATTACAGGTGTGCACCGTCACTACGCTTGGGTTTGGTGCTGGGAAGTCAACCCAAGCCTGTAGGTATACCAGGTGCATACTCTTACCTAGTGAGCTACATCCCTGCTGAAAAATACTTTTTTTATAATTTATTTATTAATTTTATTTTACGTGCATTGGTGTTTTGCCTGCATGTATGTCTGTGAGGGTGTCAGGTCCCCTGGAACTGGAATTACAGACAGTTATGAGCTGCCATGTGGGTGCTGAGAATTGAACCCTCATCCTCTGGAAGATCAGCCAGTGAGTGCTCTTAACCCCTGAGCCATCTCTCCAGCCCCCTGAAAAATATTTTTTAGGCTGTCACTGTACATACTGTGAGGTGACTGATCGGAACAGTGTTATTTTTGGAGTTTCCCCGAGTCCTACCTAAAAGGGCCACTAGTGTCCTGTCACCTGTTCCCTAGTGACAGGAAGAAAACTTAGACTTGTCTTAGAACTTGGCCTACGGCGCCAAAGGACCCCAAGTTGAGTCCCAGATCCCTTCCTGTTCTGAGGACTCTGGAGTCTGAAGTCAGGGCTGTCTCTCTGGGTATGACCTGCTACTCTGGTCACCCAAATGCTGCACAGGATCACTGGCCCTGAGCCATCAGGCCCTGGAGGAAGCTTCATGTGGGTCTGTGTGGTTGAGGGTCTCGGCCTCTGTGGTCTCTCCGGTTTGCATCTCGCTCCTATTTGTCGGTGTTCACAGCCCTTGTAAAGTCCCTGTGTTCAGGCCCTGAGAACACCGACAGCAGGCCAGTGTGGCAGGACAGAGGACAGGAAACATCACACAGGTGAAGCACTCAGCTTCTGCGTGTAAATAATTAGAAAGTGACTGGGGCTGGCTGGAAGAGTGTCCTGCAGTCCCGGAGTTGTTGGTGAGTAAAGGTCCCTGAGGAGGTGGCCGTTAGGTAGGGGCCAGGATGAGCAAATGGCAGGGTACTTTTATTTTTGAGTCAAGGTCTCCAGTAGTCCATCCTGGCCTTGACCCTGTAGAGGAGGGTGGCCTTGAACTGACTCTTCGGCCTCCATCCTCACCCTGCAGTGCTGAAATAGAAACATGTCCCACCCCACCCATTTCTGTGTGGTGCTGGAGATCAAGACCCAGGGCTTCGTGCATATTAGGCAGGCAACTTAGCCACATCCCCAGCCCTTTATTGATGCTGAGGATGTCTCCCTGTGTGCTTCTGGCTGGCCTGGAACTCACTCTGGAAATTGGCAATCCTTCTGCCTCGGCCTCCTGAGTCCTGGGACCTCAGCCATGTCCCAGCAGGATATTTCTAATCACGTTGCCTCCCCCCACCCCTGCTAAGGACCGAACCCAGGGCCTTGAGCCTAGGCAAGCGCTCTACCACTGAGCTAAATCCCCAGCCCCCCACATTGCCTCTTTAGAGGTTGATTTCTGGATGGGGCAGTTCTGTCAGTCCCTGTGGCATCAGAGCTGCAGGGTCTGGGATGTCCCACAGCTGAGTTGTTTTCGGGAGTTCTGTATCAGTCCAGGCCCTGGTTGTACTAGATCCTGTGTTGAAACCCCTAAGGAAATAACCCAATCACAGCACTGCTTTGCCACGGAGCCTCCAGAAGCCCCAGCGGGGAAAACCTCTCACCAGCGGAAGGCAGGCCTCTCCAGAGTGCCAGTGCCCGGCCTGCACTCCTGTCTTAACTCTCTTGCTGCTTGCTAATAAGATATGCAAATTACCAGGGCTGTGAAATCCTAGACCCGTTCCATCTTCTGTTTAATTAGCATTTAATCTAATCTGGTTTTAATTTTTTCACACTGGCACCCTAATTAAATGTTAGGGTGTTAGTCTTAACAATTAAATTATATTGGCAAATAGAGTCTTCAAGAAACTTGACCTTTTTTCAAGTCAGCGCCCTCTCCAGCTAGATGCAGATATTAATTAGATTCTGCGAGATGCGGCTTCTAGGTCCATTGATGAACCCATTCAGCTGTTTTCCTGTGGTTATGGTCCTCGATGCCATGAGGCGCACACAGCCAGTGAGCTGGCCCCAGCAGGCAGTGGGTTCCAGCTGAACAGGTTTGTCAAAAGCCTCCTGAGGGCCAAGTGAACTGAGCTTACACTTCAGCAGTGGGTGTTGACTTGGCAGGAGGGCTGGGGTGGGAGGCGGGGCTGAGGCCTGGAGGCCTGGAGCGACCTTGAAGTGGTTTTCCCCTCTCATTGATAGGAGCTCGTCCTTAACTTGTGATTCTCAAGTGATGACCGCTGGGAATGTTGGGACTTGAGTAAGTCACATGGTGTCTAGAGATACCACTGTATTCCATAGCAATACTTCGGGGATGGAGTGCAGAGGCGGGAGGCCTTGCCACTCCCAGCTGAGAAAGGGTTCAGAGGTTATTCCGGAGTAGAGATTGGGAGGCAACAGATAGAACAATTTGAAGAATAGTTTTCCTAGTGAGGCAGCAGATGAGTGGCAGAATAAACCCCAAGACATGGCTTGGTGGGAATTCAAGGCTTAAGGATGATGGAAGACAGGGTCTTCTCCCTGACCACATACCAGCGCAGGGTGCCGCTAGAGCCATGCTGCCGTGGGAAGGCGCAGTTCATGGCAGCCTCTCATTGAGCCACCCCAAGCCCCAGCCTCTTGCTTTACCCTTCGGAGAAGGCCCAGGTCCTCTGGTGTCTCATATTATTACACATACGCTTGTGCCTCTGGGTGCAGGTCTGTAGCGCAGTTCTAAACCTCCAGAGGAAAGTCCCGGAACGTTCACATAGCAGTAGTGTTGTGTTCACAGGTGGCCTTTCTACTCTTGGAGTTTCTGTTTGTGTGTGTGGCTGGCTACAGGAGCCAGGAGGCCAGGTTAAGACCGTCGGGACTGGGGATGCAGGGGCAGCTGCGTTTTGGTGAGGGACCTACGAGTCCTGGACTTCTTTCTCTAGTCTCTCTTTCTCTATTGCCTGTCTCTATTCTGTAAGGCAGAGGACAATTTGCAGGCATCTTTCCTTTTACCTGTGGGTCCCAGATACTGAACTCAGGTCTGTGACCTGCCTGGCCATTTCTCTGGCCCTGCTCTTTGTGCAGGCTTATTTTCGTGCTCGCCTGGTCTATGAAGCCGGCCTCTCTGGGGCAACATGAAGACCTGTAACCCTCTCACCTCTGCCAGGTTTTCCGGACAGACTTGATCACAGCCATGAAGATCCCAGATTCGTACCAGCTCAGCCCGGATGACTACTACATCTTGGCGGACCCATGGCGACAAGAATGGGAGAAAGGTGTGCAGGTACCTGCCGGAGCGGAGGCCATTCCAGAGCCTGTGGTGAGGTGAGCCAGGTGGCCAGGCTAGGACCATTGGGGAAGGGCAGGAAGGGGAGGCTGGTTTTGGTGAGAGATCTACTAGTTCTAGGATTCCTTCTGAGCCTGTCTCTACTAGTGGTTAATTCTCTTGCCAGATAAAAACAACAACAACACACACACACACACACACATTGGTCCAGAAATACTGGTAGAGATAGAGACCTAGGAGGCTTTGGGCTTGAACTAGCTCTGAAGCCCAATTACCTTGGTCCAAATTGCCTTTTGCTTTCAATAGGACCTTGAACCAGAAATGTAATCTTTCTGGGTCTCGTTTTTCTTGTTTCTGAAGTAAGGGAGATGACTGTTTTCCTAGTGGTTGGAGAAGGGGAAGTGAATAGTGTGTGCCCAAAGACTCAGGGTGGGACCCGCATACAACAGAGGTTACAGAAACGGCTAGGGTTGGAATGTTGCCATTCTATACATCGGGCAGAGCGGCCCAGGGAAGTCTGCAGACTTTTGACTATCCCTTATAATGGGAATAAGCCATGTTCTGAAGTTCTTTTTTTTTTTTTTTTTTTTTTTTTTTTTTTTTTTTTTTTTTTTGGTTTTTCGAGACAGGGTTTCTCTGTGTAGCTTTGCGCCTTTCCTGGGACTCACTTGGTAGCCCAGGCTGGCCTCGAACTCACAGAGATCCGCCTGGCTCTGCCTCCCGAGTGCTGGGATTAAAGGCGTGCGCCACCACCGCCCGGCCTGAAGTTCTTTTAAACTACCCTTTAAAGAAGTTCTTAGAGGATCCTGGTGCCCCCCCACCCACTAGGGGCCTAGGAAACACTCACTGGTGTCACCCACTGAGAAGTCTGTCCAGTAGGGCTGGGTCAGAGTAGAATCCTCAAGGGCTTCATAACCTGCTGGTCTTATGGGCAGAGACTTGCCGGGATGTAACCACATACGGTCTTGCCTTAAACTACAGACTATACTCAAGTATTTCATTCTGAACCTGAGGGCACCGGTGGCCTAGCCTCCCTGTCCCGCCAGCTCACCTGAGTTGGGCAGTTTGTTAATGCCCCTTCCTGGGCTTGGCAGCTTCAGTGGCTTTTACTTTTGAGGCCAAGTAGATGAGGGTCAGGGCAAAGGTCACAGCTGTCCCCTCCTCTGACATTGGCACATTGCTTCCTGGCAACCACATCTGTGAAGAGCCTGCTTCATCCAAGCCCTGTGCTAGGATTGCAGACAAGGGAGACTCAGACCAACCGAGGTACTCTGAGGGACTGGGTGTGGGAAGGCCTTTCCTCCAGTGACATTAGCATCTGGGGGCTCTGAGAATGAGGAAGCTTAGGCCCATCCGGAGTGCCTGGGAGTATACATGGATGGGTAGGTGGGTGGATGGGTGAATTGGTGGATGGATGGGTAGGTGGTTTGGATGGGTGGGTGGATGGAGATGGGTGGATGGGTGAGTGGGTGGATGGGTGGGTGAGTGGGTGGATGGAGATGGGTGGGTTGGTGGGTGGGTGGGTGGATGGTTGGATGGGTTGGTGGGTGGATGGATGGATGGGTGGATGGATGGTTGGAGGGTTGGGGGGTGGATCGATTCATTCTTAGTGTCCACATCCCTTCTAGGGCCTGTAACATGGTCCAAGATTGTAGTGAGTTTAGTGTCCTGACCTTGTCAGTCAGGAGAACCTTGACCTGACTTCTCTCCAAGGCAGTCTGCACCTCTATGAAACAGGGATGATATTAATATGAGTGACCACCTGATGATGTGGCATCAGGATTAAATGAGAATCCTCATGCCAAGCTATCACCGGATGTGCCAAGGCCAGGGGGATGAAGAGGGACAGGCTAGCCACTGAACAAAGAAGCAAGTCCTGATGGGAGTCACCCAGAGTCTGACCTCTCTACTTGATGGCAATGTCAGGTGCTTCTGGAAACATCTATCGGCACGAATGACAGTTTACTGCAGTTGCCTCTACCCCCTGGTGACTTGGCTTCATTCAGTCTCTAGGGTATTTTATCTGATGACATGGAGAGGGGCCATGCTGTCCTGGCCTCCTGATGGACAGTCCTAGCAACCTTCATCTGATTTAGTGGTTTGATTGTTGTAGCCCAGCTGGGTTTTTTGTGTGTTTGTTTGTTTTTTGTTGACACGGGGTCTCATGTGTCCCAGACCAGTCTTGAACTTACTATATATCCAAGGACTATATATATCCAGCTAGTACTGTGTGTGTGTGTGTGTGTGTGTGTGTGTGCATTACATCCACAAAGTTCTTTTTTTTTTTTTTTTTTTTTTTAAGAGAGCTTTATTTATTTTATGTATGTGGGTGTTTTGTCTGTGTGGGCCCAAAGAGGCCAGAAGAGGGTGTTGGATCCTCTTGGAGTTAAGAGTTATAGATGGTTGTGAGCCACCATGTGGGTGCTGGGAACTGAACCCGGGTCCCTTGGAAGAGCAGTCAGTGCTCTTAACCCCTGAGCCATCTCTCCAGCCCCCTCCACAGCAGTCGATGTGCATGTCTGCCCTAAGTTAAAGATATTCAGAGTCTCGCCGGGCGGTGGTGGCGCACGCCTTTAATCCCAGCACTCGGGAGGCAGAGCCAGGTGGATCTCTGTGAGTTCGAGGCCAGCCTGGACTACCAAGTGAGTTCCAGGAAAGGTGCAAAGCTACACAGAGAAACCCTGTCTCGAAAAACCAAAAAAAAAAAAAAAAGATATTCAGAGTCTCATCCCTCAGGAAAGACGTACTGAGGTCGGCAAACGTGTCCTTTGGGTTCACCACACCCCACCTTCCCAGGTTCCCCAAGACCAGTGCTACCACCTGCCTGGGTACTACAGCCTCCTGGAAGCCTTTGTGGCTGCTACCTTGGGGGACACTGAGAGCCTCCCAAGTCAAGCCTTTTGCCATCATTCAGTGATCACACTTGCAGGGTACATAGTACTGTCCCCATTTTACAGATGAGGAAGTTGGGAAACTCTGGGGAATTTCCTATGGGGCCTAATAGGCCGCTGGGCCAGGAAATGACAGACCACAGTAACAAACCCTGGGCTGTCCCTGTGAGGCCTAGAGTGCGAGCATTAGGCATACTCTGACCCCTCTCCCCCAAGTACTGTCCCAGCCTGACTCCTTTGCCCCACCCTGGCCTTTGCTGCCCACCTCATGGTCCAAACTCTGCCCCTGAGGGTTTGCACTGTCCCTTTAGACTTGGTCCTGGGCAAACCCAGCCTCTGGTGTTGTCTGCTCTGGAATACAGGCTTTGCTCTCCCCTGCAGGTCTTAAAGCTTTCCTTCCACCCCGTCCAGCCGCCAGCTGTGTCTGAGGGTGAGGCCTTGGCTCAGGGTCAGGTCAGTCCACGCCTGGTGGGAGAGGCTCTTTCTGGAGCGTGTCCCTCAGCCCTGGCTCCCCAGAGGCCTGCCAGGTGGCCCCAGTGAAGCAAGCAGGTGTGACTGGTGTTACACAGTAGGTGGCTGTGCAGATAGGGATGCTCAGACGCTCTACTAAGCATGTGCTTGGGGCACACACAAAGCTGGACTGTGACAAAATTATAGGCTGTGCTTTTAAGAGATGTTCATTTGGAGTGACAGTTTCTTGGGAAAGGCAGCATTTGGTTGGACCGAGGGCAGAGCGTTGGCTTCTATCTGGAATTATCTACTTGGCGTGGGAGGAGAGGCCTGCCATCATTGTCGCCTAAGACTCCGATGAGGGCTTCTCATGTGGGGTGGTGCTGCTGACCCTTAACCTTTGACCCCTTCCCTGTCTCCTCTCTGAGTGACCTCCAAGCCTACAGGCTTTTCTCCCTGCTTGCGCCCCTGCCTCCCTGTGCCCAGCATCCTTCCTGTCCCCTTGCTGACACCAAGGCATTTCCTGAAGCCTGGGGCCTTCCTGAAGCTCAGCCCTGTCCCTGTGCCATCTTGAACCCTCCCCTCCCCTTCCCTTCCCAGCCCACGCTGAGTCACAGCCCTTGGCAAGCCCTACCTCCGACCCCAGGAGGCCTCCTGGGCAAGTGTGGGGCCTCTCAGGCCTGGCAGGGCTGGCCAGATGGAGGCCAGGCTCCAGACAATAACCATGGCAACCAGTGGGGTATGGGAAGGGCTGGCATTTTGAACTGGCCTCAAAATCTGATGGGTAGAACACAGATGTGTGAAGAGGACCCCACCCAGCCGAGGCAAAATGCCCCTTATTTCCCATTTCAGGAGGAGAAAGGTGGTTAACATCTAGAGATCTTACACACACACACACACACACACACACACACACACACACACACACACGAACGCCCGCCCCCCCCCAATCCCCGATACCTAGCACTTTGTGAAGAGTTTTCTTTGTGTCAATCCTGGCCATCTTCTCACCAAGTGCCTAAGATAGGTTGTGTTATTGTATTAGTGGTGTTCTGTTTGAGGAGTGGGAACCCGAGGGAACAGACAGTCAGATGGAGCCTTGGTGCCTGCAGCAGGTCCCTGGGGCCTGGGACGGTTTCAGAATTTGGGGAGGCAAGCAGAAGCAGTAAGAAACAGGATACCTATGTGGTCCATGGTGTGTGGCCAACATGTCACTGTGGCAGGAGACCTTTCATCCAGATAGCCCTCTCCTGAGTTGTACAGTGGAAACCTGTAAAGCTCAAACTCCTCAGAAAAGCAGACAGACTCAACTTCCGCTCGAGACCGTGACACCTCCAGGTTGTTGATGATAAGGGACCAGGATTATGAAGCCATGTAGTCAGTCTTTTAGTCCTAGCCTGGAGAGGTATGCCAAAGGGTCTAGAGTCTAGCTGGCTCTATCTCACTTGTCCCCAAGGAGCTGGCACAGGGCATTGCCCAGGATGGCACTTGGGACACCTCCTGCAGTCCAGGTTGAGAATAGCCCTGGCTGGGCAAGGCAGATGTTACTGTGGTAGGCCAGGACTACGTCATTCCCACGTGGTCCTCACTCTGCCTGCCTTACAGCCCTTCGGGTCTACTAGTCCTGTGGATCCATAGTTAATGGAGTCTATAAGGCAGACTGGCAACAAGGAAAGAAATGGAAAGAGGGGATGGATACGAGGGATGGGCCCTGTGGGGCATCAGCATCTCATGTCATACCCTGGGCCACCAGTTCCTCAGCCAGGCTGACTGAGAACCAGTTAAGGCCCCTTCCTTTACCACTCCGTTCTTGGTTTCACAGGCTCCTCCCACCACTGAAAGGTCCCCCTACACAGGTGTCCCCAGATAGCCCCACACTTGGTGAGGGTGCCCACCCTGACTGGCCAGGAGGCAGCCGCTATGACCTGGATGAGATCGATGCCTATTGGTTGGAACTCCTCAACTCAGAACTCAAGGAAATGGGTAGGTAACCCTTCTGGGCCAGGTGTGTGTTGCAGCTGGCAGGGACCCTCTTCTTCCGGACCCCTCATAGTGTCGACGCCTCCAGAAAGGCAGTGGCTGTGACTGGGGGACATCCCTACAGCTTTACTGTCAGGTGTGTCTTTCATTGTCTCTGCCTCCCAAGTATCTACAGTTGTCAGGGGGAGGTAAAACTAGCAAGTAATTCACAGGGCTCAATGACACGTGGAGAGAGCATGCAGGTAGAACTGGGTGTTGGTGGGCATGAGCCTCCTGGATGAAGCCTGTTGATATGTCCCAGGAAAGATCAGCCCGGTCATTATCTGAGTGTACACAGAGAACGTACACACAGTGCAAGCAGATTTCTGGAGCCAGCTGCATCCCAGAGACACCTGTGTTGCATGCATACATGTGAGGGAGTGGTGGAGGGCAGGCTGTAGACAGTGAGGCAGCCATGATGAGCAAACCTTTGGGACTAGATGGTTCCTTTGTCCTTGACGGAGCTGAGGTCCTGGTCACACTGTAGGTGGATGGATGGAGCCTTCCCCATGGCATTTGCCCTGATTGCTGCAAAGTCTGCTGAACTCCTAATGGTGTCCTCTGCTGTCCTGCCCACAGAGAGGCCTGAGCTGGATGAGCTAACGTTAGAGCGTGTTCTAGAAGAGCTAGAGACGTTGTGCCACCAGAACATGGCACAGGCCATTGAGACACAGGAGGGGCTGGGCATCGAGTACGATGAGGACGTGGTCTGTGACGTGTGCCGCTCCCCTGAAGGCGAGGATGGCAATGAGATGGTCTTCTGTGACAAGTGCAACGTCTGTGTGCACCAGGTGGGTGGACCCTGTCACTCTCTTCCTGACATATGCTGCCTGAGCCCTGATGAGGCTGGTTGAGTTGGTTATGGGAGCATGGGCACTGTAGACCAAGATCCCGGAGAAGGACTAGAGGCAAAGACGTTAGGGACATTAGTGCTTTGCAGTACCTGGGACATCCAGGGTCTCCTTGGCTCAGGCCTGCTAGCCAGACCTAAGCAAGTGTCCTTTGGGGAGTCTGTCTTCTCTATATCTTTTTCAGGTCTTCCCCTCCAAAACTGCCCCAGCTCCTCACATCCTGACCTTAAAGGGACAGCAGCAGCAGGTAGTGATGGAGAGCCGGCTGCCTAGTTTCAAAGCGTGGTTCTGCCTTTCACAATTTATGAGACTTAGGGCAAAGTTCCTAGCTTCTCTGGAGGCTCTGTTCTGTAAACTGTAAATGAGTGTGAGCCGTCGGAGCAGAGATGTAAGTATGACTGCTGTGTGGTAGCGTGCTTGCCTGACATTCAGGGGGCCTTGGATTCGATCCCCAGCGTTACCCCCAACCCCCCAGAAGCGAATTGTTGATGATAAACTATTTGCTTAGTGAAAGACAGTAGGGCTGAGCCTGTGAGATGGCCCCGTGAGTAAAGGCACCTGCTTGAAAAAGCAATGGTGACCTGAGTTCAATACCTGTATACAGATGGAAGGAGAGAACCGACTCACAGAATTGTCCTCAAATTTCCACATGTTTCACAGGCCCATGGCCTGCTATATTCTGTCCCTGGTAAATTAACTTAAGAAATACATACAGTATGACTATGCTAGAGTGTTTCTTTTTTTTTTTCCCCCCCCTTTATTTTTTGGTTTTTCAAGACAGGGTTTCTCTGTTTAGCTTTGTGCCTTTCCTGGATCTCGCTTTGTAGACCAGGCTGGCCTCGAACTCACAGAGATCTGCCTGGCTCTGCCTCCCGAGTGCTGGGATTAAAGGCGTGTGCCACTAGAGTATTTCTTACTGTTGTTATTGTAACAGAGCAAGCCAGAGTCCCTTTCTTTTTTTTTTTAAGATTTTTTTTTTTTAAGTGTGTGTGGGAGTGGGTAATTATGCATGTATAAGTGACTGCCTGTGGAGGCCAGAAGCAGCCAATCCCTCTGGAGCTGGAGTTAGAGGTGGTTGTGAAGTGCCGGATGTGGGTGCTGGGAACTGAACTCAGTCCTCTGAAAGAGCAGCAAATGCTCTTAACTGCTGAGCCATCTCTCCAGTCCAGTTACTCTTTGTTTATTTTTTAAAAATGGTTTTATTATTTTATGTGTAGAGGGACGTTTTGCCTCATGTATGTAAATGAGTTAGGTGTGTGCCTGATTCCCAGGGAGGCCAGAGGAGGAATTGGCGTGAGAGATGGTTGTCAGCCATCATGTGGGTGCTGGGAACTGACGCTTGGGTCCTCTGCAGAGCAGCAAACGCTCTTAACTGCTGAGCCATCTCGCCAGCCCGTAGATCCCCTTTCTTGATCTCCGGTCTTGGGGCTCTGGGTCCCTTGTATCTGTGGCCTTGTGGTCCAGACCTGACTTGGAGCCAGGGAACTCACTCTGGCTCCCAACTTGGAGGCATATGTACCCACTACAGCCGAACTAGACAGATCCTGGGAAGCTGAGGAGCAGGGCCTTGAGCTAGCTACCCAGCAGCTCTTGGGTCCATGTGTGTCTCCTCCACCATGGCATGACAGGAGAAGTTGGGGTGGTCACTGTTTTCACAGACTCCTGTAGAAAAAAGGACGAAAGCTTAGACCTTGGTCTTGGAAGCTTTAGAACCACTTTTGTATTCAATTCAGGAAGCAGTTGAGGTTCTCCCTAAAGCCCATGCTGGTTAGGAACTTTTGGCTAACACAGGTCTTCCAGCAGAGAGCAGCCCCCACCTCTTTACCAGAGGATGGGAATGTACACCCTCAGGAACTCTCTGGCACCACTGCCAAGTCTCTGACCAGACATAGCCCATTTGCCGATGCCCCTGACCTATGACCACCTGCTCTGTTCCCAGGCATGCTACGGGATTCTCAAGGTACCTACGGGCAGTTGGCTGTGCCGGACATGTGCCCTGGGAGTCCAGCCCAAGTGCCTGCTCTGCCCCAAGCGAGGAGGAGCCTTGAAGCCTACCAGAAGTGGGACCAAGTGGGTACATGTCAGCTGTGCCCTGTGGATTCCTGAGGTGTGTAGGCGTGGGAGGCAGAAGATTTCAGTGAGTAGAACGTGGGGAAGGGATGTGTGGCGAGCTTAGGTCGGGCCTGGCAGAATTCAGGTGAGAGTACAGGAAGGAAAGGACTGTTGGGCTCCCGTGAAGACTCAGGGAGTCAAGTCTAGGAATAACGGGAACATTGTCTGTGGACCTGGTCGTAGGTCAGGTGCAGTGTCTGTTGTGAAGTGGGGTATCGAGCCACTGGGACATTCAGGAGGGATGATTTGAAGTCCAGACTTCAGCCCAGCAGGGGGGACTCAGATTATGTGATCCATTGACACAAGGCTTTGGTTAAAATCAGAACAAAACCAGCTTTGGTACTGCAAATCCAGCCCCTGGAGGATGGAGGTAGAAGGTAAAGGGTTCAAAGTCTTCACCAGCTACATCTTGAGTTCAGTGCTAGCCTGGGCTGTATGATATCCTTCTCAAAACCAAGCAGGACACAGACAATCCCCTTGTCTGGAGGTAACAGCAGGGAGTTGGTTTGTGGGCCTGCCTTATAGCTGGGATTGGGGTGCAGAGGTAGCCTGTGGCTGGGGTCACGTGGGAGGGCCGTGGACAGCAGGCTGGGTCCACAGTGGCCATCCATTTTTTTTTTTTAATGTGCACATTTGTCTGTGAGGGTGTCGGGTCTCCTGGAACTGGAGTTACAGACAGTTGTGAGCTGCCATGTTGGTGCTGGAAATTGAACCCGGGTCCTCTAGAAGAGCAGCCAGTGCTCTTAACCACTGAGCCATCTCTTTAGCCCCAGAAAATACAAATTCCTGGACTGTTTGCTAGTTGTTTTTGTTTTTAGTTTTTGCGGGGTATTTTTTTTTTTTTTTTTTTTTTTTTGAGACAGGTTTCTCCGTGTAGTTTTGGTACCTGTCCTGGATCTTGCTCTGTAGACCAGGCTGGCCTCGAACTCACAGAGATCCACCTGGCTCTGCCTCCCGAGTGCTGGGGTTAAAGGTGTGCGCCACCACCGCCCGGCCCATTATTTTCTTTTAAATGTGAGATGCTACAATTCACCAGGGTTTTGCTCAGCTCTTCTGTATTGAAACACCGGTCCCTTGCTGTTGGTGCCTAGAAACAAGCCAGGAGAGAGACCCCGTCAGCATGTGGCCTTTCCCCTTCTGAGTCTCAGTCCAGAGGTTCCCACTGGGGTCCACCTTACCCTTCTCGGGGTCGTGGTTATTTGTGTCAAATTTGCATCTTGAAGACTAGGACTGCCTCTCAGTGCCCTCTCTCCTGGTTACAACAGAGACAGACGGACCTATTAAGGACCCCATCCTTGGGGGCTGGCGAGATGGCTCAGCAGGTAAAGGTGCTTGCTGCCAAGCTTGACAACCTGAGTTCAGTCCCCAGGACCTACGTAGTGGAAGGAGAGAACTAAATCCTGCTAGTTGTCCTCTGACCTCCACACCTGAGCTGTGACATACATGAACATACGTGCACACATGCACCTCTGTCTCAGCCTTCACTCCCAGGCACACGCTTCTCTTAGCCAGCTATGTTCTTACACACTCTGGGGCTAGATCCAAGTGAGCAGGTACTTGATTGGCCCAGGCCGGGGAACTCAGACCCCAAGCTCAGGGAGGACTTGGGATTTGTGAGTTCAGCCATGGCTCCGTCTGCTCACTACCTGGTTACAGCAGACAGCTTCCCATGTGGGCACTGATGCAGCCCCCCTGTATTCTGCCCAGGTCAGCATCGGCTGTCCAGAGAAGATGGAGCCCATTACCAAGATCTCACATATTCCAACCAGCCGCTGGGCCCTGTCCTGCAGCCTCTGCAAAGAGTGTACGGGCACCTGCATCCAGGTAGGTGGCCTGCTCCTTCCTGCTGCCCTGAGCCTGCTTCTTACCAGACATGCACATGGGCTGCCTAAAACACCACTAGTTAACCACCATCCCCTGTGGCTACACCTCTGATGGGCCTGAGAGCCTCAGAACTGGGGTCATGCTTGGTGCATACACCCATCAGGAAGGTACATTTCATTTATCCCCAGGCCTCCAACGCATAGGGACAGACCCCACCCATGGAGTGCTAAGAACTTTGCTTGCCCCACAAGAGCAGGTGTCTCTGGGCTTGAAGAATGGTACATTGGCCCTTGAGACTGCAGCCCTGATACTTAGATGGAGATCTAAGTTCCTCTCCAGCTCAGAAAATGGGCCTTCCTGACACAAGACGGACTTAACGGGTCTACCTGTGATGATGACTCCCATCTCGGTGATCTTTAGGCAAGCCCCGTGGTTCTGATCCCGATTTGGAGGGAGCTGAGGATTTGCTTTTCCCACAAAGCAGGGTTTGCGGTGCTTCTGGTCTATGCTGTGGGGGTGGGAGACCACCTTTGTCCCTCTCATCTCCCCCCAGGAGCACGGGTGACCTTGCAAATAGGCCTCCACCCCATTTATCAGCCCTCCAGAAGGGCTAGTTTGACAAACTGGTTCCAGCGGTCCAGTCCCTAGTCAAGGCTGGGAGGATTGGTCCACTCGTAAGCTGTTCGGACAAGAGAAGGCAGGGATTTATAGCTGCTCCCAGAGAGCAGAACCTGGGCAGGCTCCTGGCTTTGATGACAGTGTAATAAAGAAGGCTGTGACCCTCGTCAGCCTCCCCCACCCCTGCCCTCTAATCCCAAAGTCATATAGCCCACAGGACAGTGCATCTTGTCCCCAGGAGAGTCACCGCCTGGTGGTTGTCTCCCTCAGGGTGTCTGGGGTTTGTTCTGTTACCTTTCCAGCTGCCCCGGGGCTCCTGTTTGTCCTGCCAAAGCTCCTTTAACGCCGTGGGCTGTTGGAGGGTCTCCCCAGCATTGTGTGCTTCCCCCGTGCCCTCGATGAACCCCTCCGTGGTCCCTGGGGCTCCCTTAGTGCCTGACACTGTCCTTCCCCCTCTCTCCAGTGTTCCATGCCTTCCTGCATCACAGCATTCCACGTCACGTGCGCCTTCGACCGCGGCTTGGAAATGCGGACTATATTAGCCGACAACGATGAGGTCAAGTTCAAGTCACTCTGCCAGGAGCACAGTGACGGGGGCCCTCGGAACGAGCCTGCTTCTGAGCCTGCGGAGCCCAGCCAGGCCATCGAGGACCTGGAGAAGGTGACCCTACGCAAGCAGCGGCTGCAGCAGCTAGAGGAAAACTTCTATGAGCTGGTGGAGCCGGCTGAGGTGGCCGAACGGCTGGACCTGGCGGAAGCACTGGTCGACTTCATCTACCAGTACTGGAAGCTGAAGAGGAGGGCCAATGCTAACCAGCCGCTGCTGACGCCCAAGACCGATGAGGTGGACAACCTGGCCCAGCAGGAGCAGGATGTCCTCTATCGCCGCCTGAAGCTTTTCACCCACCTGCGGCAGGACCTGGAGAGGGTAAGTGGCCCTGGTGGGTAAAAGGCCTTCTTACTCCATGTGCCCTGCCTAGGGGCAGCCAGGACTCGGGGGCATGAGGGCTGCCAGTTAGAAGACACTATAGGATGACACATGCTTCACAGACAGACCCTGCCAACTCTTGGTCTTTGAGTCTCAGCCTCTCCCTCCCTCCCTCCCTCCCTCCCTCCCTCCCTCTGTCTCTCGTCCTCCTCCTCCTCCTCCTCTTCTCCTCTGTCTCTCTCTCAGAGGGGATGCGAGACAGGGTTTCTCTGCGTAACAGCCCTGGCTGTTCTGGAACTTGTTCTGTAGACCAAGTTGGCCTTGAACTCACAGAGATCCACCTGCCTCTGCCTCCCGAGTGCTGGGATTAAAGATGTGTGCCATCACACACCTTTTGAATCTCTCTTGTTCCAGCTCTTTCTCAGGCCTTGGGTGAAGGTGGCCTATAGGGACAGGAGGGAAGGATACTAGCAGCCATTGCCTTCAGCCCCCCTTCTGACCCCTGAGAACGATGACCGGGACTGGAGGAGCCAGTGTTACCCAGGATACCTCTGCCCTGAGGTATTGAGAGCAGGAATTGTCCAGTTACCAAGCAAGCTTGTGCTGGCCAGAACTGGGTAGGCAGGAGTGAGTGGTGGATGTGACACCCATGGACTTTCAGGCAGAGAACAAGAAACAAGGAATAGATGACACATGACATCACACATCCCCCAAAGAGTTAGTCCAGGCCTGGCCTGGGTGAATGAGCCACACATACCTCCATCTTTGTTCTGGGAGACAGGGTAGAGGTATGGCTTGGTGTCCCAGGTGGTGGTACATATGGGGCTGAGGGAGGTGACATGTCTGGATCTGAAAACCATTCCTCTGAACCCAGGAGCTGCTCTGGCGTCTCCTCTCTGAACATAAAATTCTAGGGTTCAAAGAACTGTAGAATTATGTCACGGTGTCCTTCATGAATCCAGGTAACATGTGACCTCTTCCTGGGCTGTGTTAGGAAGCAGTCCTCATTGGAAGCCTCAGAGGGACTTCATGGTTGGCTACTTTTCTTATCTGTGCCTCAGTGAGCCCGTCTGTCAAATGGGTGGGACACCTGAGCAGGTGATGTGCTGTGGCGGGTGGCAGTGACTGAATTCAGCTTCCCTGTTCTCTACACATCTGCCCTGGGGCCTGGGTAAGAGAGAAATGACCCTGGTGGCCCAAGAGGGAACTTACTGCCTGACAGCCACTAAGTCCATCACCAGGTCAGAAGGCTGTGGTGTGGCAAGAATCGCATGTCCCCGGTCCAGCCAGGGCAGAGGGGAAAGCGGGTTGCATTGCAGCCGCCGTGGCCTGGACAGTTCAGCCTCCTGTCACAAGGAGACCGCAGCTCCTTCCAGGGTTGTCCTGAGGCCTCCAAGTCCACACCCCCCAGGTCTCCAGTGCAGAATGCTATGCCTCTTGTTGCTTCTCAAAGGACCTAGCAGATGTTACATCATGGTCTGTGCTGGCCAGCCCCATGGTGGCCCCCACCTGATCTAACTTCCCGAGGAAGAGCTTCCCTGCCCTGGAGGCAGGCGCCGCCCATGGGGCTCAGGAGGAGGAACGGGTAGGAAGCCTTCCTGTCTTGGGCTGGAGCTTGCCTTTGGATTTCGAAGGTGGTGGTGAGGGTCAGGAAAAGCATTATTGGCTGTTTGCAGTTCTGTAGATTTTCCTAAGCAGATGTTTCCTCTTACCCCCCCATCCTCCGACCCGGGTGTCAGCTGGTCCAGGGGCTGCTGTCTGAGGCTGGTGAGGGCTGGCGTGCCAGCAAGCTAGCCAGCCAGGCTCCAAAGGCTCAGGGCAGATAAGAGCTGCCACAGACCCCTCCAAGGGCAGGTGACACCTATCTAAGCTTCTAGAAACAAGTGTGAGAGCCTACTTGGAACTCTGTGAAGTCTCTTGGGGACTTTTGACGGGAGCCCCTGTCTAAACTGCTTCCCAGAAGCCTCAGGGCTGAAGAGGAAGCAAGCTATCAGGTACCATTGACACCCAGCCCAGGCCCTCTCAGGACCACATGTTGGTGACAGACCTATGAATATCTGGGGGAGGTTCTCTGCAAAGCCGCCTGGTGGCAGTGGCCTGGCTAGTAGGCCCCGTCTCTGACCATGGCCTAGAGCCAATAGCTGAGAGAGTACCCAGCCTTTGACTGGGCACCAGGCCAGCTTGGGCCTGCTTCTGAGTGAAGGTGCAGGATGATGTTGGAGTTAGAGGTCTTGGGTGGTCTGGCCGTTCACTGATTTTAGTGCTCCCCTCCCCCAACTCCCGCCCCCAATTCTGTAACTGTTTCTGTTTCCTTTTCCAAGAAATGGAAGTAAGGATCCAACTGGCCTTGGGGTCACATAAGGACAGTGATCTCCATTGTCAGTTGTTTTATTTTGTTTGAGGCTAAGACTCACCCTGTAGCCCAGGCTAGCCTCAGACTCATGGCAATCCTTCTGCCTCACCCTCTCAAGTACTGGGATACAGGAATATGAGCCCCCTTACTCCAGCCCACTGCAGGTTGATGTTGCTGCTGTTGGCTCCATTAGCAGTTCAGCTCCTGGCGGAGGGTGAAGCCTGTGTCCCAAGAGTGGGCTCCAGAGAGCAGCAAGGCCTGGTGCTTCAGCCCGGGCATCTTCTCTGATGGTTCAGGAGCGGGGCTGCCACCGGCATGAAATTGATTTTATGGCCAGCCCAGACGATGTGCTTTCCTACAAATTTCAGCCGCAGGTCTGGACCTTGGCAGGCAGTGTGGATGGGCACAGCCACTGCAGCCTCCAGAGTTATTCACGGCTGACAGAAAAATTGCAGTAGTGGACATCAGCCTTGCAAGTGCCAGCTCATGTCCCCTAGCAACCACGCTGGCTGTCAGGCCCTGCAGGGAAGTGGTTGTGGTTCTTGCTACGTGAGTTATTCCAGAGACTGAACGGACCTTGTGTGGGAGCCAAGAGGGTGGCAGGGGCTCTCAGTCACACGGCCGCCCTGAGATGAGTCTGTGGGAGCCCCACCCCGGCTGCCGCTCCGAAGGACAGAGAGGACCAGTGGGAAGTGGACCCTGTCCCTTGCAGACTGCGCCACTTGCCTCCTTCTCAGTCCCTAGATCGGGGGTCTCTTGCCAAAATCCTTAACAACACTTGGCTGGTGGCCAGTCACTCTGTTCTCCACCTCTGTCACCACCCCGTTCTCCAGCCCTTTGTTTTCATTCAGCCCTGTGTAAGGACACCAGTCAATTGGAGAAAGGGCCCACCCTAACCCAGGATGACTTCATCTTGGCTAATTTTATCTTCTGAGACCTTATGTCCCATTCTGAGGTTCCCAGCAGGAAATCTTGGGGAATTGAACCCCCCATATAGAGGCCCTGGAAGGTGTAAGTCCGCCAGGAAGTGGTCTGATTTGCATTTCAAGAGCATTGCTGAGGGATGGTTTTACTGTCCCTGTGAAAGGCTGGGGGATGGACAGAACTGGGCTGTGAAGGGAGTTGGTGTCAGTCACAAGGAAAGACTGCTGTAAATGTACTGATGGGTCAGTTGTGGGTGGAGGCTCTGGGCTGGTTCAGCCTCCACAACTCTCCTTGGTGCAATAGGACACCCCCCCCACCGCACCCACCCCCCTGCTGCCTGGCTTTGCCTCCCCTTGCTCCATTACATTGTCCCCACAGGGCCTAGCTAGGCCTCCTGCTGGGCTTAGCTGTCCCTTTATCCAGGAAGCCTGGCAATCCTCTAGTCTTGGGTCAGGGCCACCTGGTCAGGATCTCTGCCTTGCTGGGTGGCAGGCTCTGCAAAGAAAGAGACCCTGACCGAATTGCTTGCCTACAGATTCCTCCCAGACAGTGGGTAGGCCCTGAGCCAAGCTGGTGTGCAGGTAGGGTTGTGGAGAGGAGGTTGGTTGGAAGGTGGGCCATGGTAAGAGGGTCCCAGGCTGGTACCAAGTGTCAAAATCCAGGGCTATCCCTTGAGGAAGGGACTGGACATGGGCATTGGTAAAGGTGGGGTCAGTGATGTGTGGACCGTGGTGGCGTGGTGTTCACAGCGCAGGTGAGGAGTATACACATGGAATGTCCCAGGAGAGTCCATACTGAATCCATCCTGCTGATGCTTGTAGGCTGGACTGGATCTTCTAGAATCCTCTTCACAACTAATCTCAGGAAAGGAGGAAGGCCGTACCCGACAGAGATCTGGTTATACTCCCTTGAGCTAGAAGGAGGGGTTCTGAATTAAAGGCCACTCCAAGCAGCTTAAGAACAGAGAGGCTTAGCTAAGACCCAAAAACCAACTGGGGACTAGGTGAAGAAAGACCTTGGTGGGAATAGGATTCAAGCTGAACAGCTGAGGTCAGGAACAGCTGTCCCTGTTTCTGGAAAGCTCCATCAGAGCCCAAAGGAAATGCCCGACCAAGGGAGTGTCTCAAGGGCTGAAGCCTGGCCTCGGCCCCAGAAGTGTGTGAGAACAGTAGTCAGTGTGGGGGGGGGGGGGGGCACCCTGCACAGGCACCGACAGGTCCACCTCAGATGCTTCCAGACAGCCTGAAGAACGTGCGCCTGTCCTGTAGACTAAGCCAGATGGCTTCAGAGCCTACTGTAGGGACTCTGCCTGGCTGGCCTGAGGGACTCAGAGGCTGCTGTCCTCTATGAAGTACGGCATTGTGTCGCTGTGGGTACAGGAGCGTTGGTGGGAGTGGCAGAGGCCTGCCTCAGGTCCTGGTGCAGTAGGTAGACTTGGGAAAGCTATTCTGCCAGATTGTGCTCATTTGAAAGTACAGGGCCGCTCGCTGGTGCCTTGGGGCGGGTGCTGGCTTTTACCCTGATGCTTGTATCTGAAGAGTCGCTTTGCTGGGAAAGGCAGGTGTTGGACAGGAACGAGAGGGTTGCCAAGATGAGACCAGATACTCCCTGCACACTCAGGGTTTGGGAGTGAATTTTCAAATATCTTGGGCAGAGGGGAGACCGCCGCGGTGGCCCATGTTCAAAACCCCACTTTCTCCAGCAAGGAGGCTCCTGGAGATGGCGGGTCTGGGATGGGTGGCAAGGAGTAAGGTGAGCAATCTGTCTTACGTCTCCGCAGGTTAGGAACCTGTGCTACATGGTGACAAGGCGCGAGAGAACGAAGCATTCCATCTGTAAGCTCCAGGAGCAGATCTTCCACCTGCAGATGAAACTTATGGAGCAAGATCTGTGTCGAGGTAGGCACGGCACCTCCCTGCTGGGAAGGCGTGTCTGTGGGGCCTGGAAGGGCCTGGGGCCAGAAGCCACCCGCCCGTCCCTTCTCACCACCATTGCAGTCATCAGGTCCAAATGAGACCCCGTCAAGGCCCTGGTTGTGTTAGTAGTAGACAAGGAGCCAGAGTCTGGACTGTGCCGTTCAAGCCTGCCCTCAGGGGCACCACTGGTTCCCTGGCATAGCCCAGTTCCATCAGCAGTGGCTTAGCTTGCACAAGGGCAGGTGCAGATCCAGAGTTTTCCTGGCTCCGCTGGGCTCAAGACAGTGGGCTGGAGAGGTGGATCAGAGGTTTAGAGCGCTGGCTGCTCTTCCAGAGGTCAAGAGTTCAATTCCCAGCAATGGCATGGAGGCTCACTACTGCCTGTAGTGAGATCTGGTGCCCTCTTTTGGCGAGCAGGCATACATGCAGGCAGAACACTGAACCTGAACCCTGAACCCTGGTGTGCCTGGGGTTCAGTCCTTGGGAAGGCCGCTGAGCAGAGATGGTCTCATGTGATGAGATTAAGGCTGGGATCAGCTGTGTCTTCTTGTCCTCTTTCTTTCTCTGGGTATAACGTGTATTTAGCAGACCTAGAAGCCAGGGGCAAAGGCCTTGATGTGGATTGCATTGGTTAGCCATAGAGTCTGGAAGACATGCTTAGCACCCCCATACACACGCCGTCACGCTCAAATATTGAGCATGTGCAGCAGAAACGCCTAGGTAGAGCTGTGGTGATGGGGGCTGCCGCTGCCAATTCTGCCTGGGGGTCACTCTGGGCCGTGAATGATGAGGGAGAGGTGCTGGGGACACGGCACCATTAGAGGGAATGACTGCCCCTTCTCTGCAGCTGAGCTGCTCCCTCTACCCTTTGAGGCTACTAACATTCATGGAAGCCAGGGGTGGTGGAGCATACCTGTGAACCCAGTGCCTAAGAGGTTGAAGCCAGAGAATTTCGAGTTCAAGGTCAGCCTGTGCTACATAGTGAGCTTCAAGGAAGAGGGGAGGGACGGAGGAAGGAAGGAAGGAGGGAAGGAAGGAAGAAAATTTAAATTAAAAAAAAAAGAGGAAGGGGAATTGGAGAGATGGCTCATGGGTTAAGGGCACTGGCTGTTCTTCCAGAGGATCTGGATTCAATTGATGGCACCCACATGGTGACTCACAACTGTCTGTAACTCCAGTTCCAGAGGATCCAGCGCCCTCTTCTGGCCCCTTAGGGGCTGGTAATAGAGTTTACTTGATAGAGTGCTCACGTAACACGCATGGAGCCCTGGTTTGATACACAGCACTGCATAGAACCAGGTGTTCTGGTGCACATCTGTAATCCTAGACCTTGGGAGGTGGTAGAGGCAGAAGGATCAGGAGTTTCAGGTCATCCACAGCCACATAAGTTTGAGACCACCCCCACTATATAAGAACGATTTTCTTTTTTTGTTGTTGCTTTTTGTTTTTTTGAGACGGGATTTTTCTGTGTAGCCCTGGCTGTCCTAGAACTTGCTCTGTAGACCAGGCCAGGCTGGCGCTGAACTCGAAGATCCACCTGCCTCTGCCTCCTGAGTGCTGGGATTAAAGGCTGCCTTGGCTAAGAACCATTTTCTTATCTATGTTTGTTATGTGTGTGAATGTTTTGTCTGCATATCTGTGCATGCACTGCGTGTGTCCCTAGTGCCTGTGGAAGTTAAAAGGGGCATCAGATCTTCTGGAACTGGAGTTAAAGATGGTCATGAGCCACCGTATGGGTGCTGGGAATTTAACCCAGCATAATCAAAGGCAAAAAGAAAAGAAATCACTATTGCGAACTACAGAGGTCAGACAGGGCATGGCCTTGTGGAATTGGAAGCTCTGTAGCCTCCAGACCTTTCCTGCCCACGTATAGTTTGCTCTCTGGAGCGAGAAAGTAAAGTAGTGTCCCAGGATGTGCAGGCAGTGGCCGTACAGGGTCAGGGGTATTGAGAAGGACACAGTGGCACTTGGAGGAGGCCACGCACACACGTGTCTTCCTAAAAACACACAAAGTCCTTGTGTTCAAGGATGCTGAGGGTATTGAGGTAGGAGTAGCACTTTTTGGGCACAGTATCCTATACACCAGAGGGTCTGCACCCCAACGTAGGGTCTGGAGACTCTGCAGCTCCTTGTCCTGGGGAGGAGAAAGCATTGTTGTGCGGGGCAGTACATCTTTGAAGAAGACTGCTTTAACCCTGCTTGAAGTGGACACATCTGAGGGAGGAAAGTTGCTTAGAGGAGGCTGCAGGGTAACCAAGATGGGACATGGGATGCCTTGGGGCCTTAGGATGTCGGACTTGGGTCCATGTTACAGGCAAGGAGACTGAGGTCCAGCTAAAGACTCTAGGGGCTGAGAACAGCTCAGGGTATGCCTTCCATCTTTTTTTAAACATTGTTCAGGAAGCCCTCCTGCCTCCGCTGAGGAGCTGGGGACCCTTCTTTTCTGGATGAAGGGACTTGAGAACCAGATAGGAAACTGGAACCTTCCATCTCCTGCCTCACTGCACAAGCAGGCCAGGAGGAGCTTGGCTGTGGCGTCAGGGCCCCGAACCTAAGCCGCTTACCCCCAGATGATGCTTTTCTGCCCTGTGTCTAGCTCCTTGTCCTGGCTCCATTGCCCTGTCTCTATAATCTCCAGTCCCCGTTTCCACCCACCAGGACTCTCCAAGGACTGTCAGTTTCATAGGCCACACCAAAGTCCCAGTCACAAGGACTTCCTGTGCCTACCCGAAGATCCTTCGTAGAGCTGTGGGCGGTTACCTTCTGTTCTACCCCAGCTCCCCTGTGTCTGGCACACTGACTGTGAACCTTGGTGCCATGGAGAACAGACACAGTTGATGGAGGACCCCTGGGCTGCCCCTCAGGTTTAACCCTCTCCTTCTCGAACACAGAGTCTTCTGGGAGGAGAGCAAAGGGCAAGAAGAATGACTCGAAGAGGAAAGGCCGAGAGGGCCCCAAGGGTAGCAGCCCTGAGAAGAAAGAGAAAATAAAGGCCGTGCCAGAGTCTGTGCTGGGGCAGCTGGGTAAGTGCAGGGGCCACTGAGGCCTGGTAGCTTCACGCCATAGGAAGCCAGCAGCACGAAGCAGAGTTGGCCTTCTCAGAGGAGAGCCCCACTTAGGCGCTCCCTCTTCCAGGTGCCCACAGCCTCCTGTCACCTGAGATCCCAAGACAGTCTAGCTGGATGGAGACTGAGTTCTGTCATCTCAGAAGCTGTCCTGGCCAGAGTGCTGGGTCCTTCCAGAGGTCCCTAGAAATCAGCGCCATGCTGGGAGGAGAAGACTGCAAGAAGTCTTTGCTCCTGTTCTACCCTATCAGACAGACAGACAGACACACACACACACACACACACACACACACACACACACACACACACACCCCGCCCCCGTGGGCTGTTTACTCAACCCCAGCTGACCTTTCTTGAGCCACCCAGAGACCAAGAGGAGTGACAGCAGGCCCACTAGTCACTGTCACAGTAGACTTCAGTAAAATAGGGTCCAAAGCTGAAGCTGGTCCTGGCCACCGTGTTTCAGGGAGACATCTCTGTCATACGCTTTCCTTCAAGCTGCTGAAGGGACTGCCTGTAAAGATGCAGCGCCCCCTGGTGGCCTCTCTGTTCTTACGGCTTTTGAAAGTCCTAGTGTTTGAGCAAGGGAACTCAACCGCTTCCTTTCCACTCCACTCTACCACCATTTGCAAAGCCAGTCCTGGGGTCGGTCACCCTGGTGAGCAGGGCCAGTATCTGGCCCTGCTCTTTGGTGGCCTTGTGGGAGGGGTGGACAGAACAAGATGGCTTGCCTGGGTGGGTGGGTTGTCTTGGGCTCCCTGAAAGGGTGGTACACGTGGCTCACACACCCGCCTTCTCTCCCACGGGTCAGGTCTGTCCACCTCGTTCCCCATCGACGGCACTTTCTTCAATAGCTGGTTGGCCCAGTCAGTGCAGATCACAGCAGAGGACATGGCCATGAGTGAGTGGTCTTTGAACAGTGGGCACCGGGAGGATCCTGCTTCGGGTCTGCTGTCAGAGGAGTTGCTACAGGATGAGGAGACGCTACTCAGCTTCATGAGGGACCCCTCGTTGCGGCCCGGTGACCCTGCCAGGAAGGCCCGAGGCCGCACTCGCCTGCCTGCCAAAAAGAAACCACCCCCACTTCAGGATGGGCCCAGTGCACGGACCACTCCAGACAAGCCACCCAAGAAGCCCTGGGCCCAGGATGCTGGCAGTGGCAAGGGCATGCATGGACCACCCACCAGGAAGCCACCACGGAGGACGTCTTCTCATTTGCCGTCCAGCCCCGCGGCTGGGGACTGTCCTGTCCCAGCAGCACTGGAAAGCCCCCCACCGCTGGCCTCCGACACCCCAGACGAGACAGCCCTCATGGCTTCCGACTTGAATGTCCAAGTGCCTGGCCCTACGGTGAGCCCCAAGCCCTTGGGCAGGCTCCGGCCACCCCGAGAGATCAAGGTCAGTCGGAAGTCTCCGGGTGCTAGGTCTGATGCTGGGACAGGACTGCCGTCCACTGTGGCCGAGAGGCCAAAGGTCAGCCTGCACTTTGACACGGAGGCTGATGGCTACTTCTCTGATGAGGAGATGAGCGACTCTGACGTAGAAGCAGAGGACAGCGGGCTACAGCGGGCTTCCAGGGAGGCAGGGGCAGAGGAGGTAGTTCGCATGGGGGTACTGGCCTCCTAACTCACCGGGGCCCTGCCCTGGTCTCCCACAGGGCCTCAGCCCAATCACAACTGCCATTTCCAACTGCTGAGTGTCCCAGACCCACCACTCTGTCGTGGTTTTATTTTTAATATAGAGAGAGTTGTGAATTCCACTCCGTTGTCTTTCCTCTGTGCTGGCCTAGGACGTTAGGATTCCTCCCGTGGCCCTGGCCAGGGACTGCGCCAGGTTCCATGTGCCACCCTGTCCCAGCCCACACAACATCGCCGGGCTTCTGGCTTGATGTAGACAAGGTGAGGGAGAGCTCAGGGCTCCTGCCCACTGCCACTGGGTGACACAGACTGTCGTTTGGGCATTATTTCATGGCAGATGGGCCATCCCAGGGCCTGCCCCGCCTTGTCCCCCCAGATTGTACTGGGGTCCGTTTTGGGTGGGGGGGTGTCCTGCTGCACTCCACTGATCCCTAAGGAAGTATAAGGAGTGAGTGATACCCAGCCAGTCTATTCACTGTCACAAGCACAAAGAGTTTCTATGAGAAAGCACTGAGGGGGTGCAGGGGGCCGGCTGGCTCCCCAATAGCCCACAACATCTGAGGCCCGCCCGCCCACCCGCAACCCCCCTCCCTTGCTGCTCTGTCCCTGCCAGTGCCCAGCCCGAGCAGCTCTGGGAAGTGGTTCCCAGAATCTTTCCTGAGCTGTGCTATTTACTCAGGGGACTCCCCAAAGAGCCAACCACCTGTCCAGGTGGAAGGCTCCAAGGGAGGGCCAGTGCCCAGCCCGGGGCTTGGGGCTCAGATCAGCCCACTGCAGAGAATCACTCCGGGGCTTCAACTTCCTTTTCTTCCTTTGGGGCCAGTCTTGGCCACAGTCGGCCCTCTCCATGTGGAGCTGGCCAGACCAGACCATTTGCCTTTTGAAGTTTCCTAGTCCTGCTAAGAGATGAGCTTCCTCATTGGTTTCCTTCTGGAAACATCCTTCCAACAAGTGTCGTGGGATCCCGGGGCCCAGGGCAGGCCAGTGTTGGCCTGCTGGGGCTGGTTGAAGTCTTGCTGGATTGTCCTGTGTTCCTCTGTCCCTTGGCGCCTTAACCCCCTTCCCCTCCCTGCTGTACCCCCTTTCCTCTCCCTCTCCAGTCCCCCCTCCTCCAAGTCCCCAGGTCGGTCTGAAGAGTTTTGATGGAGTGGCCCCAGGGTGATAGCTCAGGGAACAAAGGAATTCCGTGAAAACGTTTTTTTTTTTTTGTTTTTTTGTTTTTTTCTTTTACGAATTACTCTTGGGTCACTTCCACCACTGGTAAAGCCAGAACTTCTCCAACCAGAACCTTGCAAAAGTCCAGTGAACCAGTCGAATCATCCTGAGAATGCCAAAGAATATTTTGACCATAATATACAGCACAGCCCAGACCTGACAACTGTCAACATGAACTTCCTTTTCAAAGGAGTTGGTTAGCACCAGAGTTCCGAGACTCGGTTATTGCACACACCTACAGAGAAGGGCCCAAGGCCTCGGAGGAGGAGGAGGAGGAGGAGGAGGCGGCCACTGCTGCTGCTGTTGGTTTATGGTCCCTGGGCTGGGCCGCTGTGAGTGTGGTCCTAAACTTTGAGTACTCCCCCCACTTTGGGGGGGAAGAATCCTGACTGTGAATCCAGCGTGGTTCCCTCATCGCCACCACACAGATACACAAAAAGAGCAAATACACAGGACCTTCACCCACCTCGACTCCAAAACTTTCAAGGTACGACAGTGAGTTTGAGCAGAATCAGAAGCAAAGACAATGACTTCAGTTTGGTGTATTGGACAAACACGTCTAATTCAAATGGACTCCGAGGGCGTGGGGTGGACTCCAAGGATCCTGGGCATTGGGATGGCACCGGCTACCACATAGACTTAGTCTGCCTGCCTGTCTTGGTAGTGGTGACAGCGCACCCACATCCCCCGCCCAGTCTCTTGTTTACTGCCTTTGAACAGACCTTCCTTACCCCTGTGCTTTGGGTCACTTCGGGTCGCAACCTCGTCTGCTGGATTGCCTGGTGGTCTGACCTGTGGGACGCAAAGGGCATGGGGGCTTAAAGAACAACCAAACACTGAGGGCTGAGGGAGGAGATGGCCCTGACCACTCTGTTCCACCCTGGGCCAGGGGCTAGGCTCTGTGAGTAGACGTTAGTGATGAGTGCAGTGAATCCAACCCCTTTTTCTGGGCTGCTGGCACTCTCCCCTCGGGGCCTGGACTGGGCAGGCATGTGAGGCGCTTTAGGGAGCCTCTGCTTATTTTGGCCCTGGTTCTGGGCGTCTTGGAAGTTGGTGCCTGCTTTGAACTCTGTCTATCCACTAGGTCCTGCCTGCCATGAAGCTCAGCTGTCTGTTGCTATGGCTGGTTAATAGGCCCCTTCACCAGGCCGAGCCCTATGGCAGTCTTCATCAGGCAGCTGTCCCCACTTCTAAGATGTCCGTCAGGCTGCAGGAGGATGAGGACGTCCCATTAGCCTCTCCCCTTAGTTCCTCCCAGGCCACTGTCCATGGTATAGATGGCTTTGCCACACTCTGACCAAGGCACCTTCTCCAGGCCAGAGGCGGTTCTCTTGCCCACATCTACTACCCCTCTTAGGGAGGCAGAAAGGACTCCTTTCTCATTCTGGCTATTGTACCCTTCCCATCAACCCTGGCTGCCCTTCCACCTCATTCCCTCTCATCACAGGACACAGGCTAATGTGCAAGGAAAGTATTTTTGTGTATCATTAAGTGTGTTTTGAAACAAGTAAAGAAAAAAGATAGAATGCTCGTTTACTTTATTAAATGGGCTCTGTAAATGGTATGAGAGTCTTTGCCATGAAAGGGCCACAGGTTTGTTGGAGAAACCAGCCACACCCAGGTTCCTGGGCATCAGTGTTGGACTCTGTGGTGTGTGTGTGTGTGTGTGTGTGTGTGTGTGTGTGTGTGTGTGTGTGTGTGGTGTGTGTGGTGTGTGTGAACAGAGCCGCTGTGCACATATGTGTGCATGCACAGACACCCTATGGGACTTGCTAGGGTTTCTAGAGAGTCAACTGCCTGATTCTACAGGAACGTTGGCAGCAGGTTAGACTTGGGGTTTCTTCGCCAGTGCCACATATGGCCAACCTGTGCCCATGCCGGAAGCTCTGCGGAACAATATGTGATCTCTGTAGTAAGGTCCTTGAGGCTACTGTGCCGTGCCCTTGGCCTAGCTGGCCACATTGGCCGAAGAGCCAGAGGTATTGGAGTCGGGGACATTTGGTTGTTCTTTAAGGCCTTTCCAGCCGCCTTCCCTCGCGGATGCACTCTTGTGCTCCATCCGAATCATTTGGGGGTGGCGGTGGGGAGGGTGATATGAATGTCACAGGAGGAGACACCTTCTGTCTTTGTTTCAAAGAAAGTGATGTGCCATTTGTTAATATACAAGAGAAATATTGAAAATATATTGAAAAGAGCAATTTTAAATTATTTTTGGCTTATGTTGCAATATTTATTTTCTTGTATTAGAGAAGATTCCTTTGTAGAGAAAAATGTATTTTTCATTACCGCAAAGACCTATTTCTCCTTTTTGTACATTGTCCTTGTTCGCAACCCTTAACGAGCAATAGAATGTCCGGTCACTCCCGCGTGGCCAGTGCCCACTGTGCCCTGCATGATTGTGTTGCTGCTGCTGCTGCTGCTGCATAGTTTCCTGCCCTGTCCTGTCCTGCTCACTCACTGGGACTTCTGGGTTGCGGCCCCCGCCAGGGTCTACATCTAAGGAGCCCACTGCACTCCTCGTGTGTTGGCAATTCAGTTAATAAAGCGATGTTTTCTGTGCTGGCTGCTGTGCGGTTCTGTTGCCCTGGGTGGGTCGGAGACCTAGGAGTCCTGTTGCATGCCTACAACACTATGCTCAGCAAGAGTCCTGAGTTCCAGTGTCGCTTGCAGACGTTCAGCACACCATGGACAGTGCCTTAAGGGAGCGTTTTTTGATCATCAGTGTTAGCCCCTGGCATCCAGGGTCAAGGATGAAGGGATAACCCAAAATCACAACTCTGGTAAGAGGTAAAGTACCACATCAAAGGCAGGGTTCCCGTGCTCCGACACTACCTCCAGCTGCCTACTGAAAAGTGTGGGGGGATCTTTTCCAGAATCAGTGGAGAATTCTGCATAGGCTTATGTTTCATTGTTGGCCAGCCCCTACTCCTTGCCGTGTCTAGGAAATGGTTTCTGGTGCTGGCTGAGGACTCCCGGTCCAGTGGAGACAGACACAGCACAGGGAGGGTGCCTCTGAGGAAGTGGCATCATTCCTTCCCTTTGTAGTTGATATGTTGACCACATACTGCTAAGGTGCTGTGCCCACCCAGCCTCCCAGTGGAGACCCAAAGAACCAATAGAAATTAGTGTGGCACGTGCCTGTGACCCCAGCACTTAGGCGGAGGTGGGAGAATGGGAAGTTCAAGTTTATCCTAATAATAGCAAGTTTGGGAGGGATGCTGGGGAGATGTTTGTCATCTGAGATTTTAAAAAGATGGACCTGGTGTGCTTGTAGTCCTGAATACAGTTGTCCACTGACCTCCACATGCACTGTTGGACACACAACTTTTGAAAATTAAAGATCCAGCCGGGAGGTGGTGGCTGTAATCTCAGTACTCGGGAGGCAGAGGCAGGCATCTCTCTGAGTTCGAGACCACCCTGGTCTACAGAGTGAGTTCCAGGACAGCCAGAACTGTTAAACAGAGAAACTCTGTTTTGAAAAACCAAAAAGAAAAAATAAAACCTGGACAGTAAAAAAAAAAACAAAACAGCATCAATTTGATGATTCCACCTTTTTTTTTTTTTTTTTTTTTTGAGACTGGTTCTAACTATTGAACTACCTGATTGTCCTGGTGTTAGAAAAAAAAGTGGGGGGGGGGAAGAAAATTAAAAATCTAAAATTACTGTATCATAGCCATCAGTCTCCTTGAGATGATGTGAGCTGATACAATAGTGAGATGAAGTGAATTGTTTATTTCTAAGATTTCCCATCCAGTATTTTTGGATAATGTTGAACCACAGGTAACATAACAGGTAGCGGAGCTACTGTGGATTGGACCCCATAGCTCTGGGCAGAGTGCGCACAAGATCCTAGCACTGCCTTTACGTCGTGGGATATAGGGAGACAATAGATTGAAACTATGACATCATATAAGTGGTACCATGCAGCAAATGTCTGTCTGGCTCCTCATCACTTAGCGTAGTGTCCTTGAGGCTCATCGTGTGTTAGGATTCCCTTTGTAACTCTTTCTCTCCCTCTGAGGCAGGGGTCTCCTGTAGCCCAGCTGATTGGGAGCTCTATACAGCTGAAGATGACTTTGAACCCAACCCCCCTGCTTCTACCCCCTCAGTGCTGGGATTACAATGTGACCAGGACACCTAGTCCCTGCCATGCTGACTCGTTGCCATCATGTGGCCCTACTGAGAGGTGGTCGGCCTAGGGGAAGAAAATTGGAAGAGAGCATTGAGACCTCAGCTCTGTTTTTCTCTGCTTCCCTGGTCATGACCTGAGGCTTTGCTATGCACTCCCATGATGCCCTGCTTCTTCACAGGCCCAAGAGCAACAGAGCCCTCTGGCCACAGAGGCAAGTAAGTTGTCCATCTCGGGTGTGTCCTCACAGTGAGGGAAGGCTGAATGACATGTGATGCACAATCTTTTCCTCTTTTGAGACAAGGTCTAGCTTGTATCTGGGAATACAGGCACGAGCTGCTATATCCGGATCCTATGAGGGACTTAGAATAGTCAGAATTACAGAGTCAGAAGCAGGATGGGTTGCCAGGGACTGGGAGAAGAAAGCAAGGACATGTTGGGCGGGTGTAGTGGTAGGAAGTAGGTGGGGTCCGGAAGCTGATGCCCATCAACGTGTATTATTGTACTGCACTTGGAAATCCTCAAGTTTCTTTTCTATTATTTTACACATGTTGTTAGAAGACCAAGAAGTGATTGTTTTGTATTATTTGTCTCACAGTTTTGTAAAAACTAATACAATGTAAGGGGCTGGAGAGATGGCTCAGCAGTTACAGAGCACCAACTGTTCTTCCAGAGAACCCTGGCTGATGACCAGCACCCACCTGGGTTCTCACAACCTTCCATAACTTCAGTCCCAGGGGATCCTACGCCCTCTTCTGGCCTGGGTGGGTCCTGCATGCAAATGGTATACAGACCCATGCAGAGAGAACACCCATACACATAAAATAAAAGTGCAAAAATAATAGTAATAATAATGGGGCTTGAGAGATGACTCAGCAGGAGCACTGGCTGCTCTTCCAGAGGACCCGGGTTCAATTCCCAGCACCCACATGACAGTTCACAACTGTCTGTACCTCCAGTTTCACGGGATTTGACACCTTCACATAGACGGACGTACAAGCAAAATACAAACGCACATGAAAATGACATTATCCAGAAGAAGCACTCTGCTCCATACAATGCCACACAACTGCCTCGCTGCAATGACAGGTACATGTTAAACAAAGAAAAACATCCTGAAACATGAAAGGGGTTCAAGCTGGAGACCGAAGTGTAGCTAAAAGGTAGAGGAATCACCTAGCCTGAGGCCCCGGTTCCCCTCCCAGCACCTCAAAGGAATGGGGGAAGGCAATGGGAATACTCAATGGGTTAAGGCCCCTGCTTCCACCCTGACACGTGGTGCAAGTAAGCTGTCCTTTCAACTCCACACAGGTGCACACACCTTGGTGCACACACTGCATGCATGCACACACTAATAAAAAAACATAATACAAATATTTGAAAGGAAACCTGATGACTGGGCTGGAGAGATGGCTCCTCAGTTAAGTGTGTTTGCTGTGCTTGCAGAGGCCCCAAGATCAGTCCCCAGCACCCACATCAGACAGCTCACAACCATCGGTAACTTCGACTTCAAGGGATAGGGACACCCTTCCTCCTCTGGCCTTCACAGGCATGCACACACAGACACACAAATAAAAATCAATCCCTCTCTTCTCTCTCTCTCTCTCTCTCTCTCTCTCTCTCTCTCTCTCTCTCTCTCTCTGTTTGGAGACAGTCTCTCTCCATATAGCCCTAGCTATCCTAAAACTCACTACATAGACCAGGTTGGCCTCAAACTGATTGTCTCTGTCTCTCAAGTCCTGGGATTAAAGGTTTGAGCCACCATGCCCAGCCAAAAAGAAATCTTAAAATCAATCAATAAATAGGGCCTTCCCTAGCATACTGGCAACTCCCTTAAAAGTCTCCCAACACTTCAGCTCAAGGCTCCCTTTTCATTACTAACCCCTGGCTTTTCTGCACAGTGGTTTATGAAAATCCTTCTGACCCAGGAGTGAAAAACTCTCCAAATTCCAGCCCCTGAGGCAGAGCTCATGCTCAGGGAGACCAGGTGTCTTTGTTACTGTTCTATTGCTGTGAAAAGACACCATGACTATGGCAACTTATAAAAGGAAGCATTTAGTCTGTGGCTTGTTTACAGTTTCAAAGGGTCAGTCCATCCATAGTCATCACTAAGTGGACACCAAGCATCCAAATGCATGAACCTATGGGGGCCATTCTCTTTCAAACCACCATACCAGGTGAGAGCTTTCTAGGTTTTTTTTTTAGGGGTGTGTATTTATGTGTGAGTGTGTGGGTGAGTGAGTGTGTGTGTGTGTGTGTGTGTGTGTGTGTGTGTGTGTGTGAATGTTTTGCCTGCATGTAAATATGTGCACATCCCTGGTGCCCACAGAAGCCAGAAGAGGGAGTCAGAGCTCCTGGAACTGGAATTATGGAAAGTTGTGAGCCACCATGTTCTTGAGAGAACAAGTGCTCTTCTAACCTCTGAGTCAGCTCTCTGGGCCTTCTAGAAGGATTTTTAACCTGAGGCCAGCTGAGTGAGGTGGCTGGCTGACAAATGGAGCTAGATGAACCTCCAAACTAGACTTGGGCAGAAAAAAAGACGAGGAAATGTTAATCCATGCAGCCTGGGTCTCTGCCCAATCAGAACACTACATGGATCCTGACTCCATCTGTTGCTAGGTGAAAAGGCCATTGAAAGCATAGGATTAGTTGGGGGGAGTGACTATGTAGTGAAATGCTTGCCCGGTCTGGGGTCTTGCCATGTAAATAAATCAGTCTTAGAGCACTTGCCTAGCATGCATGAGACCCTAGGTTCCATCCTTAAAATCGTTGGGGGTGAGGATGGGGGGAGATGAAGGGAAGTGAAGCCATCTGAGTGGTTGGGGCTATGACTCAGCTGGTACAGTATAGAAAGACCTGGGTTCCAGCCCCAGCACTGGGGTGGGAGTCGGGGAGTGGAGGCAGGAGGATCACAAAAGTTCAAGGTCATCCTCTACTATATGTTGAATTTGAGGCCAGCCTGGACTGCATGCTATTGTTAAAATAATAATAATAATAATAATAATAATAATAATAATAATAATAATAATAATGCCATGTGTGGCTGTCTGGGGGATGAGGAAAAGCAGGGAACAGGCCCCAGGGATGCTGGAAGGCTGACATCCATGAGGCCTGGGCTGCTCAGGCAGGTTTTGAGACGTGTTCTGAGTGGCATCCATTCCAAGGTAGACTGGAGCTGGGTCCACACATTCGTATTTGGTAGTTAGCCTCACTCATGTTTCCCTCCGTCCTTAGCTCCCATCAAACCGTATGTGGCCATCTGAGCATAGAACATGTGTTTGAACGCACTGTGAAAGAAGAATGTAAATTTCTAGTGTGAATGCACTAGAAATAGATTCGTGTGGGCCCCGAGCTCCTGGAGAAACAGCCTGCATTCTGGTCCTTCTGAGCTCTTCTTCATTTGCTAAATGCCTGCCTGGGCCATTTCTGCAGGGTGGTCAAGAGGCCACCCAGATGTGGATTTAAAGACACTGAGATGGACTGCTGGGGGGTCCAAGTTTATTGGAAGAGGTAGTTAATGCCATAGACAGACAGCATGATGGGGCCTCTGAAGACAGGAACCAGGGTCTGCATAGCGGAAGTGGGGTTGAGGGTGGGGGTCTCTTCTCTCACTGTTCTGAGGGTGGGAGCGGTTCCCATTCCGGAGTCAGGGAAGGGGTGGAGAGCAGGATGTGTGGTCAACAACATCCCCTTTAGGTAAACTCACTTCACCAGGTGGGAAATCCGGGTACCTGGAAGTCCATTAGCTAGAGGCGGTATCTGGTGGGGGAGGGGGGGATGGCTGCTGCAGGAATGTGGCCTGAGCTGCGTTCTAACATCAGATTCTTTTTTAAAAATACATATATTTGTTTCATTTTTAACCATAATGTATGTATCTGTGTGGGTATGCACACATATACTCTGGGTTCCCAGGGTTTTAGACCATCTGGAGCTGGAGTTACGCGCAGTTGTAAACTGCCCAAAGTGGATGCTGGGAACCGTCTTGTTCTCCGCAAGAGCAGAGCATGTCCTTAACTGCTGAGCCATCTTTCCAGCCCCTTTCATAGTGCATTCTTACAAAGTAGACGAAAGGATGATGTTCCAAAGGTATCGAGGGAGAGATGAGTGCTGGCAGCTTGGCCACTGCCCAGAGGCGAGGTGGCCAGCTGGGTTTGTTTACTGACTTGCACTTCCTGGAATCCAAGCTGGTGACCAGCTCTGTTAGTTCACGAGTTCTCATGGGCCTCCATAAGCCCGCCGGGACAACTGTGGTCTGGGGTCGGGGCAGGTACTAACTTGGTGCAGTTCCCTGACAGGGGCTTGTTGGCAACAGCTGGTGGGGACCAGAGACGAAGTACAAGGGGTGACAGTCAGCTGCTTGAGCCAAAAAGACACAGCTGTCAGCATTCTGAGTCTCAGGCTCTCCTCAGCTGTGATCACCCAGCACACCTGAAACCTTGTAACCCGAGAGCACCGCTGGCCGGGCGAGGAATCTGGACCTCCTCCTTCTCCCGCCCCCAAGGAATGTTCCATCGCTGTGGATTGAGTGTTGTGATCAACATGAGTCTCAGAAGGTCAGCCAGAGATGCGCAGGGAAAAGCAAGAGAGAAAGCAGCTTGGCAAAAGCCTCCCTTCATCCGTAGGCATAGGCACTGCCTGATGCTATTTCCAGGATCCCAGAAGCTAGTTGGTTCTGTTATCAGTTGTTTGGGATTTTGGACTGCAAAGCTACAGCTCCTGCCTCCACCCGCTCCTAGCCAAAGAAGCATCTTCCTGTCTCCTGGAAGGTTTTGGATGCTGCTGTACAGGCATATCCAAAACGGACTGCCGTCATCTTCAGACGTGCAGATGGGTCTCCTTGCGAAAGATCAGTAAAGAAAAAAGGAAAGGAAAGGAAGGAAGGAAGGAAGGAAGGAAGGAAGGAAGGAAGGAAGGAAGAAATTAAGAAAGAAAGGAAAGAAAGAAAGAAAGAAAGAAAGAAAGAAAGAAAGAAAGAAAGAAAGAAAGAAAGGTGTATGCAAAAAAAAAAAAAATCATCCCAGCTGGGTTTGTTGACTGTTGAGTTCCCCATAGAAGGGAGTGGGGAGGGTCATGGGACCCTCACCTAGGACTATCCAGATACTCCTTTTAGCCAATCATATTGCATTATTTTCTAACTGCGTGAGGCCTCGGGGGCTTGGAAGGTCTGAAAGAAGGGGGCTCCTTCTATGCAACCACAGAAGCCATCGTCCATTCTGGGTAATCACCTTGTAGTGCCGCTGCTAGAGATCACCCACAGTCCTTTGCGACCCCTCACCCTTACTCTGTAAGTAACCTTAGTAAACCCATCAGCTCCCTAGGGTGAACTTTGGTGGAATCAAACTTTGGCTTGTCTATGGGACCGAATGAGGAGCAGGGTAGAGTATTCCTAGTCCCTGCCCCCAATCCCCTGGTGAAAATTCTCTCATAGATATGATACAGGGCACTGAGACAGAGATTGTGGAGGCCAAAAGAGTTACCTAATGCCATAGACAGACAGGGATCTGAGGAAATCGGAGCCCACGTGACCAAAGTGGAGGCTCTTATATAGCTTTCTTCCTTTTTTTTTTTTTTAAGTCAGGGTTTCTCTGTGTATCCTTGGCTGTCCTGGAACTTTCTCTGTAGACCAGCCTGGCCTTAGATCAGGCTGGCCTCGAACTCAGAGATCTGCCTGCCACCTCTAGCCTCCTGAGTGCTGGGATTAAAGGCGCGCGCTACCACACCTGGCTTTCTTTTCGTTTGTTTGTTGTTGTTGTTTTTGAGACAGGGTTTCTCTGTGTAGTTTTGGTGCCTGTCTTAGATCTCACTCTGTAGCCTAGGCTGGCCTCAAACTCAGAGATCCACCTGGCCCTGCCTCCCAAGTGCTGGTATTAATGGTGTGCGCCACCACGCCTGGCTTTCTTTTTTTTTTTTTTTTTTTTTTTTTTTTTTTTTTTTTTTTTTGGTTTTTCGAGACAGGGTTTCTCTGTGTAGCTTTGCGCCTTTCCTGGAACTCACTTGGTAGCCCAGGCTGGCCTCGAACTCACAGAGATCCGCCTGGCTCTGCCTCCCGAGTGCTGGGATTAAAGGCGTGCGCCACCACCGCCCGGCTACGCCTGGCTTTCTTACAACAATCCAGGCTCTCGAATCCTCGGGCAAGAGGAGGGGGGGAGGGGGAGGGTGTGTGGCCACCGATGCATCCTTTTGAGTTAAATTCACCTCCCCAGGTGAGAGACTGTTCGTCCTAACTGGGGACTCAGAGTGTCCTTAGCTGGACACCTGTCAGGATCCGTGAGAGGGCAAGGTATGCGTTGTGGCCTGAGCAGCAGCTGGATTTTGAAACAAGTATTATTTTTATTTTACGTGTTTTGCGTGATTTGCCTGCATGAATGTATGCGCTCCTGTACATTCTTGGTGTTAGGTTATTTAAGGCAGCTGTAGAGAGACTGAAGCGGGGAAGAAAGGCTTGGTCCGACCTTAAGTGTAACCATGTTTATGCACGGCGAGGAGGCACTTTTGTCACCCACCTGTGTGGGCGGCAAAATGCCCACAAAAGATGGAATGCGGTCCCTTATAGGGCGGGAACTAGCACATCGCAGTCCCTCCCTTCCGGAACGGCTTGATCTGGCCGCAAGGGAAGCTGGGAAGTGTAGTCTTTTAGCAGAAACTCTCACTTGGTGCTCATCCTGAGACCCGAAGAGGGTGTTGGATTTCCTGGTGTTGGAGTTACAGTTGGTTATGAGCCCGCCTGGGGTTGCTGGGAACCGAACCTAGGCCCTCCTCAAGAGCAGCAAGTGCTCTTAAGCACTGAGCCTTCTCTCCAGACCCAGCCGCTGAATCATAACATTACATTCTGAAACCCACCCTCCCTTCCGGATAAGGTCTCACTCAGGCTAGTCTTGAACTTGTGGCTGTCGACTCTACTTCCACGGCCAGGAGTGCTGGGATTGTGACTAAAGCTGTTCTGATCAAAGCCTGGCTTTGCCGGGGCTAACCACACAGACTCTGCCATTCCTCCACAATACGGCAATTACCCAGACAATAGTGAAAGCAGAGAAAGGAGATTTAGTCAGTGTGGCCACTCTGGGGAGGGGAACAGATAAAGAGCTTCAGTGACACCCCCCTCCCTGCACCCCAAACCCATCTTCAGGGTCCTGACATGAGGTTTAGGTTTAAACAAGGCAAGAGGCATGCCATCTTGGTCAAGCATGGTCCACCTGTCACTGAGCGTCACTGTCTGTCCTCTAAGCTGGGCTGACCGTTGTCAGAATTAAATCTCTCTCCAGGAGACGAGTCCCTCCTTTAGCTGGCACCAGGGCTTCAGCCTCTTCCTTCTGGGGAATTTCGGGCTTCTTGGGGACCCCTGTTTCAATAGGTCAAATGGAGGGGCAGATGCATCTCTGGACCAACCTCAGTCCTGTAAGGACTGTTACGGGTTACAAGTGTGAGCTGCCAACCTCCCAAATACATCCTGTTCATGGTCCCCTGGGGCCCTCACATCGCAGACATCTGATCTAGTTCAATTTTACTATATGGTCACTGAGCAATTTTCTAGCTGTCAAGGTTTGTTGGCACTGGACTTTCCAAATGCAGTATTTTCTAGGGTGTCCCCTCCTCTGACTCCACTATACCCTGCTCAATGGATGGACTCCACCACCTTGTTCAGGCAAAGCCAGTCCCAGGCCAGAGGTCAGATATGGCCTCAGCTGTCTCAAGGGTCCACCCCTAGGACTCAGCCAGGTGCTTTGTGGGTGAACAGTACTTACTATTTCAGTAACTTCAGCTTGTGTAGTGTTTTTAGTTTTTGTACTGCTGGACCTTATGCATGCTCTCATTCTGCAGCCCAGTGTGTGTTCTAGTTTTACTTTAGACCAGAATCTTCTACAGTGCCTCCACATGTCAGTGTGCAAGCGCTATGGCCAGTGTGCCATTTTTTTTTTTTTTTTTTTTTTTGGTTTTTTTCGAGACAGGGTTTCTCTGTGTAGTTTTGCGCCTTTCCTGGAACTCACTTGGTAGTCTAGGCTGGCCTCGAACTCACAGAGATCCACCTGGCTCTGCCTCCTGAGTGCTGGGATTAAAGGCGTGAGCCACCACTGCCCGGCCAGTGTGCCATTTTAAGAACACATCTCAGGATAATCCTGACTTCAAACAATCTTTCTTGATCCAATGGCCCATGTGCCCATGAGCCCAGGGGGCAAGAAAACAAGCTCAGCCAGGCGGTGGTGGTGTACGCCTTTAGTCCCAGCCCTCAGGAGGCAGAGGCAGGTGGATCTCTGTGAGTTCAAGGCCAGCCTGGTCTACAGAGCGAGATCCAGGACAGGCACCAAAACTACACAGAGGAAACCCTGTCTCGAAAAAGCAAAAAAAACAAAAAAACAAAAAACAAAAATAAAAAAAGAAAGAAAACAGGTCATGAGTCATACAATGTTGGTGTTGGAGTCAGCATTGGGCCTAAAGAACTTATCATAGCGGTTACAAAATGGGCTGGGGCTGGTGGCTCAGTGGGTAAAGGCACACCTGGTGGCCTGAGTTTGACCCCAAAATTCACAAGGGAAAAGAAGAAAACTAACCCCCCCAAAGCTGTCCTCTGCTGGCCACATGTATGCAGCAGCACATGTGTGTACATGCATATGCACATGCACACGCACACATATTCACACACTGTCTTAGTTAGATAGTATTCCTCAGAAGAGACACCATGACCACAGCAACTTTTATAAATGAAAACATTTAATTGAGGGGGCTCCCTTACAGTTTCAGAAGTTCAGTCTATTATCATCATGGCAAGGAGCGTGGTGGCGTGCAGGTAGATGTGGTACTGGAGCTGAGAGTCCTACATCTTGACTCAGAAGCAACAGGAAGTTGACTGACTCACACTGAAGGAAGCTTGAGCAAAAGAGACCTCAAAGCCCACCCCCACAGTGACACACTTCCTCCAACAAGGCCACACCTCCTAATAGTGCCCTCTCTTTGGGGGGCATTTTCTTTTAAACCACCACACACATGCATGAACACTTCAATAGAAAAATACTATAAATGGGTTGAAAGCTGGGAAAGGCCCACCCTAGACTCCTGTCTCCTCCTCTCAACAGGCTAACTTTAAAGGCTAACTTTAAATCCTTGATCCTCCTGCCTCCATCTCTGGGTACTGAGATTATGAGTATCCATCCATTAAGATTTATTTACTTTTTTTTTTCTTTTTCTTTTGGTTTTTCGAGACAGGGTTTCTCTGTAGTTTTGGAGCCTGTCCTGGATCTCACGCTGTAAACCAGGCTGGCCTCAAACTCACAGAGAACCACCTGCCTCTGCCTCCCAAGTGCTGGGATTAAAGGCATGCGCCACCACCACCCGGCTATTTACTTATTTTATGTATATGAGAGCTCTATCTGCATGTATGCCTTCAGCCAGATGAAGGCATCCGATCTCGTTATAGATGGTTGTGAGTCACCATATGGTTGCTGGGAATTGAACTCAGGACCGCCGGCAGAGTGGCCAGTGCTCTTCACCACTGAGCCATCTCTCCAGCCCCAACCATTTATTTTTTTTAAATGAGGATTCACTATATAGCCCAAGCTGGTCTCAAACTGATGGCAATCCTCCTACCTCAGTCTCTTGAATGTTGGGATTACAGGCTTATGCCACCACCTGGCAGGCTATAGGAAATGCCTGCTGAATGACTAACAGGGAAGGAGAAAGAAATGGAGCCCTAGAGCCTAAGCTGGACTCTGGCACTTCCACACACACTTAGTTAAATACCTGGAAACAATTACAGTTTGCCTCCATGTAAGTGTTTGAGAAAGAGAGACTCTGACTGACAGCCCTCCAGTGAGGAGATGCCCTGTCCTCATTTTGTCCAGGGCAATACTGAAGGATGATTACATAAAAGACTGCCCAGCCTCCGGTAATCAAGACTGATGGCCGGCGAATCCAAGGGGGCCTCCATGGCTACCTGACTGCCAGACGATGCATGGGGCCTGTTGATTCTCTGCCTGGCCCCAAATAGAAGCTGGGGTAGGGAGAAACTCCAAGACGGTTCTCTAAATAGCTCCGCACCCTGCCATCTGCTGCCAGGCGGTCGGGGAAGGAAAGGAGCCCCGGCTGGCTCCCCCCAGGAGCTGTTGAGCGTGGTCCCGGAGTCACAGGGTTTTGTCCGCAGGGGAGTGCACTTAGATTCTCTACAGCCAGAATGGGTTAAAGCTCTCCTGCCTTGACTTACTGAGGGTTCCCTCCCCTTCTCAGTATTGAAGGCCCTAAGCAGAGGGAAGTCAGTGTGCTTTTTTCTAGACTGCGACCAACCTTGTCTGGCTTCCTAACCAGGGAATAGAAACCAACTCAAGCTTAAGGTCTGGTTGGGGGCAGTGAAAACCCGAGATCCAGATGAGACCTGGAAGGTGGTGCCAATACTTGGTCGTGTTTACATCCTCTCAGCTTTCTGCAACGTGGCCTGTGCCAGATGAAATAGGACTGCAGTCCCACTGAATTTCATATTAAACTTTCTTTTTGTTTTTTCTTTTTTTTTTCTGTTTCTCTGTGTAGCCCTGGCTGTCTTGGAACTCACTCTGTAGACCAGGCTGGCCTGAACTCATAGAGATCCATCTGCCTCTACCTCCCCAGTCCTGGGATTAAAGGTGTGTGCCACCACTGCCCAGCACATGCAAACTTTTTAAGTCACTTTTTCTTAACATTGTATTTATTATTTTTATGTGTATGGGTGTATGTCTGTGCTTCACATGCATACAATGCCTGTGGAGGCCAGAAGAGGGCGTCAGATCACACTGGGACTGGAGACAGTTGTGAGCTGCCATGGGGGTGCTGGGAATTGAACCTGTGTCCTCTGGAAGAGCAGCCAGGTGCTCTTAACTGCGGAGCCATTTCTCCAGACCATCATGCAAATTCTTTTTTTAAAAAAAAAAAAAAAAAAAAGATTTATTTATTTATTATATATACAGTGAGTGTTTGGCCTGAAGGCCAGAAGAGGGTACCAGATCTCTTTACAGATGGTTGTGAGCCACCATGTGGTTGCTGGGAATTGAACTCAGGACCTCTGGAAGAACAGCCAATGCTCTTAACCTCTGAACCATCTCTCCAGCCCCATGCAAATTCTTTTGAGTAGAAGAAGTCTGTTCTCCATTAACCCAAACCCCAGGAGCCAGTAAGGAAGAAAATTTCATTTTATTTTTGCACAGTTATCTGCCTGTTTGTCATGCCCAGTGGTCATCACTGACACCCTTGTGACATTTGTTGTTTTTTTTTAAATCTTATTGTATGTGTCTAGGTGTTTTATTTGTATGTATGTGTATCACATGTGTGTTTGGTGCCCAGGGTGGTCAGAAGAGGGCATCAGATGATTGTGTACGGCCATGTGGGTGCTGAGAACTGAGCAGGGGACCTCTGCAAGAGCAGCCACTGCTCTTAACCACTGACCATCTCTCTAGTCCTGCCATAGCAACATTGGGGGAGGGGGAGAGGGGAGGGTAACAGAGATACAGTGATAGTTTTAAAATTTAAAATTTCCCCAGGAAATTCTGTACATGCTGGAGAACCTCTATGTAGGTAAAACCATGGGCGGCTGAGGAAATGGGTCAGTTGATAAACTGGTGAAGTGCTAGCTATTCAAGCAGGAGGACCTGAGTTTGAGCCTCAGAGCCCACTTAGAAACCTAAGTGTGGCTAGGCGGCAGTGGCGGCGGTGCAGGCCTTTAATCCCAGCACTCGGAAGGCAGAGGCAGGTGGATCTCTGTGAGTTTGAGGCCAGCCTGGTCTACAGAGTGAGATCCAGGACAGGCACCAAAACTACACAGAGAAACCCTGTCTCGAAAAAAAAAAAAAAAAAATCTAAGTGTGATGGCCTGTGCTTTTAAACCAGGTGGACACAGCTCACTAGCCAGGCATCTAGCCTAATCAGTGAACTTCAGAACGGTGAAAGACATTGATTTAAAAACAAGATGGAAGCCAGACAGTGGTGTAGCTGAAGTTTTCCTGGTCCAACCCTTCCCCCACCATCCCACAGCCACTCAGACCCAAATGAACACACAGAGGCTTGTATTAATTACGAACCGTATGGCCTAATGGCTCAGGCTTCTGGCTAGCTAGCTCTTACATCTTAATTAGCCCATTTCTATAAATCTATACTTTGCCACACGGCTTGTGGCTTACCAGTATCTTTACATCTTGTTTCTCCTGGCAGTGGCTGGAAGCGTCTCCTTGCTCTCATTTCTTCTCTCCTCTCTCTCCAGTTAGAATGTCCCGCCTAACTTTATTCTGCCTCACCATTGGCCAAACAGCTTTATTTATCAACCAATCAGAGCAACACATTTTTATAGCATACAGAATGACATCACCCATCACGGTGGTGGCGAACGCTTTAATTCAGCACTGAAGAGGCAGAGGCAGATGGATCTCTGTGCTTTCGAGGCCAGACTACAGAGTGAGTTCCAGGATAGCCAGGGCTGTTACACAGAGAAACCCTGTCTCAAAAATCAAAACAAAAAAAATAATAAAATAGTAATACGTGATCAATTTAACACAAGAACGTGTAACAGCTAGCTCTTCTTTGTAACTATACAAAGGCAAACAGAAATGTCTTGAGTCACGCTGGATGCTCTGGACACACTGTCCTTAGAATCCACACTGACTTCAGCTCTACAGCACTGGGAGTTCAAATGAGTGTAACACCGAGCCATTTCCCAGCAATTTACCAAGGTGCTCTGCATTCAGCTACACACTTGCTTCATTAAAAAGTACCCTGACTCCATTCCCCGAGTGCTGTGGACTCGGATGGCAGCCGACTGATCACTAGGCCATGAGGAGCAGGGAATGTGGAAACCTGTGTGAGGTTGGCCATTTGGACAGGAATCTTTTCTGTTTGATATTTGATAATGAATTTGGTTCTGAAATCTCAACAGGAACTATACAATTGCCATCCTCATTTACTCCTGAAACTCTTAAAATAATTCAACTAAAATGTAAAACATAACATCCCGTTTTAAAGACTCGCTGGACTGTGCCCGCACTTCCGTGTGGCTTCTCCGAAAAGTCACTGTTGGTATCGATTTCCCCCGGGGTGGGGCACACTGAAACCAAGCTTGCTCTGGAGTACATTGCTTCATCTGATATCTTTGTGTTGTGTAAGAAAGTGTCACCAAAGTCCTGAGCAATCATGGAGGGTCAATGTTTTTTATGGTTCAGAATGGTACCTTCAGCAAACTGTGGACTCCTCCTGTACTGGGGACCTTTTAAATCCCGGCTAGCCTACAATGTCAAGTGAGGACATTGACTGGACTCTGGACTGAGAAGGTCTTAACAGAATCCAAGGACTTCCTCATGGAGGAGTTATCACACATTCCATAGTTGAGCCTGAGGCAGGTAGTAGTGACACTTTCACACGGGCTTGCTGGTTTTGTTTTGTTTTGTTTTTGTTGTTGTTGTTGGTAAAATGTAAAAACCTGATCATGCTTGGAAATGCATGTCTTTAATGCCGCAATTCCTGAGGCAGAGATGTGAAGATCTCTGTGAGATCAAAGCCACCCTGGAGTACCAGGCTATCCAGGGCTGTACAGACACTGTCTGAAACAGACAAAAAGCATTAAGTTGAAATTTAGATTAACAATAACAGATGAGAAGCTTCAATGTGTAGTTTTGATAATTTAGCTCTTGATCAGAACATAACTATTTTTCTTAACTCAGTGCAGAACATTTTTTAAGAGAGGGTCCAGCTCTGTTGTCCACTCTGGCCTTGAACTTTGTGATTCTCCCACCTAATTATAGGAGAACACTACCATGTTTATTTTTGCTTTTGTAGGAGTGGGGTTTATCAACCAGACAGAGCCTTATGCTGTACCTCAGGCTGGGCTCAAATGTTTGGAACAGTTTCTGCCCCAGCTACCCAGAAGCTGGGATTACAGGTGTGAGCTATTATACCCAGTTAGATGGGTATAGAACCTTTTTTATATTAATATAAGTAACCATTTATTTTCTATTTATTTTGTATTAAGGGCTTTATATCTCTTTTGTTTGTTTTGGTTTTTTTGTTTTGTTTTGTTTTGTTTTCTGAGACAGGGTTTCTCTGTGTAACAGTCCTGGCTGTCCTGGAACTCACTTGGTAGACCAGGCTGGTCTCGAACTCACAGAGATCCACCTGCCTCTGCCTCTGCCTCCTGAGTACTGAGATTATAGGCATGTGCCACCACTGCCCAGCTCTGCTTTATATCTCTTAATCTCTATTTTTGTCATGCTTTCTTGAAGTTTTGAAATATCACCAATTTTTTATATGTTTAAACAATACAATACAAACAATACTTAATTTGTTTTTTTTTTTTTGTGTGTGTGTGTGTGTGTGTGCCAGGGATTGAACTCATAGCTTGTACATGCTAGACAAGCATTCTACCACTGAGCTCCATGCTCTATCCACACACCTCCTTTTTTTAAGGTTTACTTTTATTTTACGGATTCGAGTGTCTTGCCTCTGTGTGTGTGTGTGTGTGTGTGTGTGTGTGTGTGTGTGTGTGTGTGTGAAGTGCACCGTGTGCATGCCTCTGGCAGAAGGGTTGCTGCCAGATGCAGCAGCTCCCTTTCTAGACAGGTTAGGAGCATCCTCTATCATCGTCTTTGTTTCTTTGATCCCAGTGTCAGAGTAGGAAAGGAGGTTTAAGAGCAAGCCACATTAGAGTAGGAAGCATTTCCCCCTCTAGAGAACTCTTTGGCTGGGGCATAGAGTGGAGTCTGAGGAGCTCAGAAGTTTTTTGGAACTGCACCCCCCCCCCCCCCCCCCCCGCCCCCAAGATGAGTGGCTTGGTGAAGCTCCATTACTAGTTGGCTTTCAAGAGATATTAGAAGTACAGACCTTAGTTGGGCAGTGGTGGCGCACACCTTTAATCCCAGCATGGGGGAGGCAGAGACCGGTGGACCTCTGTGAGTTCGAGGCCAGCCTGGTCTACAGAGTGAGTTCCAGGTCAGGCTCCAAAGCTACAGAGAAACCCTCTCTAAAAAAAAAAAAAAAAAAAATACAGACCTTCTTGCTGTGGGATGTATGGCAAATGTGTTGCTGATTAATCAATAAAACACTGATTGGCCGTTGGCTAGGCAGGAAGTATAGGCGGGGCAAGGAGGAGAATAAAGCTGGGAAGTGGAAGGCTGAGTCAGAGAGACACTGCCAGCCGCCACCATGACAAGCTGCCTGTGAAGATCCCGGTAAGCCATGAGCCATGTGGCAAGGGATAGATTTATGGAAATGAATTAATTTAAACTGTAAGAACAGTTAGCAAGAAGCCTGCCACGGCCATACAGTTTGTAACCAATGTAAGTCTCTGTGTTTACTTGGTCGGGTCTGAGTGGCTGTGGGACTGGCAGGTGAGAGAGATTTGTCCTGACTGTGGGCCTGGCAGGAAAACTCAAGCTACACCTTCTTTTTGTCTGGCGACATCCAGCAGACCTTTTCATCTTGTTTGGCATCCTCTCGTCTTGTTTGGTACTTCCTTGGGTAGCCAGATGGCTTCTAAGAGTGTCAAGATCTCCTCTTTGTTCTTGATCTTCTGGATGGAGGTGAGGATCCCTCTTTCTCGGTACAGGGCCCCATGTATGTGGGCTGTGGTAAAGGCAGACTGGCTATCAGTATATATAGTGACAGACTTGTCTGTTCCCCAACAGAGTGCCTGAGTTAGTGCTAGGAGCTTAGCTCACTGAGCTGAGGACCCTTAGTTAAGTAATTGCAACCAAACAGTCCCATCCTGGGTTTCCACTGCAGCCCCATTGTACCTGATTCCATTCTGGACAAAACTGCTCCCCTCAGTATACAGTACCTCCTCCACCTTCTGCAACAGGGCATTGGTCAGGTCAGGCCTGACAGCTTGACTCGGGTCCATTACCTCAGGGCAGTCACACAGAGGTTCTGCAGGGATGTCATCTGGTAACAGGCTAGCAGCAGGGTTGAGGGCTGATGTTTTGCAGAACCTGGTATGGGGCTGGTCCAGGAGCAGTGCTTGGTACTGAGTCACCAATGTGTTTGACATCATCTTTCCAGAGTGCCCAATAGGATGGCATCAACCAGTTGTGGGGCAGCCAGGAACACTGCCTGCTTTAGTCAGCTTTCTTAGCCTCCTTCACCAGAAAAAAGCTACTGCCGGGATACACACTGGCCACCCAACCGAGATTGGGTCAAACCTCTTGGATAGATAGGCCATCAGCCGCTTCCAAAGCCCCAAGAATTGAATAAGAATTTGCTTTGCGGTTCCCGGCCCTCATCTACATAGAGGGTTTGTTGATGTCCAGGACCCAGGGCCGGGGCGGACACCAGGGTTTTCTATAGGACTTTAAAAGCCTATGTCCTCTGTCTTGATTATTGTAGACTTTTGGAACTATTTTTAACAGCTGGGACCTAGTCATACCCTAAAGTCCCCCCCCCTTTTTTTTTAATATCTGGGGCCAAATGCAGAACAAAAGCAATCTTTTTTTTTTTTTTTTTTTTTTTTTTTTTTTTTTTTTTAGCAGCCTGGAGAAAATTGTCACGTCTTCTTGGTCAGTGTCAGAAGGTAAAATCCGTCATATCTAGGCTGCACTGTCTGGCATTGATCCTTTGGCCCAGCCTGGGGACAGCTTTTCTACTCTTTTTAGAGAACAATAGGTTTTGATTTTTCCAATTATACACATCATTGGTTGAAAAGGTAACATAAACTTGTGGAAATGAAAAATGACTATACTCGATTATCATGATTGTTTCCAATCTGGGGAAATATAAATAATATGGATTTACAGACAGAAAAAAAAAAAAATAAACAAAATCAGGGAGACCTACGGCAGAGCAACTGGTCCCCATTTTTATTTCTTAGGCACCATCTAAGATGGGCATGCCAGCCTGCTCTCCGCCGCAGGAACAAAGGCTGACTCAAAAACAAAAAAATTGGCACTTTTCATTTTTGTTAATGATGGGAGTAGTTTCAGGCATTAAGAGCGTTTTGGGGAATTAAAACGCTTTCAACAACTGACCGTAGCTGTAGCCGTGAACAGAGCAGTAACATGTGAACGCTCACAGTAGTTATCACATGCAGAAGGCAGGGCTTTGTGCTATGGGAGCTGAGTGCCAGCGAGATAAAGACGGCCCCAAACAAGCTTTCGGCTTCCTCCTCTCAGGCAAGAACGCATGCCCAGTGCAGAGGAGCCACGGGATAGGAGCAGAACCCCACCTTAGAGCCGCTGCTTTCCCTGGGCAACGCAGGTCTCTAAGCTAGGCTGCTCCCTTTGGGAGCCCTGGGAGTGACTCTCAATGTGGACAGCCAGGTCATCTGTCACTAGTTGTGACAAGGAATCACTAAATTCCGAGAGTTGCTAGTGTGGGCTGAAGAGCCTGCAGGACAGGATAGGCCACAGACTGCAGTCGTGGTAGCAATGGCCGGTGGAATGACTGGTAAGGAAAATGGAGGATTTGGAACCCTGGAGTCAGGCACTGGACTCCAGCTGCTGTGTGCTAAGGGCAAGGGCTTCAGCACCACTCTGACATCTGAAGGAACCTCCGTGCCCATCAGCCACCCTCTCCTATGTGTGATAAACCCTCACATTTTCAGAGCACACTAGCCACATATGATACACCCAAATGAAACAGTTGCCCAACAAAGAGCCAAATGTTGGAGTTTGTTTTATTGCATGACGTTTGCATAAGAAAAAGTAGTCTTGAAAACGGTAAGGCATCATGCAATCACTGATAAGCGGATTTTAACTGTACATAAGATAGGCAGACAATCTAAAATTGAAAAACTATTTCCAAAAAGTACATAAAAGTTTCACATGATGAGCTTTTAAATATGGTTTATATTTGTAGTTTCACATCGTTAAAAAGTGCTTCAAATGTACTGCTGGGAAGCTGATCTTTATAAACGGTGATGGGGTTGATGTGGGGCTGTAAACTGTAAAAACTATCTGTATGGAATTAGAAAGCTAACATTGTGATATTCAAACTTGAATCAGTTTGCAATTCCCACTCAGGTAGATATATTAATAATCTAAAAAACACCTATTCTGAAACCAACAAAAGTCTATTGAATTCAAGTTATGCATGTTGGGGGATGATCTCAGAGGCCCGGATGTGAGTAGGCAGGGTGGCTGCTAATCAATGTACTGGGCCATCCAGCGGAAGCCTTCTCCATAGCCTTGCCTTTTCAGCACACTGCACATGAACACTTCCAGAGGCCTGGCGTTCAGCTCCTTCAGCGACACACTGCCCTGGAAGAGAAGAGAGCTGTTAGGTTGGGGTTTCACGGAATAAAAGTTCTTCTCGCAGCATATTGCAGATTCTCCTTCAGAACAAAGGACATCAATGATAAAGCCATGGTTGCTTAGAATCCAAGTCCCTTTACACATGAACTTCTTCTTACTCAGCTGTGACAGTGTGGCCAATGAGTGGGAAAGCCATGAGCTTGGGAGGTACATAGAAATAAACAGCCACCTGAGCATGGAGGCACGCCTGTTTTTCTAGCACTCAGGAACCTGAGGCTGGAGGATCTCAAGCTCCAGGCCAGCCCAGGCTACAAAGTAAGACCCTATCTCAAAAATCAAAAAAGAAAAAAAAAATCCAAATCTTCTTGGCTGACATTTAAGACAACATTCTGCAAGGTGGTGGCATATCCCTGTAATCCCAGCACTCAAGAAGATCTAAGTTCAAGGACAGCCTTGGCTACAGTGAGACCATTGCTTAAAACTGGTGGGGAACAGATCATTACGAAGAAGGCACAGAGGGCTAGGATGAGCGTAGAGTGCTGAATCCCGTCCTCTGCTGCAGTATTTCTTTGCCCTGAAAGAGCATGTGTGAACTGAGGAGGTTCTGTTTATAAACCATGAAGTTCACTCCATGGCTTATCTGGGAATACTTCTTTTCTTTCTTTCTCCTTTTGGTTTTGTTGAGACAGTGTCACTATGCAGCACCCAGGGTAGTCTTAAACTTGTCATCCTCCTGCCTCAGCTTCCCAAGTACTGGGATGTCAGACATGCAGCACCATGTCCTGTGGTTTTCTGGAACTTTTCAGTACTAACATGCCCCACCCCATGCCTCAACAAATCCACTATAAATAAAAATAGCTCTAGCTAGGCCATGGTGGCGCACGCCTTTGGTCCCAGCACTTGGGAGGCAGAGGCAGGAGGATATCTGTTAATTCGAGGGCAGCCTCGTCTACAGAGTGAGTTCCAGGACAGCCAGGACTGTTACACAGAGAAACCCTGTCTAGAAAAAAAAAAAAAAAGAAATAAAGAAAGGAAGGAGCTCTGGTGGAGTGATTGGTTAGTGTGGCTATTTATATTAACAAAAGAATAGTGTGTCCTGGCTGGAGCTGGAGAGACAGCCCAGTGCTTAATAGCAATTGCTGCTGCTCTTCTAGAGGACTTAGGTTGGATTCTTGGCACCCAAGTGGCAGCTCACAACAGTCTGTAACTCCAGTTCCAGGGGATGCCCTCTTGTGGCCTCCTAGTACACCAGGCATGTATGTAGTACAGAGACAGACATGCAGGCAACACACACAGTAAGTCAAAATGGTAAAAAGGAGGAGGAGGGGCTGGAGAGATGACTCAGTGGTTAAGAGCACTGACTGCCCTTCCAGAGAACCTGGGTTCAATTCCCAGCACCCACATGGCAGCTCATACCTGTCTGTAACTCAGTTCCAGGGAATCTGACACCCTCTCACCAGTGCACATAAAATTAAATAAATTATTTTAAAAAATAAAAAAGAGGGGTTGAGGATTTAGCTCAGTGGCCCTGGGTTCGATCCTCAGCTCCAAAAAATAAAAATAAAAATAAATAAAAAAAAGAAAGGGTATTGGAGAGATGCACAGTGGTTAAGAGCATGTGTTCTTGCACAGGAACTGGGTTCAATTCACAAATCAAATTCCAGGTTAGCTAGGGTTATTCTACAGAGAAACCCTGTCTTGAAAAACAAAACAAACAAACAAACAAAAATTACTATAAATCATTATAAAATGTAGGTTCAGAACCAGAACCTAAAATAAGCTAAGAATCTGGCTTAATGGTAGAATATAGGTAGGGTTCTAGGTTAATTTCTGGTAACAACACACTGGAAGTACTTAAAAGAACAAATAAAAAATCCAGGCGTGGTAGCACACACCTTTAATCTCAGCACACAGGAAGCAGAGGCAGCAGCCTGGTCTACAGAAGTGAGTTCCCAGCCAGTCAGGACTTTAAAATGGGAGCTGAGGGCTCATATGTATATAGTCCATCTGGTCTACATAGTGAGTTCCAAGACAGCTAGAGCTACATGGTGACATCCTGTCTCAAAAATAAATAAAGGAATATATGATAAAATTTAAAAAAGGTGTTTACCTTTCCTGTTGTCTGCCCATATAAGCCGAACATCTCTCGTAACCTCTCTTCACTGATGGCTTCGGGTCTGTCGATCTTATTTCCAAGAATTAGTATAGGCACATTGGCAATGGTTTCGTCTGTCATTAGTGACTGAAACAAAGCAAATCACAGGAAAGACAAGTTGATTTCAAGCTTATCTGAGAAGAGCCCAAACGGCCAAGGGCTCACTCTTCACTATATCATGACACCCTGGCCTGCTTAATCACACTTTCCTCACGTTTGAAAGTGAGCATTAAGAAACCCTGGGCTAGATTCTCCTATCTCCCTTTAGCTCTCTCTGGAGATGCACACGATGCAGATCACTAAGGGAGCGTGGACACCTGGGAGGTGGGGCAATCTGGTTTCCCTTCTGGTTCTGCGGCTAGGTTCCTACCTTGGGCAATTAGCTTGAGAGGGATCAGCAGCAACTACTTAGGGCTGACCTGAGTGCTGAGTGAAGCAACAGAGAGCCTGTAGAGGACCAAACACAAGGAAGAGTCAGCAACTAACTGACCCTGTTCCAGGACCACAGAACCTTTCTGATAAAGGAATGGCTGGGGCTAGCCTTCTGTCAGATCATGGACCTCCTTACTCTGTGGTCTCAGATTTAGTTCTGCCTTGCTGGAAACTGCTGAGCCTCTTTACCAAGTATCTGACCTAGAGGGTGCAGAGGGTGTGAACATGCCGGACAATTGGCTGACAGTTGTTGAAGGAATGGACTTCTGAGATGACACGACTCTGGATAACTGGCTTCAGGAATGAGCAGGCATGCACACACATGCAGGGCACACTCTGGAGAGGATGAACTCAGTCTTCAGAAGGGCGTTAGCACTTCTTCACTAAGAAGAGCTACTGCAGTTTACTCCCTCTTTGTTCTAAACAGAGTCATCCCCAGTGAAAACCAGGGCTGAGCCCACGAGAACTAGGAGTTTGCTCAGACCCTGCAGGAAAGCTCCTGCGACAGCTCAGTCGCACCTGTTCCTTCAGGCTGCCCAGAGGGAGTTAGTTCACTGTGTTTAGTTTGAATTGTTCAACTTACATCAAGTTCTTCTTTTGATTCTAACAGCCTTTCATGGTCTGCACAATCCACAAGAAATACGATGCCATTGATAGCAGGAAGGTAGTTTTTCCATACTCTTCGGGCTAACAAAAACAATCAGGAGTTAGGATTTATGTGTTGGTCAAGCCTATCCGACAGCTGATGGAGACGCCAGCCAGGTTTCCAGAGTTCGGAGGCGTGCCTTTGGCTGCTTCACTGTACAACCAACTGCCTGTTTTGTCAAAGATTTTGGTACCAAATATTTTCCAGAACACCAAAACAGGATCCAAAGCTACAGAGAAACCTTGTCTCAAAAAAACAAGAAGAAAAAAAAAAAGAAAGAAAAGAAACAGAAGCAGGAGGGGAAGAGATGGCTCAGTGCTTCAGAGTGTTTCCTGTTCTCCCAGACGACCCCAGTTTGGTTCCCCAAACCCATCAGGTAGCTCACAAGCACTACTAGCAACTCCAGTTATGGGGACCCCACACCTTCTGCTTCCACAGGCACCTGCACACACATGGTGTACCTTCAGACACAGCAACTCTCATTAAGTTCACTAGAGAACCACTGTGAACTCCCATCAACCAAATGTAAGCAGTAAAAACCACATACGTGTGTGTGCACTATTAATATTTGACATTTCTAGTTTTTTAGGTTTTAGCTAATGATAAATATGAAGCCAACGACAAAAGGACTTTAGTACCAGGTATAGACTTGGCTAAGTTACAAACTGTTGTATTCAAAACAGAAAAAAAGTTAACTAATGAAAAATTCCAAAATAGTGCCACCATCCAGGGCCAGAATGTTCAAAGTATAACCTTGTAAGGATATTTCATAGTCAACTATAAGAACATTTTTATGGGGGCTAGAGAGATTGCTCAGTGGGTAAGAGGGATGCTCTTCCAGAGGACCAAGGTTCAATTCCCAGCACCCACAAGGTGGTTCATAACCATCTGTAACTCCAATTCCAGGGAATCTGATGCCCTCTTTGGACCCCTAAGGGCACCAGGCATGCATGTGGTGCACAAACATGCATGCAAGACACTCAAAATAAGTAAATCTAAAGAAGAGCTTTTCTTTTGGTATTTGAAAAATATTTCTCCACTGTCTTCATGTTTACCTTGTTTCTGATGATAAGTGTGCTGTTTATCTTCTTCCATTTATTATTTGGGTTACTCATCTTTTCTCCTCTAGGATTATATTGCTTTTGAATGTCTCATTATAAAAACTGCTGGTTAAGCCGGGCGGTGGTGGCGCACGCCTTTAATCCCAGCACTCGGGAGGCAGAGCCAGGCGGATCTCTGTGAGTTCGAGGCCAGCCTGGTCTACAGAGTGAGTTCCAGGAAAGGCGCAAAGCTACACAGAGAAACCCTGTCTCGAAAAACCAAAAAAAACAAAAAAACAAAACAAAACTGCTAGTTAAGTTGCTGACTTCAGTTCCATGTAAGGAGCGGGGAATCATTAAATAACTCTAGCTTGGGATTAGGATAGAATTCCCAATAGTTTCTAAGATGGCCCTGAACATACTTTGCCATTCTACACTATGCCTTATGCAAAGCAGCACTCTTGACCCTGACGACTGTCAATCAAAGCATGAAGGCTGGAGAGAGGGCTCGGTGGTTAAGAGCACTTGTTACTCTTGCAGAGGACCTGGGTTTGATTCCCAGCACCCACAAGGTGGTTCATAACCATCTGTAACTCCAGTTCCCGGGAATCTGACCTAGGCACCAGGCACACATGTAGTACACAGACATATAGGCAGGTAAAATACTCATACACATAAAAATAAATAAATCTTATAAAGAGTTTGAAAAATGCTGAAGATTCTCTGTCTCACAGTATAAAATATTTCTATTTAGGATTCTAGATTTCTATCTAGGATTTAACTCTTTATGTAAAAATAAGCAAGTACAGTCATCTCACTAGTATTCAAATCTGCCTTCACCTTTAGTAAGTAGTAACATTATATACATATCAAAGAATTTTTACAAATAAATTTCTTTATAATTTATTATTAAAAAATTAATTAACTATGGGCTGGAGAGATGGCTCAGAGGTTAAGAGCACTGACTGCTCTTCCAGAGGTCCTGAGTTCAATTCCCAGCAACCACATGATGGCTCACAACCATCTGTAATGAGATCTGGTGCTCTCTTCTGGCCTGCAGTCATACATGCTATATACATAATAAATAAATAAATCTTAAAAAAATAAATTAATTAAAAAAATTAATTAACTAAAGTATAGGAAACCATGAGGATAATTTTTCCCATTAAAGGTTTTCAAAAGGAAAAACCAATTTTTATTTATTTATTTATATTTATTTATCTATTTAGGTGTTTTGGTTTTTCAAGACAGAGTTTCTCTGTGAATACCTGGCTATCCTGGAACTTGCTCTGTAGCCCAGGCTGGCCTCGAACTCACAGAGATATACCTGGCTCTGCCTCCCGAGTGCTGGGATTAAAGGCGTGCGGCACCACCGCCCGGCTCTTACTGTTTTTATTTTATGTGTATGAGTGTATTGTCTGCATGTATGTATGTGTACTGCGTGTGCCTGGTTCCTGTGAAGGCCAGAAGAGGGCACCAGATCCCTGGAACTGGAGTTAAGGGCCGTTGTCAGCAGCCTTGTGGGTGCCAGGAACCAAACCTCGGTCCTCTACAAGAACAGCCGTGAGAAGGCCACTTTTAGAGTGCCCACGAGAAACCATTCTCTTCTCTGACTTGAGCTTTATAGTCCATCTGGAAGACACTATAGAAATGAAATTTCAGGCAAACTCCATTTGATTCTAAGTTTTATTTTATTTATTATTATTATTATTATTATTATTATTATTATTATTTATGATGTGTCTGTGAGTACAAGTATGTGTGCAAGAGCAAGCTTGTGGAGTTTAGAGAATAACCTCTGGAGTCTGTTCTCTCCTCTCACTGTGGATTCTGGGAATTGAATTCAGGTTTTCAGACTTGCAAGGGAAGCACTGTTACCCACTGGCCATCTCCCCAGCTCTGTATTCTAATTCTCTAATCTTCATACCCCAGAGGTTAACAAATGTGTGTCTCAAATGTGCTTTCACTAGCCACAGCCACTGAAAAGCTTTTTCAAATATATGTTGCATCATTTTTTAAAAACTATTTTACTATTATTATTATTTTTTTTTTTTTTTTTTTTTTTTTTTTTTAAAGATTTATTTATTTATTATGTATACAGTGTTCTGTCTGCACATATCCCTGCAGGCCAGAAGAGGGTGCCAGATCTCATTACAGATGGTTGTGAGCCACCATGTGGTTGCTGGGAATTGAACTCAGGACCTTTGGAAGAACAAACAGTGCTCTTAACCTCTGAGCCATCTCTCCAGCCCTACTATTATTATTTTTATGGTGCTGAGAAGGAAGTGCATGGGAGGTGGTAAGCTCTACCACAGAGCATCAGCACTATAGAGCTGGCACCCCAGCCCTAACCCGAGGCTTCCAGAAGAGCACTAGCTCTAACAGCAGGCTTGGGGGGCCTCTAGGTCTGGAGCATTCACTAGCTGTGCTATACCATGTGCCCCACATGCTAAGAGCGATTGGGATACAAAAAAACGGACAGGGCCGGGCGGTGGTGGCGCACGCCTTTAATCCCAGCACTCGGGAGGCAGAGCCAGGTGGATCTCTGTGAGTTCGAGGCCAGCCTGGTCTACAGAGTGAGTTCCAGGACAGGCACCAAAACTACACACAGAAACCCTGTCTTGAAAAACAAAAACCAAAAACCAAAAAACCACCGGACAGGATGTTAGTCCACAGAAGTTCATCTTAGGGTTCAGGTCCTGCACAAATGTACACAGAGGCATTAAGTCCCACATATGTACAGCTGGAGCACTCCTCGCTAGGGTGGCTTCTCCAGGGAGGGAGTCACATCTCACAGATGGGGATTTGTGAGTAAGAGCAGAGGGGAGAACAAGAGGCCAGCTCTAGTGGGAGACACGGGAAGAGAGAAAGGACCACAGAGAACGCTGGGACAATGACAAGTCTGTGTTATAAGAAACCCGTTAGTTGCTGCGGGCTTTGGGGGCTGTATCATAGGCTCATAATAGGATTTGGACAACAGGTAAAGGGAGCCTGATGCAAAGAGAAAATAGAAGCTGAATTTGCTTCATACCTCATCAGCACAAGCAGTTCAGACAGTTCAGACTCCAGTGAGTCAGAACGATCATGAAAACCCTCCTGGCTCTTAAGGCACACACATCTGCTGATGACCCTTGACCTTACTCTGCCTTACTTGAAGAGCATGCAGTTCCAAGCTCTGGACCATAGCTGCCATATTTACTAAGTTAAGATAAAACAGAGACTAAGAGAAATAGAATCTTACCTTGGATGTGCCCACCCAGATCAAAAGTCGTAAAAGTCATGCCAGCAATAGTGAGCTCTTCTGAAGCTGAACAAAAACAAGATATTTTTACAATACAATCAGGAATCTGCCAGACACAGGGGCCATGACTGTAATCCCACACTAGGGAGGTAGAGGTAGGAAGAACACAAGTTTAAGGCTATCCTTGGCTACAGAGCAAGTTCAGAGCTAGCCTGGACTATAAAGACATGTTTATTATCTTTCATTTATCTCCTCATTGAGTACAGGTTTTCCTTTAAATCCTTGGTCACAGGATCTCTTTACATTTAAAATAAGAAAGAAAAAAGGGCCAGCGAGATGGCTCAACAGGTAAAGGTGCTTGCCACTGAGCCCAGTGACCTAAATTTGATCCCCAGAACCCCCAGGGCGGGATGAGCGAACTGACCCCACAACTGTCTGTTGGCCTCCACTGGCAGCATGGCACACCCTGCTCCCGACTAAGTAAGTGTAATAAAAGAAACAGAGAAGAGCCTTTCAAACTTAATGTCTTCAGTTGGGTCGCATGTAACCTAGCTGGCCTTGAACTTGCTATGGAGCAGATTACCTGCATGATCCACCATGCTTAATTCATGCAGATTATGCACAGCTTCACGCAGGCTAGGCAGATTCTACCAACTGAGCCCCATCCGCAGCCCACCGAGCTGTCTCTCCCTGTGTGGTAATCCTACCATTTCGTCACTTCTGGGTCCATTTCTTCGGACAGATTTTTCTCCTGGTTATGGGTCACACTTACTTACTTTGTGCATGTCTTACTAATTCTACATTATAAAATTGTAATACATGCTAAATTTTACTGTATTCTTGAACTTCACTCTAGTGGAATTGTTCTTTCTCCAGATGTGGTCCATTGGGTTCTACTCCACGACTGCACAGATAGGTATTGTCCATGCTAACTTCTGGAGTAATTTCCTCCAGTGCTGTGCCTGGCAAGTTCTGCCCTCCCAGTTCTGGTCTCTGTCTCCTCAACTGACTGGGTTATTTGGGCTTCCTCTTACACCTGGGTCTGAAAACTGGAATACAAAGAGTTCATTTTCCTTAGGAACTTCAGTCCTGCCCCGGCTATTGCCCAGGGCTTGAAAACAGCCGTGTACACATACTTCTGTCTAGTTTCCTAGTTTGTAGCGGGAAAGACTTCCAGACTCTGTTATCTTCCTTCATGGCCTAAGGAGAAGTCTTCCATAATCACAATGAAAATTTCAGCACCAGAGCATTTATTTTGTTAAGCATTTATTTTGTGAGCTGGCTGGGATAGCACACACACACCTCTAGCAATTGGGAAGGTAGGGAAGTTGAAGGATAGTGAGTTTGAAGTTAGCCTGGGCTACAAAGCAAGACACTATCTCAAAAACTAAAGGGAGGGAATTATACATAGTGTTTCAGGTAAATTAAATATTTAACTGGGTCTGTATTTACAGTTACTACCAAAAGAAAAGGGCAATGCTTGAATATGGCTGGCTACCCACTGGCACGGTTACACCCCTGTGCATACTCTACTCTAGAAAAGAAATGCCTATTTAATTAACTATAGTACAGGAAGGAGACTGTCAACATCTCAGACTGTCCCCTCTCCCTTCCCTGTCAGCCTCCACCTAGACCTCAAGTCTATCACCATGGATTATTCTGGCTAATTCTCAAATTCCATGTGATGGTGTCACACAGCAGGGAACGTCTTGTGACCAGCTTCTCTCATGGAGTCTTATTTCTCCTGGCTGGTCTGGAACTCTGTGTAGACCAAGCTCCAGTTTGTGACTTCCAGCCTCTGCCTCTCAAGCACTGGAACCACAGGTGGCACACCCAGCTTTTATTCCTCTTTCTTGGAGAATATATCCTGCTGCTTTCTTTCTCTTTTCTGTACAAGGCTTTTGGTGAATACATATTCTCACTTTTCCAGATAAACACCTAGTAGCAGAACTGCCAGATCAGAGGACACAGGGCTGTTACTTTTTCCATGGATGCTTTAAATGGGAAAATACAAGTTGGGATGAATGTGAGATGCAAGAAAAGCTGAGAGATCTCCTGCTCTGTGCCCTGCAGTTTCCTGTGTCTAGACCCAGGTGTGGCATACAGTAGGTGCTCAAGAACTATTCCTGGGGTAAGTGAGAGATCACCTGCTCTGTGCCCTGCAGTTTCCTGTGTCTAGACCCAGGTGTGGCATACAGTAGGTGCTCAAGAACTATTCTTGGGGTAAGTGAGAGATCACCTGCTTTGTGCCCTGCAGTTTCCTGTGTCTAGACCCAGGTGTGGCATACAGTAGGTGCTCAAGAACTATTCCTGGGGTACGTGAAGGGAACAGCACCAGCAGGCAAAAGAGAAGAAAAAATAGTCAGCTATTTGTTCTAACTCTGCACACACATCCTTGTCTTTAAGAATTAAGCCCTTTCAAAATGTCATTTATTTTTATTTTATGTATGTATGAGTGCAGGTATGTGTGTGCCACAGGTACATGTGCAGACCAGAAGGCAACTCTTTTCATTGTTATTTTTTGTGACAAGGTCTCACTATGGACCCTGGTTGACCTAGAATTTACTATGATGTCCAAGCTGACCTCGAACTCACAGATCCACCTGCCTCTTCTTCCGAGTGCTGAGGTTAAAGGTGTGCGCCATCACACACATCCTTCAATTAACTTGTTTTTAAACTGTATCTGCCTGGTTTATAATCTTCTCACTGTGACAGTTACAGATATAATTAGCCCACTGTTTCTTTCTGCTGCTGGCTCTGTAGGGTCTTATTCTATAACCTAGCCTGGGCCAATGGTGTAGTCAAGTACTTCTAGATCTTAATTTGTGCTCTGGGAACCAGGTCAGTTACTATTTACCCAGCTATTTCAGGAACAGGTTGAATAATCTCATACTTTATCCATCAAAAATCCCAAATCAAAAAAGCTTTTGGGCAGGGCCTGCGACTCGGCCTTACTCACACGGAAGCGAACACTTACTGGGGTGCAGTGTTGGGACGTGCTGGCCAAGCCTGTCATCTTTCAGCATGTGCAGCAACGTTGTTTTCCCCGCATTATCCAACCCAAGGAATACCAGTTTACCGGTTTTTTTATACAATCCTGCAAAATAAGAGTTCCGATCAGTCAGAGTGACATCAATCATAGATCATGAAAATGACTTTATATTTGACATGAAAGTTACTGTTATTGTTAAGACACCTGAATGCAATTCTCGAGAAGTCTAGAACTCTTGGGTGTGCGATGTCCTTCTCCTAAGTGCCTCTCTCTGTCTGTGCTTCAATTAATATTAAAACCCTAATAAACTGCAACTTCACCATACCTGCAATCCCAACAGTTGGAAAATAAAGGCAAGAGAATCTGAATTCAAGGCAATTCTTAGCTATATAGCAAGCTTGAGGTCAGACTGGACTACATGAGACCCTGTCTCAAAAAAAAAAAAAAAAAAACCAGGCCAAGTTTGGTAGCACATGATTGCCTTTAATCCCAGCACTTAGGAGGCAGAGGAAGGTGTATCATGCCTAGTTTACATAGTTCCAGGGCAGCCAGGGCTATGTAGAGAGACTGTTTTAAAAAACAAACGGCCGAGTCAGGCATGGTGGTGCACACCTTTAATCCCAGGACTTGGGAGGCAGAGGCAGATGGATCTCTGTGAGTTCAAGGCCAGTCTGGTCTACAAAGAGAGTTTCAGGACAACCAGGAATGTTACACAGAGAAACTCTGTCTTAAAAAACCAAAAGGAAAAAAAAAAAAAAAAGGCCAGGCAGTGGTGTTGCATGCCTTTAGTCCCAACATTTGGGAGGCAGAGGCAGGCAGGTCTCTGTGAGTTTGAGGCCAGTCTGGTCTACAAAGTGAGTTCCAGGACAACCAGGGCTACACAGAGAGACTCTGTCTGGAAAAAACCAACTAACCAACCAAACCAAACAAACAGTAATCAACTCTAACTCTGCCTCAGCATAAATAAATAAATACATTGAGCATAAGTAAGCTTGGCTTCCTAAGCGTATCTTCAGGCTTTCTGTTCTTGTTTCTGTTTGTGGGTGGCAGTGACCCTCAGGTCAGTCCAGGCAAGTGCTTCCTGTCACTGAGCTGTACCCTCCTCCTTTTACTTTTTAGTGTGACATAGGAGCTTACCAAATTGCCCAACTTGGCTCTGAATTCATTCTGTTGCTCAGGCTAACTTTTAATTTTTGATTCTCCTGCCTCAGTCTCCTGAGTAGCTGGGGTCAGACGTCTGTACCACCAAATAAGGCCTAGCTCTTATTTTCAGGTTTTATTATTTTATGCCTGTATGTAGTGTCTGAAGAGGCCACAAGAGGGGTCCCCTGAGACTAGAATTATGGACACTTACATGAGCTGCCATGCGGGTGCTGGGAATTGAGCCCAGGTCCTCTGGAAGGGCAGCCAGCCAGTACTCTTAACTGCTGAGCCATCTCCTCCACCCCTCATTTTCAGTTTTAAAAGAGCAATTTAAAAATCTACACATTATCCAAGCATGGCCAAACTTATCTGTAATTCCCACATTCACTGGTGAAGTGGAGGCAGGGGGATCATGCTAGTTCCAGGCCAGCTGGGCTACATAGCTATCTCTGTAATTTTTTTCCTTTCTTTTCCTTTCCTTTTTCCATTTTCCTTTCCTTTTTCCTTTTTTCTTTCCTTTTTCCATTTTCCTTTCCTTTTTTCTTTTTTCTTTCCTTTTTCCTTTTCCTTTCCTCTTTCCTTTCCTTTCCTTTTTCCCCTTTCCTTTCCTTTTTCCTCTTTTTTGTTTTTTGAGATAGTGTTTCTCTATGTAAGAGTCCTGGCTGTCCTGGAACTCACTTTGTAGACCAGGCTAGCCTTAAACTCAGAGATTGGCCTGCCTCTGCCTCCTGTGTGCTGTGGCAGCCAGCACTTAGTCCACTGAGCTCTCTAGGTGTTTTGCTGCATGTATGTTTGTATACCGTGTGTACAGCTGGTGCTGGAGGAGGGCAGGAGAGGAAGTTATATCCTGTGGAACTGGTTATAGATGGTTGTTGGCTACCATGTTGGTGCTGGGAATTGACTTAGGTCCTCTGGAAGAACAATCAGGGCTTTGTTTGTTTGTTTGTTTGTTTGTTTGTTTATTTGTTTGAGACAGGGTCTCACCGTGTAGCTCTTGTGGCCTGGAACTCACTGAGACCCACCTGCCTTTGCCTCCGAGTGCTGGGATTAAAGGTGTGCGCCATCACTGCCAGCACAGCTAAACTGTTTCTCCAGCCAGTCCTATCCTACCCCCACCAGCAGTTTTGTGTTTTTAATTAATTAACTAATTAATTAATTAATTTTTGGTTTTTTTAGAGGCAGGGTTTCTCTGTATAGCTTTCGCTATTCTGGAACTTGCTCTGTAGACCCGGCTGGCCATGACCTCATAGAGATCCACCTGCCTCTGCCTCCCCAGTGCTTGGATTAAAGGCGTGCACCACCGCTCTCAGCCTCTATTTTTATTTTTGTGGGTGCTGGGATCGAGCTCAGGTCCTCCTGCTTAAACAAGCACTTTACTGACTGAGCCGTCTCCCCCGCCCCAGACACAGACGTTTATAATGAGCCGCATACTCGACAGGACTAGGGATGTATCAACTGATACAGCAACAGCCTAACATGCAAGAGGCCTTGGGTCAGAGTCGCTACCAAAAGAAACCAAAGGCAAAAGTAACACATTGGATTCCATTCACAGTAGAGGCAATGAGATAAAGAATTAAAAGATGCAGATAAACTCACCAAGAAGCAATATATATTTCTGTTAGAACTATTACTGACAATAATTATAAGAGGTAGAAGCCAGACATGGTGACACATACCTTTAATTTCAGCACTAGGGGCTTGGGGCAGAGGCTGGCAAATCTCCTTGAGTTCCAGGCCAGCCAAAGGTTCATAGTAAGACCCTGTCTCTAAATAAATAAATAAAATTCTAGGAGTAGGCTCATTAGAGCCAAGGCTGGGGATACAGCTCAGTGCTAGAACACATGCCCAACATGTGTGAGGTTCAATCTCCAGTACATTAAAAAAAAAAAAAATAGCCATTTTATAGATAAGAAACTTGGGGTAAAGCAGAAAATAAATTATCCAAGAGTACATAATTTTTTTTAAATTCCAGCTCATTCTGAAGAGCAGGCTGGCCTGGAACCTGCTGTAATCCTCCAGTCTCAGCCTCCTGGGTGCTGGGACACAGGTGCGCTCTCCCACACCTGACCTAAGATTTCGTGGTTTCACGGGAGTGAGTCACTAAATGTATTTCATAATTTCAAAGCTCGCTTTCTTAAGCGCAGGCTTACATAAAGGAGCTCTCTCCAAACAAGTGCATTCACATAAACAGGGTCAAACAGGGTAGCTACAAAGAGCAAAGCGGAGTTACCTAGGAACTGCAGCACACTGCTGAACCCACTGTAAATCCAGTCAAATATGAAGGACATGTCCAGATCTTACCGGTCTGAAAAACAAGGTTTAGATTTAGCAGTCAGCATCGCCAACGTACACAACATACTGACAGATGTTAAACAAGCCTGAGTGACCCGCCAACATCACACAAGTGTTAGGAACTGTAATACAGAGCTGGGGGAGGCTCAGGACAGATGGGCACTGCCACCAGGCCTGATACCCTCACTTCAGTTCCTGGGACCCTCACGGCAGGGAGAGAATCAACCCCACAAGTTGCCCTCTGACCTCTACACACACATTGTGGTGCACATGAACTTGTGCATGTGTGCACACACATAAACACCAACAGGCTGTTATCCAGGCTGACATCTGTGCTGATGCATAAATCTCAAAATGCCATTAAACTATCGGGCCTCTAGAGACCATTCTTTGTCCATGGAAGGCACAAAAACGAATTATAACAACCAGGACTAGGGAAAAAATAAAAGCCAGGTATAGTGGCCAACAACTCTAATCTCAGCACTCAGGACCGAGGCAGGAGGATCACTGCAAGTTTGAGGCTAGACTGGTCTATATAGCTGTTCTAGGCCAGCCACAGGTATATGGTGAGACCTTGTCTCTTTTTTTTTTTAAGGAAATAAATTAGGTAGCAGTATAAACTGCCATAAAACCTTTCCAAAACTAAGTGAGAGCCAAGCATGGTGGCATATACTTGTAATGCTAGCCATTGGGAAGCTGAGGCAGGAGGATGGTGAACTCAAGGCCAGCTTAGTCTATCAGGTGAACTGTAAGACTCCGTCTCAAAAAAAGAAAAATTGGGGGGCTGGAGAGATGACTTAGTGGTTAAGAGCACTTCCTGCTCTTCCGAGACCCTGAGTTCAATTCCCAGCACTCATGTCTGGTGGCTCACAACTGCCTGTGACTCTAGCCAACTCCAGGATTTCCAAAGCTCTCTTCTGCCTCTGAGGGCACTGGCACACTTGTTATACACACATACACACACACACTAAAATCCTTAAAAAATTTAAAAGACAAATTTTGGAAACTATCTGTGTTCTGTGTATATCAAATATTCGTTGTGAGAGTTGGGGGTTGGGGAGAAAAAAACAGAAGAGAAAGAAGACGATGACAAGTTTCCATGCCTGACATCTGAGGAGGGAAGAAGCAGGAGGGTCAGGAGTCTAAGGACATCCTTGGCTGCATAGCCAGTTCAAGGCCAGCCTCGGCTACACTGAACTATTTCAACAACAACAATAGTAGTAATAATTAGTAAGACCAAATGTGGTGGCACAAGCCTTTAATTCCAGCATTCTATACAGACAGTGGCAGGCAGATCTCTGAGTCTGAGGCCAGCGTGGTCTATTTTCTGAGTTTTATAATAATAATAATTGGTAAGAGTTTCCAAGCTGGACTTGGTGGTTCAAGTCTTTAATTCCAGTTACTGAGGAGGTTGAGAAAGGATGATCACCAAGTTCATGTTTTGCCTGGGCTACACCATAGGCTCAAGACCAAGAGTTTGGCATCCTTAGTGAGATGATGCCTCAGAAATACATAAATAAAAAGCCTGGGGTCAGATGTGACGGCACTTAGATTGTGGAGGCAGGAGGAAACAGTTCAAGGCCAGACTCAGCTAGATAGCCTGGGCTTTCGGAGACCATCTCAAAAGAACAAAAACAAATAAACAAGCCCACCCCATTCTCTCATGCACCTCCCCACCCCTGCATAGAGTAGAAATAGAAAAGCTCAGTGTATGGGCTGGTGAGAGGCTTGACGGGTAAAGACACTTGCTGCCAAGCCTGATGGAAACCACCCTGCACACTGTCCTCTGACCTCCACAAGGACACCATGCTATGTGTGTGTGCTCCTCCCCAATACATAAAATGTATTTAAAAAAAAAAGGCTTAGTGTGGCGAGCTTGTCTAACATGTCAGGCCCTAGGTTCAGTCCCCACTAACACACAAAGAGTGAGAGAGAATCCGCTGTGAAGTAGAACCTCTCTTTCTCTCTGTTTTTTTTTTTTTTTTTTTTTTTGGTTTTTCGAGACAGGGTTTCTCTGTAGAGAAAGCACAAAGCCTTTCCTAGAACTCACTTGGTAGTCCAGGCTGGCCTCGAACTCACAGAGATCCACCTGGCTCTGCCTCCCGAGTGCTGGGATTAAAGGCGTGCGCCACCACCGCCCGGCTCTCTCTCTGGTTTTTGAGACAGGGTCTCATGTAGCTTAGGATGGCTTCTGTGTAGCCAAGGAGGGCCTTAAATTTCCAGTCGTCCAGTTTCCAGCTCCTGAGTGCTAACAGCACTGCATGTACCTCCACACCTAGCTCCTCTTCTCATGGCTATCGGTTCTAGGTGATAAACTTGTGTTTTATCTTTCTGAATTTTTCAACATTTAATTATTACCACACGTTAAACAAATCTTTTAAGTCACAGTAGAAAACAGTACAATTCAGTGTTTACTTAAGATAGCCTGGCAAACTAATGGGGTAACAGGAAAAACAAGTCAGAAAGTTTCTTGAAAGAAGATCATAGACACAGAAATGTACTTTCACAAGTCAACAAAGTTCACTTTCTAGATGTGAACAAATAACTCTGGCCTGAAACTCAGGCCAAGTCCAACCCCTGGGAAGACTATGGTATCTTTGTCATTCTTTAGACATGTCCTGCCTGCTTTTATCAACTCTGCAGTAGGCTGTCAAACTTGACAGGAATGACTCCAGAGGGTAAGCAGCTAAGTGACCCTGTACCCACACCCCTTAGAGTGGGAAAAGAGAGCAAAGCCACCTGCAGCTTGTATGAGTCCGGCACGTTTTCCCGAGATACTCTAAGTCCTGCCAATGGACTCTCCCTTTTCTTCTCATCCTTTCCTAAACTAGTTGGAGATGGGTGGCCGGTGGGTGTCAAATCAGGGTCTTAAGAGTGCTGGGCAAGCTCTCACCCACTGAGCTTCATCCCTAACCCTTTAATTTCTTTAATTTGGGTCTCACTAAATTCCTCAAGCTGGCAAACAACTCACAATCCTCCTGCCTCAGCCTCCTGAATATTAGGAATTTTTGAGATATACCTCCACACCTAACTCAAATTCTGTTTTTATAGTCCACGAATCCCAGTTTGAGATCAAATATTCAACAACTATGAGTGTGCCAGTAACACAAGAATGAGAAATATGAGCAGATGCTTACACATGAATTCTAGCACTTGGCTGGGATGGGGCAGGATTTTGAGTTCAAGGACAATCTGGGCTGCACATCCAGTTCCAGGCCAGCCCGGACTACATAGTGAGACCCTGCTCAAAAATTTCCCTTCCCCCAAGTTACATCTCCTGCTACCATTATGGTCTGGGCGACACAGAAACTGAAATGTGTAGTAGGGGCTGAAGGTGTGGGCAATGGTATGCCCAGGCTCTGGGTTCAGTCTCCAAAAGAGAATTTAGAAACACACTGGAACTTAGAGAGTGTGTGAAAAGTTTCTTTCCAAAGCAACAGAGTATTTTGTTGTTTTAATTCATAGTTTCTGAGTTTACACTAGGTCCAAGGACCTGTGCCAAACACTGCTAAGAATACAAAGAAGGATGATTCATGCGGCTCTTCCCCTCAGGAAGGCTGTGGAGTGATAAACTAGCCATACAAATCAATTTAACCCAAACTGCTGGAACTCTATAGCACACAGCAGGCTGTGGTGGCTTCCCTGTAATCCCAGCACTAAAGCTGGAGAGGGGCTGGGGAGATGGGTCAGCAGTTAAGAGCACTGTTGCTCTTGCAGAGGACCTGGGGTCAGTTCCCAACACTCACAGGGCAGCTCACAACACCCAGACAGTTCTAGGGCATGACACCTTATTCTGATCTCTGAGGGCACCAGGCACATATGTGATACACATACATACATGCAGGCAAAACACTCATACACCTAAGATGTAAGAGTGTGCTTACTAGTCTTCCAGAAGACCCAAGTTTGGTTTATAGTGCCCCTACATCAGGTGGCTCACAACCTCATGTAACTCCAGCTCTAGGGCATCTGACGCCCTCTTCTGGACTCCAAGGGCAACTGCACCTATGTTCATGAATCAATCTCAATCAATCTCAATCTCTCTCTCTCTCTCTCTCTCTCTCTCTCTCTCTCTCTCTCTCTCTCTCACACACACACACACACACACACACACACACACACACACACACATCTTAAAACGGGGTGATAGCACATGCCTTTAATCCCAGCACTCAGAAGGCAGAGGCAGGCAGATCTCTGAGTTCCAGGTCAGCCTGGGCTACACAGAGAAACCCTATCTCGAAACAAAACAACAACAAAACTCTGGGTCTGGTGTAGTAACCCTAGGACTTGGGAGGTGGAGCAGGATGAGAATGATCAGGAAGTCAAGATCACCTGCAATTCCATAGCAAGTTTTCAGAAACAAGATGAGATCCATCAATGGATGCTAACTAGTAAGTCAGATACTAGAGAGGCGTCATACTTCTTGTTCCCCACCTACAATAAAGACAAAGAGCTGTGCTTAGTCACTCATTCAGTTTTGTTTATTTTGGCTGCAAGTGGGATGGGTGTTGAGACACAGGGTCTTGTTACATGTTCTAGGCTAGCCCCAAACTTTCAAATCCTGTTTCTGCCTCCTGAATGAATGTTGGGATCATAAGCACAGGCCACCTCAACTCTCTACAGTCATTCAAGGAAAAAAACAAAAAACAAAAACAAAAAAACAGGCCGGGCGGCGGCGGCGGTGGTAGTGGTGGTGGTGGTGGTGGTGGTGGTGGTGGTGGCGGCGGCGGCGGCGGCGGCGGCGGCGGCGGCGGCGGCGCACACCTTTAATCCCAGCACTGGGAGGCAGAGCCAGGCGGATCTCTGGGAGTTTGAGGCCAGCCTGGTCTACAGAGTGAGTTCCAGGACAGGCTCCAAAGCTACACAGAGAAACCCTGTCTCGAAAAAACAAAAAAAGGAAAGCAAACAAAACAGCTACCATTCATTGAATCTCTAGGAATATTATGGTCTAGCTCAGTGGTTCTCAACCTTCCTAATGCTGTGACCCTTTAATGCAGTTCCTCATGCTGTGGTGACCCCAACCACAAGATTTTTTCATTGTTACTTCATAACTGTAATTTTGTTACTGTTATGAATTGTTATTAAACCTTTTTGGAGACAGAGGTTTGCCAAAGGGGTCTTTACCCACAGGTTGAGAACCACTGGTCTAGAGGTTAAGACCAGGAACTCTGAAGCCAGAACCTGCCCACTTCCTGTCTACCTTAGGCAACTGGCTGTACCTTCCTCACCTGTAAAATGAGGTACCAGCAGCTACCTGAGCTGGTGCTGTGAGGATGAAGTGAGTTAGTGGACCAAATGCAGCCTGGGACAAAGCCCTCAGTCACGCCCCTGGGGGTCTCATTTCTTCTACGGCACAGCCTACAGTAGTCGGCCATGATCTGTTTATGTATCTCTAGCTCACTATTAAATACCCCAAATCCTTCAGATATACCGGTGTTCCCATTTTATAGGAGAGACTGGCTGTGTTGACTAAAAACTTCAACTATCAGTGATTAGTGCAGCTAAGCTTCAAATCTGTACCTTTCTGATGTCCACACCCATACCTTACCCTCTTCTCACACTAAGGTGGCTCTAAAGCTTTATATCAAGTCTGGGTATGGTGGTGCACACCTGTCGTCCCAATACTGGGGTGGGGGGGCATGGCAGGAGGAATTTGAATTCGAGGCCAGCCTGGGCTACTTACCCAGTCCTAGGCCATCATCTGGTACATAAAGATACCCTGTCTCAAAAAAAACCACAAAACAAACAAACAAACAAAACAACAACAACAAAAAAGAGCTAGGTCGGGGTACAAGCCTGTATTCCTAGTCACTTGAGAGGCTGAGGCAGAGGATCAAGTTCAGGGTCCGACTGAGCTACTAGGTGTGTAGTTTAAGACCAGCTTGGGAAATTTAGCGGGACCAGTCTCAAAACAGCAGAAGGAGAGCTCTGGATATAGCTTAGTGGTAGAGAGCTTCACTAGCATTTAGGAGGGTCCTAAGTATAGTTCCCAGTAAAAGTAAATAAATAAAAAAATAAATACCATGTTTAAATCATTCCCCTTTATCCCTGCAATGCTCAGGATCAAACCCACAGCCTTTGACAGGCTAGGCAAGCACTCCCCCACGGAGCCATATCAGGGTTTTGTTGTTTGTTTCAGATGTTTGACTCCTCCCTCTCCTCACCTCTCACATTCAGTTGAACCACAGTCCTAGCCACAGCTTACCATATAGACTCTGGTCCCCACAGAAGCCTCCTGGTTAAGAAATTTGTGTTGCTTAGCACAGTGATAGATGCCTGTAGTCTCCAAATAAAAAGTCACATCTTAAAACTACAAACTCTCATTTCAAAATCTGTCCCCACCCACTACACGCTGCCTCCAGAGTAGCTCTGCCAAATTGCCATCTTGGAAGTGACTTGCTGCACAGCCAGGGTGACCACTGGGGACAGTCAGCTTTCACCTGTCACTTCAGTATAACAATTTAGGTGACAAATTATCTGTCCATTCTATACACCCTACATGATGAAGAGTTCCACAAGTTTTTATATTTTTGGTTGTGAGCCTAGCCTTTAACGGCTGAGCCATCTCTCCAGCCCGAGTTCCACAAGTTTTTGACTCTGATACCCACCAAAATGCTATGAATAAGTCATGCTTGACATGATCTTTTAGGGACAAACGGTGGGGGGGGCGGGGGGGCGGGGACAGGATACGTCGACTATGGAATGCAGGAAGACCAGGAGAGTCAGAAGAGTCAGCAGCAAAAGTGGAAGAAGTTAGTGACTTCAAATGCAGCTGCAGGAAGCCATAGCTGCCTTCAGTTACAGAGACAAATTTAACTGCCTGAGAGGCCTTCGGTAGAGCTGTTGAAGGAGGACCCACGGCCAGGCTTAAAGCAGAGGAGATCCTATTTCTGATTCATAAGCTATGACTTTGAATGAGTTACAAGTTTCTTCTGAAATATCTGCTGGCATGCAGTAAAGATCAGATGCACAAAAAAGCCGGGAAGAAGGCTCAACAGGTAAAAGAGGCAGCCATACAAGCCTCACAATTCAAGTGTGATCCCCCAAACCCATGTCAAAAGCTAGATGCGGTGGCACACATTTGTAATCACAGTACTCCTGTGGCAAGATGGGAGACAGAGACAGGAAAATTACTAGAAGTCTGGGGGCAGGGGGCAGCTAGCCTGGAGTGGAGTACAGAGCACAGCTGTAGAAACAAGAGAGACCCTGTTCAACAAGGTGGATAGTGAGACCTGACTCTCCAAATGTATTCTCTGACATCCATGCAAACCATGCCTGTCTGCGCGCGCGCGCGCGCGCGCGCGCGCGCGCACACACACACACACACACACACACACACACACACACATGCATGCACACACCACACAAAATGTACAAAGTTAAGCTGGCTGCTATCATTATTAAGACATGAGTGAAAAACAGAGGCTAACAATGAGGAGATCCTCTTCCTCTTTCCAAAAGTTCTAACTGTGGGCTAGAGTGGGCTCAATGGTTAAGAGCATGTACTGCTCTTGCAGGGGACCTAGGTTCAATTCCCAGCACCTACCTGGTGGCTTACAGTCATCTGTAACCCCAGTCCCAGGGGACCTGACACCCTCTTCTTACATCTATAGGCATATGGTGCACATAACATAAATGCAGGCAAACACATAAAATAATAAATCTAAAAGTTAAAAAGTAAAATAGATTTTGTTTTAAGTTTGAAATGGATGTGGTAGTACACATCTATAATCCCAGCACTGAGGAGTCTGAGGCAGGAGGTCCCAGGCCAGCCTGAGCTAGACCTCAGAAGTCTAAATATATAAATAAACTTAAAGTGGAATGAAAGAAATAAGATTTTCTTCTCCAGGAAGGGTGAGGCTTGGGTATAATGATAACTGAAAGGAAAAAACCTCTGGAAGATCTGGGCGTGGTGTTGCACACTTTTAGTCCCAGCATTAGGGAAGCAGAGGCAGTGGATCTCTGTGTTCAAGGCCAACCTGGTCTACAGAGTGAGTCCAGGACAGAAAGCTACATAATAGAGAAAAAGAGGGGAGAAATTAACCATGAGAAGGCGCACAGGCTGACATGGAGCTTAACTGAGAGCGCCCTCCTCTGTGGGTAGAAGGGAGACCCAGGAAATCTGTGGAGCTGGCAGGACTCTGACTCCAGACATGAGGAGGGAAGGGCCTGGTGGCCTAAGCTGTAATCCCAGAATTGAGGAAGCGGAGTCAGAAGACTGACTTTAGGCCAGCCTGGGCTACATGAATAGTGAAACCCTGTCTCAAAACAGTGGCAGAGGAGAGTTGAGGAAATTCTGGGACACACAACAGGTACTGCAGTGGTAGGTCAGGCTAATGATTGCTCAAAAGGGTGGGGACGTAGCTCCATGGTAGCACACTTGCCAAGAACGTGGAAGGACCACGATTGGAGCCCTAACACTGAGTTTATGTATTTATTAATTTTGTTTAGACCAGGCTGGCCTTGAACTCATAATCCACCTGCTTCTGCCTCCAGAGAGCTGGGATCAAAGGCCTGCGCCCCCACACCCAGCCAGCACTCAGTTTAAGGAAAAAAAAAAAAAAAACTGTTGGAGATCTAACAAACACTCACAGCACTGCCAATCAGCGCTGATTTTTTTTTTTTTTTTTTTTTTTTACCCTCAACACCCCCACCTTACACTCCAGCCTCAGCGATGTTGGGCTTTAAAAATTCAAACTTCCAGGATGAAAAGGGACAACGGGAGAGGGGTCCTGGGCCTGACCCCGATGCTAAGGGGAGAAAAGAAGACCACGAGGAACGGCACTTGGAGGGCACCATGGGCAGCACCGGGGTGAGCCGCCCCTCAGTCCAGGCTGAGTAGACAACAGGATAAGGGCAAGAGAAGAGAGGGGAGTGGTGACCAAAGGCAGGCTTCCACAGAACAGAACCAAGGCAGTAGAGGGAGTCTGGGGACCGAAGATAAGTGTGGCATAGCAAAGGGAGGGGGTGAAGTGGACCAGGGTGTGTGGTAACGGGGAAGAGCGAAGTTCAAAGAAGTTCAGGTCTGGGTGGTGGCAGCTCCAAGGTCCGACACCAGCATGGAAAGATAAAGAGACATTGGGGTGAAGGTACAGGAAGCCAGGCTAGAAGGTGCACTGTCCACAGTGACAGCTTGTAGAGTCACCTAAAAGAGTAGAGGGCACTGATACCCAGGGAGTGAACCAAGAGCAAAGTCTTCAAAGCTGGGATAGCACAGGACGTGGTGGAGGGTGGAACAGGGTAAGCCTGGAAGGGGAAGGATTTGTCTGCATGAGGGTGGTGCCAACCTGGTACTATAAAATTTATCCTCAGATTAGCTAATTACACAGAAAAACTCTACTTGAGAAAATAGAGACAACATTCCTATAAAACCACAGCTTATAAAACCCTCTAAACAAGCCAGGAATTACTAAAACAGAATTAGCTATTTGTTTTTGTTTTTTCAAATAGAAGTAAAAATAAAAACACCCAACTAAGAATAAAGTCACTTAGCTGCAAACAGATACCTGAGCCCCGAGAACGGGTTACACAACCCAGGGACACATCGTAGGGACATGTGAAGAGCAAAGGTCGCTGACAAGGAAGCACAGCACGTCAGCAGGTTTATTTATTACATGAAACACCAAACAGGAAAGAGCTCTGCAGATTAAAAGGCAATCTACTCAGGTAACATGAAAATCAGCGCAATGACCGGAACTCAGGTTACAAATCACTGCTTAAAACTCTGTCCCATTAAACGTCTACAGCTAACTCTGTGAAATGTCTACCACAGGCAGAGCTGGAGAGCAAGCAGATTAGTACTGTCAGGAGGGGGAGGGGAGCCAGGGCGACTGCTAATGGGGGCTGGGTTCTTTCAGAGGTGAGGAAAAATGTTCTGGAATTAGTGGTGAAGGTTGTGTAAGACTGTGACTATATTGAGAACACTCTGGACACTGCTAAAGTTAATATTACTGTATGTCAAGTCTAGTTCAACAAAGCTGTTACTCACAATAAAAGCAAATTTAAAAACTTCATATGAACATTTTATGTTTATGACTCATTTATGAGGAAACACAATCCTTATGCTTGAGTTTTTGTTTTCTTTTTCCTTAGAACAAGTTACCATGTAGCTCAGGCTGGCTCCTCCTTCATCTCCCAAGTGCTGGGGTTATAAGCATCCATGCCCAATTTAATATTATTAACTTTTTTTTTTTTTTTTGGTTTTTCGAGACAGGGTTTCTCTGTGTAGCTTTGCGCCTGTCCTGGAACTCACTTGGTAGCCCAGGCTGGCCTCGAACTCACAGAGATCCGCCTGGCTCTGCCTCCCGAGTGCTGGGATTAAAGGCGTGCGCCACCACCGCCCGGCAACTTTTAATATAAAAAAGATTGATAGCATTCTCAATTTAAAATCTATTGACTTTTTTTTTTAAGATTTATTTATTTATTATGTATACAGTGTTCTGTCTGTATGTATCCCTGTAGGCCAGAAGAGGCACCAGATCTCATTACAGATGGTTGTGAGCCACCATGTGGTTGCTGGGAATTGAACTCAGGACCTCTGGAAGAGCAGCCAGTGCTCTTAACCTCTGAGCCATCTCTCCAGACCAAAATCTATTGACTTATTAGTGTGTGTGTGTGTATGTGTATATACATGTGGGGGGGGGAGGGACAGGGGTTGTGTACCATGGCACCTATGTGGAGGTCAGGGTCAACTTTAGGGGCTCTGGGGCTTGAACTCAGGTTGCTAGACTTGTGCAGCAAGCACTTTTACCTGAGGAGCCAACTCGCCAGCCCCATTTTCACATTACATATGAATACACTGTCACTGACTGCCGTCAGAAAAAGTACTAGGATAGTGTCCTGTAAACACAAGTACAGAAATTTCACTACAAACCAACCAGTGTGGCACACACCTGCTCACAACTCTAGGCTAAGGCAGAAGGATTCCTGGTTTGAGATCAGCATGGACTACATCATGATTCTTTTTATATTTTTACTGAGACAGGGTCTTATTGAGTAGTCCTGGTTGGCCTGGAACTTACTATGTAGACCAGGCTGGCTTTGAACTCACAAAGATCTGCCTGCTTCTGCCTCCACAGTACTAGGGTTAAATGTGTGTGTCAGCACTTGGATGAGAGGAGGGGATGGTGTATTTGCCTGTAGTTTGTAACTCCAGCATTTGTGACTTGACAGGAACATCTTAGTGAGTTAAAGCCAGCTTGGACTAATGAGATTCTGTCTCCAACAGATGACACTGGTGACCAAAACCAGTACAACAAACAGGAGCAAGGTACAATGATAAACACCTATGAAAAAGTCCAAACGGGGGCTGGAGAGACAGCTCGGTGGTGAAGACCTCTTGTTCTTGATGCTCCAGGCTCAGTTCCCAGCATCTACATGGTGGCTCACAACATCTCTAACTCCAGTTCCAGGGAATCTGATGCCCTCTTCTGGTCCACAGACTTCAGGCATGCATGCAGTACATATGCATACATGCAGGCAAATCACTCATACATATAAAATAAAGCTTTTAAAAAGTCACAATAAACCCATTATTTTAGGCCAGGCAGTGGTGGCAAACACCTTTAATCCCAGCACTCAGGAGGCAGAGGCAGGTGGATCTCTGTGATTTGAGGCCAGCCTGGTCTACAGAGTGAGTTCCAGGACAGATTCCAAAGCTACACTGAAAAACTCTGTCTCGAAAAACCAAAAAGAAAAATAACAACAACTATAACATTATTTTATATGGTAACTTTAAAAAACTAATTTAAAACAAAACAGTAGAGAAAGGCCAGCAAGATGGCTGAGTGAGTAAGCAGCTGCGGACAGACACGCAGACCAGAGTTTGATCCCTAGGACCCACATAGTCAGAGGAGAGAACTAACCTCACAGGTTGTACTCTGCTCTCTATAGGCACAACACGGCACACAGAAGCCCTACCCCAACACACCAGACGGATGGAATGCTATCTGTAATCTGATTCACCACTAGAAATACAAAGGCCAGGCTGGAGCTGGAGCTCAGTAGAATGCTTGCCTCACTTGCGTGGTTCGATCCTGACAGCATATAAACCAGGCGTGGGATAGCACTCGGGAGGCAGACAGGAGACCCAAAGTTCAAGGCCATCCCCAGTTTTATATCAAGTTCAGGGCCAGCCTGTGATACCAGGTAAAACCATGCTTGACCCTGGTTTTTGATGTTGTTTGTTTTGTTTCGAGACAGGGTCTTACTATGTAGCTGGCCTGGAACTTTCTATGTAGCCCAGGCTGGCCTGCAACTCACAGAGATCAGCCTGCTTCTGCCTATGATTAAAGGAGTGCAGGACTACACCTGGCTTGACTATGTTTCGTATACTAAAAGTTTCAAAACAGTTCGGCTTCACACATTTTCATCCTAAAAACAGCTTATTGGACAATAATGTATCCCTTACCCCAATCCCTAATACAAAGCAATTATGTGAACAAAACCTTTTTTTTGGGGGGGGGGGGTTCAATCATATAGTTTTTTAAAAGTCCATAATTGCTTGCTCTGGACAAAAGAGTGACACCCAATTGAAAGAAGGTTAAAATCACAAGAAATATGGCTTTAAGGGTGAAAAACAGAGAGGAAAAAACCCTCTGTCAAAAGGTTAACAGAAAAAGGAAAGAAGGAAGGGGGAGGGGAGAGGAAAGAGAACCTTGGGAGGCTGATGGGGAGGCTCTGGAAGAGGCCAGCCTGTGAGACACCAATAAGAGTGTTGTGAAACTAGCCGGGCGGTGGTGGCGCACGCCTTTAATCCCAGCACTCGGGAGGCAGAGCCAGGCGGATCTCTGTGAGTTCGAGGCCATCCTGGACTACCAAGTGAGTCCCAGGAAAGGCGCAAAGCTACACAGAGAAACCTTGTCTCGAAAAACCAAAAAAAAAAAAAAAAAAAAAAAAAAAAAAGAGTGTTGTGAAACTGAGGACTGAACTGGGACTCGCCACAGTGGACTAAGAAAATTCAAACTGGTCTATGTGATAACACACTGCATCCTCAGAACACCAACAGAGGGCTGGCAAGGTGGCCAGGAGGTAAAGGAGCTTGTCACCAAGCCTGAGAACCTGAGTCTGACTTCAGAACCCACATGGTGGAAGGCAAGAGCCAGCTCCCACAAATTGGCCTCTGACCTCTACCCATAATTCCTGGTGTGACCTTTAACACAGATACATTCATAATAATAATTATATATAATAAAATATTTTAAAACAATCCAAGTTGCTCTAAAAACTACATACAATGGAGAAACTTTCTGACACTGATTTAACTATTATTTCCTTCATCATATTTTGCAAAAAAGCAATTTAAATGAGTTTCAGCCGACTGCGTACTTAAGAGAGGGAGTGGAGACGTGGTGAATCACTGCTATAGCACTCTAGTCTGTAAGCTTCGAATGAGGTGGCAGTGATTTCCATTTCTGATGGACTACTCCTGCGTGTCAAGTCACACTTGCATTTCTACTCCAGCACAACAGTCCAAGGCAAAGGAAGGTCAAAACATACTTCATTTTAAACTACAAATTTTCAAAATCACAATACTTTCCTAACATTTTGACAATGAGGCCACTTTCCTTTTTCTATAAACTCACAAATGCCCAGGGAGCATCTTAACACTTGGGAAAAAATTTTTACTTCTTGAGATAGGATCTTGGGTATGTTGCCCAGGCAGTCTTGGCTCAAATGATGCTCCTGCCCTCTTGAGTAGGTGGAATTATAGGGTCAGGGTGGCCTGCCTACATTCATAAAAAATTTTAAAGGTCAACATATTTTGGCCACAAACACAAATCTACTGAAAGGTGCAGTGGTAGCCACACGTTTCTCTGCTTTACTGACAGTGCTCAAGACTGGCAAATTGTAGCGCCTCCCTTATTGGCCATCTGTAAAACAGAGCCGAGGGAGCTGTCTTCCTTAGACTAGTGTTATACAGGTGGCACCTTCCTCTCTCATTTCAGTGCAACTACTTTGGCCAACATTTTAACAAGGGACACAGACCTTCAAGGTATTATACCCACCCATATATATCCAAATTCGCGACAGTAGGTTCGATTTTCTTCACCCCAACACCTTAAACTCCTGACGACTTTGATTCCTTCATCTAACAAAGCCAGACTTGGATGTTTCAAAAACAAATTTTTATCTTGTCGGGAAATCGTGATTTTTCCCCCCATTAGTATCTTTTCCCTCCACTCAACTAGGCTTGAGCTGGGGCAAAACGATAACTACTAAAAGTGAGGAGGCTCCGTTGGTCCCCACACTAATTGGGACAACATAGAGCGTCCCAGCCTCTCCTGCTGTCAATGACCCCTGCTTCCTTCTTCACCTTATCCAGTGGGGAAACTGAGGCCCAGGGGAAGGAAAGAGGCTCGCGCGCCGTCCTGCCACTCTCTCCTGAAATAATTGCGTGTGACAACCACTGCCCTACCCCGAGGGCCACCAGAGCGGTCCCCGCGGGCACCGACCGGACTTGTAGTCCATCGCACCGCAGTGGGGGGAAAACAACAACAGAAAAACCAGGCTCCCCATTCGCGAAGGGCCAGGGATCAGAGCTCTGGGCGCGTGTACAGCCTAAGCAATGCGCCTTGCGGAGGGCCACAGCTGTCGCCCCAACTTCCTCCCCGACGAGGGCACTGCCACTCACCTGCCACTCCAGAGAACGCGACTCCCCGCTCCGCGTCCGCACTACACGCTCCGAGCCGGCTCTGCAAAGCGGTATGGCTGCCGCGGCCCCAGCTCTCTTCAGCTCCTTCCGGGTCGGCGGGCGCCTTGGCAGTGACAGTCCGCGGGACTCGAGCGCCGCTCGCCCTCAGTTCCGCCTCCTGGCGGGCCCGCCACCAATCCCTGTGGGCCAGCTCCGGGCCACTGCACACCCCCACCCCAAGAGGCATGTGAGAAAATTGTCTTTGGCATTCGTTTTTTTCTCCTTTTCCCTCTCGTTACTAGGGGCTGCAGTCGACCACCAAGCAGCATCCGCCACTCTTTGATTTATTTTTATTTGCAGACAGGATCTCACCAAGTTGCTCAGGCAGGCTGTGAATTTATCATCTTCTTGCCCTCGCTTCTTGAGAAAGTGGGATTATAACCCTGCAGCACCAGGTCCAATCTGGCATCTGTTACCTAAGAATACATCCTTTGAGTGATACACTGGGGTATGTTTTACTTCCTGCAACTCTTTGAGAAACTCATACCCCTCCCTGCTCTTGGATGTGTCTTGTTTTTCCTCTGAGCACCCATCTTTCTCTTAAGCCTCATGCTTAAACCTATATTAAAATGTCTTTATTAACCTTCACCCAGATACATTTTTTAGGGGGCTGGCTAGAAATATGACTCAATGGTAGAAAGACTACCTGGCTTACAAAATGCCCTGAGTTCAGTCTCAAGTATTGTACAAAAAAAAAAAAAAAAAAAAAAAAAAAAAAAAAATGAGGGTCCTGTCTGTTTTGTTTGAGACTGGTTTCTCTACATAGCCTTGGCTATCTTGGAACTCACTATGTAGCCCAGGCTGGCCTCAGATTTACAGAGAACCGCCTGCTTCTACCTCTTGAGTGCTGGGATTAAAGGCGTGCCCACCATGCTTGTATCTATCTGTCTTTGTATGTGTCAGGTTGCACACATGTGCAGGCTCCAAGTTAACTGTCAGAAACTATCCTGGGTTGCTCTTCTACCCTACTCTTTGAAGCGCCTTTGAACTAACCTGGAGCTTGCTGATATAACTAATTTCCCTGGGGATCCTGTCTCTAATTCCTGAGACTCCACGCCCACACAACATTTATATTCTTTCTAGTGATCCAAATTCAGATTCTCTCTCTCTCTCTCTCTCTCTCTCTCTCTCTCTCTCTCTCTCTCTGTGTGTGTGTGTGTGTGTGTGTGTGTGTGTGTGTGTGTGTGTGTGTGTGTGTCTCTTGGTTTTTCAAGACAGGGTTTCCCTGTGTAGCACTGGCTGTCCTGGAACTCACTCACTCTGTAGATCAGGCTGGCCTCAAACTCACAGAGATCCACCTGCTTCTGCCTCCCTAGTGCTAGGATTAAAGACATGAGCCACCACCACCTGGCTGAGGTCCTCTTTTTAAAAGTAGTAAACACACACACACACACACACACACACACACACACACACACTGTATGCTTGAGCATATCTATGTGCACTATGTGCATATAGGAGACTGAAGAGGTCTGAAGAGGTGTTGGATCCCCTGGAATTGGAGTTACAGAAGGTTGTTCACCACCATGTGGGTGCTGAGAATTGAACTCAATCCTCTACAAAAGCAGTAAGAGCTCTTGACCTATGAGCCATACCCCCCAGGCCCCAGGTTCTGGTCCTCTTGCTTGTGCAAGCAAGCATGTTAACTGTCGAGCCATCTCCCCAGCCTCCCCACCTTATTGTTTGAGGCTGAGTCTCTCACTGTCTTAGGGTTTCTATTGCTGTGATAAAACACCGTGACCACAGGCAGCATGGGGAGGGAAGGGTTTGTTTCAACTTACACGTCCAGATCACAGCTCATCACGGAGGGAAGTCAGGGTGGGAACCTGGCCGCAGGAGCTGATGCAGGTGCCATGGAGGACGTGGAGGAGTGCTGCTTGCTGGCTTGCTCAACCTGATTTTTTTTCTATATCCTAGGACCACCTGCCCAGGAATGGTAAAACCCGCAATGGGCTGGGCCTTCCCACACCATCAATCAAGAAAATGCGCAACAGGAGCCGGGCGGTGGTGGCGCATGCCTTTAATCCCAGCACTCGGGAGGCAGAGCCAGGCGGATCTCTGTGAGTTCGAGGCCAGCCTGGGCTACCAAGTGAGTTCCAGGAAAGGCGCAAAGCTACACAGAGAAACCCGGTCTCGAAAAACCAAAAAAAAGAAAAAAGAAAAGAAAAAAAAAAAAAAAGAAAGAAAAAAAGAAAATGCACAACAGATCAGTCTGGTAGGGGGACTTTTCTCAATTGAGGTTTCCTTTTCTTTCTTCCCCCTTGGTTTTCCTTTCTTTTCTTTCTTTCTTTCTTTCTTTCTTTCTTTCTTTCTTTCTTTCTTTTTCTTTTTCTTTTTCTGACAAGGTTTCTCTGTGAAGTTGTCCTGGCTGACCTGGAACTCACTCTGTACACCAGGCTGGCCTCAAACTCACAGAGATCCACCTGCCTCTGCCTCCCGAGTGCTGGGATTAAACGTGTGTGCACCACTGCCTGCCCTTTCTTGGTTTTTCAAGACCTCTAGCTTGTGTCAGGTCGACGTGAAACTAAGCCAGCACAGTCACTGACCTGAGTTCACGGATTAACTAGACTCTGGCTGACCGGCTCCAGGGATCCTGCTGTGTCCTTTTCTCCAGCCAGGAACGAAATTACAGACATGGACTGCTGTGCTGCGAGTATGTCTACATGGGTGTTGTGGATCAATCTCAGGTCCCCATCTTTCAGAGCAAGCACTTTACTGACTGAACCATATCCCCAGCCCCAAATCCCCCAATCCTTTTCATGCTAAAGTTTGGAAGAGGGTCAGTGAAATGGCTCAGCAGGTAAAGGCATCTGCCATCAAGGTTGGACTACTATAGTTACATCCCCGGAACCCCCAGATCGAATAAGAAAATTGGTCATCTGACCCCCACAAGTGCACCGCGGCTTGCTTGCCCTTCTTCCACACAGAAAGAAGGAGGGAATTGTTATTATTTAAGGTTTGGAAGATCAGAAAAATAGAAATAAAGAGCATTCTCAAACCTCTATGTTACCAATTTGTACATCGTTGATAGTGTTGTAAAAACACAACGCTTGGTCTGTCCACGCGTGAGTTTCAAGGTTACTACTCACTTTGGCTTCCCGTTCCTGCTTCTGTAAAGTTGGGATTAATATCCAGACATGAACAGTATTATGAAGAAACAATAACAATCGCCAAGCATGCTGGTGCACCAGCTGGAAGATGGAGACAGGGGGATCCGGGGTTCAAAGATGGCCTCACTTGAATACATAGCAAGTCTGAGGCAAGCCAGGACCATAGGAGACCCTGTCTAAAACCAGACAGAAAAATATACAGAAAGGAGTAAATATGGGAACAGCATTAGGAAGCATTACTGTTTAACTAGGTAAAACCAGCCTGAGGCATAGAGGACCTTAACTCTCAAACTCTTAAAGAGGTTTTAGCCAGGCTTTGTGGCGTATGCCTTTAGTGTCTCAGCACTTGGGAGTCAGAGGCAGGTGGATCTCTGTGAGTTGGAGGCCAGCCTGGTCTACATAGCAAGTTCCAAAAACAGCCAGGACTATATAGAGAGACTCTGTCTCAAAAATCCAAAAATTATACAGAGAGACCCTGTCTCAAAAATCTAAAAACTTCTGAGAGATTTTGACCCAAACAGGAAAAGCATAGTTGGAAACTGTGTGGGGGGAGGTTTTTGTGGTAACAGTACACAGGTTATACTGAACAAGTCAAAACTGAAAGCTGAGATCATTTTGGCAACGAGGCAGCTGTAGTCAGGCAGGTGAGAGGTAACCAGAGCCTGGGCTGGGTCAATAGGAAGAGAGAAACAGGGAGTCATGTATGAGAAAAAAAATATATGTTGTAAGGTTTCATGTGATTAGCAGGGATAAAGAGATAGCAAAGTCCAAAGTTTTAACAGGGATTAACAAATACACGTCCATTTCTGTTCCACACAATGGGCTGTAAGCCACTGTCCTCGGTGGCCCCCAGTTAAAACAACTCTAGTCTTTCCCTTCCCATCAATTATTCTCACGGCAGCTGGATTTTTTTTTTAAACGATTCATCTTAGTTAAGTGGTTCTCAACCTCTGGGTCATGACACCTTTTCACAGGGGTCACCTAAGACCATCAGAAAACACAGGTATTTGCAGTAGCAAAATTACAGTTATGAAGTAGCAGTGAAAATAATTTTGTGGTTGGGGGTCACCACAACATGAGGAACTGTATTAAAGGGTCTCGGGGGTTAGGAAAGTTGAGAACCACTGACTTAGCTGGATGTGAGGGCAGAGAGGTAGCAAAGCTGGGTCATGAGGGGCTTGAAAGGCTGTGGGTAGGACTTCTGATTTTACTCAGCAGGAGGTAAGACAAACCTTTGAGAGGATTTTTAAGTTGACTGAGCAAGCCCGAGTGCCCAAAGGTAAAGCAGCATCTATAACTGGAGCTTGTAGTATGAACCAGGGAGAAAGAATCCAGAAGAAACATTCCAGTAGTTTAAGCCCAGGGTACTGTAGACTCAACATGGTGGTTGATGAGAATGCTGTGTCATAAGGGAGCCTTCCAAGAGCTAGGAAGCTCTTTGGCTTGCTGTGAGATGACTGTACTTGGGATGTGCTTCACAGCAGTTGATGTCACATACAAGCAGGTGTCTTGGTACAGGCAAATGAGGGCAAAGGAACTGTCCCTAAAATGGAGCGGCAAGCAATTTTCAGAGAATGAAACTGTTGTTCATACAAATGTCTATAACCGAGATTGTTCTGTCTGAACCAGAAACAGAATAACTTTTTTTTTCTCCTTGAGACAAGGTCTATCTACATAACTCTGGCTGTCCTGGAACTATGAAGATCAGGCTGGCCTCAAACTCAGAGATCCTCCTCTGCCTGCTGAATGCTGGGATTAAAGGTCAACATGTCTGGTAATTTGCCCTTTTAAAAAATATACCACCCCCTCAACATCTGAGGCAGGTGGGACAACTGGCCCTGAGGTCATAAGACCGGGAGAGCTGCCCCTGTCCCCCACCAACTGCAACACCTGAGGCAGGTGGGAGAGCAGGCCCTGCACCTTGCCGGGGCAGCAAAATAGAGCCAATTCTGTTGGTGGAGGTGTGGGTGAGTCAGCCCTGAAGTTGTGAGCATGGGAGAGCTGTCCCCATTACTCATCTGTCATGTGGTGGCATGGGCAGAGAGAAATCCTACCCACCATCAACGTCCTAGGCAGGTGAGAGAGCTGTCCCAGCCCCTCATCAACTGCAGCGCTCGGGAGAGTGGGCCCCACACCACACCTGGGCAACACAGTAGAGCTGGCCCTGAAGGTGTAGGTGTAGAACCAACCCTGAGGACATGGAAGCAGGAGAACTGGCCCCGCCCCCTGCTCATCCCTAGCCAAGGCAATTCAGGAGAGCTCACCCTGGTAGTAACGACAAGGGAGAGCTGGCAGGTTGACCAACCCTGCAACTACCCAGGCCCAGAATCAGAGTTATGAGTTGGCCCACCCCAACATCCACCCCATCTGTGATCTGCTGGAGCACGTGAAGGGACCGGTCCTACAGACCCAAAGCTGCAGGATCTCCACGACACAGGGCAACGACAGGAAAACCAAGAGGAGCTCCAGTGAGGGCCCAGCATTGATAGTGTAGCAGAAGCCAGAGTCCTCTAACCAGACCAACCACTCTGCAGTGAACACTTGCAAGTAAAGCTATATGGATAAAGGGGTTTATTGAGGGACTCACTGTGTCACACTACAGCTTCCACGACGACGAGACTGATTTTTCTTTTTTCTTTCTCTTAAATTTTATTTTATTTTGTGGGGAGGTTGTAAGGGCAGAGTGTGGATACAAAGAGACGGGGTAATTAATGGAATGGAGATGCATGATGTGAAAGACACAAAGAATAAATTAAAAAGAACATTAAAAATTTTTTTTTCTTGTGTGTGTGTGCACGCATGTGTGCCTGTGGGTTCTTGGAGGTCAGAGGACAACTTGTAGGGAGTTACTTCTTTTCACTATGAGAGTTCCTGGGATCGAACTTACGTCATGAGGTTTGGCAGTAAGCACCTTTTCCTACAAAGCCGTCTCTCCACTATTCCCCTTCCTGAAAGTATTGATTTTATCAGCTGATAATCTAACAATCCTGAGTACATGGGCAAAGGAGCCTATTGTGAGCGTCAGTCTACTTATGAGCATCAGCAAATTTCTTTCTTTTGTTTTTTCAAGACAGGTTTTCTTTGTGTGGCCCTGGCTGTCCTGGAACTCACTATGTAGATCAGGTTGGCCTCGAACTCAGAGAGATCCACCTGCCTCTACCTCCTGAGTGCTGGGATTATAGGCGTATGCCCCCGTGCCTGGCCTCTCCTCAGTATCTTTTTTGTTTGTTTGTTTCTTTGTTTTTCCAGACAGGGTTTCTCCGTGCAGGCTTGGCTGTCCTAAAACTCGCTCTATAGACCAGGCTGGCCTGGAACTCACAGAGATCCGCCTGCCTCTGCCTCCCAAGTGCTGGGATTAAAGGTATGTGCCACCACTGCCTGGCTCCTGGCTTCTCCTCAGTATCTTAAAGTTGGTTAGTTGAAAACATAAAAAAAACCTCAGAGATTTAACCATAGTTTGGGGTTAATAATAGCAACAGAGAAATTTAGGGGTGAAACAAAATTGTTTACTTATTAGCAAACTATTTATACCTATTTAACTGATTTAACCAGTGAGGTTATGTACTTTTTAAGATTTGAACACACAGATATTGCTTAAACAGGACAAAGTTCAAAGAAAGATTGATTTAACCAAATCAAACCACTATGCCAAAGTCAACAAACCAAGATTATTCCAAAGGAGTTGAATATAAAGAGAAGACTAAATCAACAGAAGTTAGAAACCATGGTATTTACCTCTGAAGAGAGACCATTTTTTTCTGACCTCAGGAAGCTTCAGTTTCTCCCTGAGTTCTAGTTTCTCTTTAAAGCAAGACTCTGGTCTTGTTCTGTTTCCTGTTTGCTTTACTGTTCTTAGATATAGGACTTGGGATTTTGTCATAGGTGCTCTTAGGTGAAAGTTTGATTTAAAGTATCTTCATCCTAAAGAAACCTACCTAGCTGAGTGGTGGTGGCGCAAGCCTTTAATGCCAGCACTCAGGAGGCAGAGCCAGGCAGATCTCTGAGTTCGAGGCCAGCCTTGTCTACAGAGTGAGATCCAGGACAGGCACCAAAACTACACAGAGAAATCCTTTCTCAAAACAAACAAACAATCAAAAAAGAAGCCTACCTAGATCTTGTAATAAAGGAGTGGGGGAGGGGAAGGGGGAGGGGACTCAGCAGTAAAGAGCATTGGCTGTTCTTACACAGAGGTCCAGGGTTCCTTTTCCATCACCCAGATCAGGGAGCTCACAATTGTTTGTCAACTCCAGCAACAGGGGATGCAACGCCCTCTTCTGGCCTCTGTGTGCACTGCATCCACATGATGTAAACTACTTCCCTGTGGGCACTCATACATGCAGAAAATAAACTTTAAAACCATCTTTTAAAAAAGTAGTTGAATTCCACTCACAGGAAGTATATTTTAGAATGGTTCTGAGGCAAATGATAACAAAATCAAGGTGAGGATAAATTTTTTTAAAGCTTTTGTTGATTTTGAGACAGGGTTTCTCTGTGCAGCCAAGGCTGTCCTGAAATTCATTCTGTAAGCCAGGTTGGAGGATACATCTTTATTACTTACTTACTTACTTACTTACTTACTTACTTACTTACTTACTTACTTACTTACTTACTTACTTACTTACTTACTTATTTATTTATTTATTTATTTATTTATTTATTTATTTATTTATGAGGCAGGGTTTCTCTGTATAACAGCCCTGGCTACCCTGGAACTCCCTCTGTAGATAGACAGGCTGTCCTCAGACTCATGGAGATCTGCCTGCCTCTGCCTCCCGAGTGCTGGGATTAAAGGCATGTGCTACCACTGCCTGGCGAGGATAAATTTTTATGTGTAGTTACTGCCTGCTTCTTGGGTCTGACAGTAGCTTTAGATTGTGCTCTTTTTCTATGTAATACTTCACAGAAGGCATTAGATGTTTAGTGAATTAGGTAAGGTGTACTTTCCCCTGACATTGTGAAACTCATGGCATGACATGACATTTTAATCAGCAGTACACATCTGTGAAGGACTTTGTCATCTGCTTGGAGCAGGAAAAACCAAAGTAGAATGAAGGTAGCTAAGATCACTATTGATATCATTAATTATGTTGTGTAACCAACCAGTTTCTACTTCTCGTTGGCCTTAAAAGTCAAAAAGTCTATTTGGGGCTAAAAAATAAATAAAAAAATAAAAGAAGCCCACAGACTACTTGCCCAGAAAGGAAGTTTGAATTATTCACTTTAATGTAAACACTCAGAAGAGGAATTAAAACTGCCTTTAAATCTTTGAACTCAGGTTTTTCTACAAGGTTAAGCAAACTCTCTATCAGTAACCTACATTCCTAACCCCTTTTTGGGAAACTGAGTCCTGCTAAATTGCCCAGGCTGGTCTTGGATTCAAAATCTTCCTGTCTCATTTGCCAGTATCCAGAACTACAGGAGTACACCACCACCTCTGGTTTAAAATTACTATTTCAATATGTTATTAGGCCCTGAGCCTCAGTATTAATACTTACTGTTAGAAGCTGTGTAGCTCAGTGGTAAAACGAGTGCTACCCTAGGACCTTGGATTCCATTGTCAACATTGGGAGAGGAAGAGTGGGGAGTGCTAATCCATGTGTAGGGAACGTACTTCGGAGTGACTAAGCTATGAATAAGCCAACTTCAAAATTAAAAGGACCTCTGAATCTTCCAGTTAGAAAGGAAAGGCTTCCTCCTTAACGTCGTCACACATTTTTACCTTGACCTAGGGTCTTTACTCCAGCCCTGGCAGATCTGGTTGGCAGCTTTCAAACTTAGAGCAATACTCCTGCCTCGGCCTCTCAGTTTCTACCACGTTCGGCCCACGACACTTTGACATACACACGTATTTTAGCATCTCTTTTTAAAATTCTCTTGCGCTCTACACCCGGCATAGCACCGTCTGAGTCACCAGCGGTGGCTGGGTCTCGACAGCAGACGTTGACATCTGTCTCAGGTAATCCTCAGAGAACACGGGAAGAGGAGCCCGGGTCTGTCCTACCCCCACCAGAGCGACTCTCAAAGTCCGCACCGCCCTCAGATCCCCGATCTGTCAGGGAGGTGACGTTCTCCACGCCGGGGATTTTCGTAGTGGCGACACATGCCACTTCCGGTGGGCGGCGGGAGTCAGTGACGTGGCCGGCGAGTCCGTGCACGGTCCTCCGGGCCGGGACACGGGACTGTCAGGTGGCCTGGGCCAGCTCCACCGGGATTGAGAGCCGCCAGCCGGAACCGGAAGTGCCACGTGTCCCCACTGTGCCTGCGCGGCCGGCAGCTCCGCCCAGGACCGCCCTCCTCTCCGGGTTCGGCTGGCGCCTCCGAGCCCGGCGTTCGCGGCCCCGCCGGCCTGACTTCCCCGAGCCTCTCCGCGCCCAAGCCGGATCGTGGCCGCCGGCGGGCTGAGGCCACCGAGACGCCATGCCTCGGCTTTGACGTGCCGCCTTCGCGTGTTCCGCGTCTCCGGCTTTCGGCTCCCTTCCCGCGGCTTTCCTCTTGGAGCTCTTGGCTCGGCGCTGCGGTCGACCCCGACGACTCCGTCCTACCCTGAGAACCCCGGGCGCCATGGCCCAGCCCGGGATCCCGGCCGCCCGCGGCGCCGCAGCCGGCCTCCAGGCCCAGAACGGGGCCGCCTCGGCCGCGGGGTCCCCCTACACCAACGGTGAGTGCCGCATGGGGGCGGGGAGGACGGCCCGGCCAGGGCCCCGGAGACCTCCGGGCCGGGTGTGCCGGGAGGAGTGGCAGGCAGATCGTGACCAGGGGCCGTGCACCTGCAGACCCGCGCTGGTGAGACAGTTTCACATGTATTTATACACCCAGCCAGCAAACAGTAAGCACCTGCGGTGTGCAGCTTCTGAGAGAAACAAGAGGTGAAAAAGAATCGCAGACGAAATCAGTTCCTCAGAACTGCCTTACGGAGGTCATAGTGTCTGGGTGTCATCACCCTCCGCGCCACCTCAGTCCCGTGTCCTGGAGGGCAGGGTTCATCTCGAGTCTGTGAGCTCGCAGCACGGTGGGGTCGTTGTTTATTAGTCCGAGTTTGCAGAGATGAATGAATGACTCCGCCTTTGGCAGACCCCTTTAGGACTTACTCATCCCTCCAGGTGTCTCTCTCCAAGGATCTCCCCACAGCTGTCCCTGGGCCGCCTGTGCAGTTTCTCGGTTGTGGAAGAACCAAATAGATGGAAGGCTAGGGTTCGTTTCTAGAGGCCTCTTTCTCACTTGGAACGTAGTTAGACCCAACTCTCTGAACCCGACGAGAGTGTACATCTGGCACTATAGTTTATCATTGGGCGTGAGAAAATCTTATCATTTGATACCTCTTCTAGGATTCCTGAAGTTTTCCTACAGCGTGAATTGCTAAGCCTATTTTAATTGATATGATAAAGACACATTTTCTGCCTACTTGCAAATTAGCCTACAAATCTTTGCTTTGTGGGAAGAAGACAGGGAGAATAATACTAAAGTACTTACTGTGCCCATTGAAGTTGGAGAAAATAGCCAGTGACTAAAATTGCTGGTTACAATGCATTTAAAGAAGACTACTGTTTTCTTTACAAAGAGGGCTCTTTATAAGACTTAAAAATGTCAGTGGGTAGGCAGCTATGTGGGCAGGGCAAGAGAAGCGAGAAGCATTGACAAGTTAACTTGAATTGGTTCTTAAGTTTATAGTAACAGATTATGTAAACTACATTTTCTTCTGTGACAGTAACACTTGCACAGGAGATGAAGTCATTCCCTTTAAGGTGAAAACAATTAAGCAAGATGTCTCTGGTATGGGTTTGTCTTATAACTTGCACTTAAGTGGCAAATTCTACACATGCCCCCATGAGTTACATGTAAGTGTAATTGTCAGGGTTTTGCAATGTTGCAGGAATTTAATCAGTGTGATAGGCTGTGCTGGAGATATTTCATTGATTTTAGTTAGTTTTTTGAGACAGTGTCTCACTCTGTATCTCTAGTTGGCCTGAAACTTGTGGCAATCCTCCTGTTTCAGCTGCCCTGATTACAGAGCTGGAATTTCCCGTTCATTTGGTCAAAGCTAAACATACACTTGTTGCACATCCATATTCTGACCTTGGGTGTAAGAGAGAATAAGAGAGCACTCATGTGTGGGTTGTTTAGAGCTAGTAAGTAGTAGAAACCCAGGCGATGGTGCACACCTTTAATCCCGGCACTCTGGAGGCAGAGGCAGGCAGATCTCTGTGAGTTCTAGGCCAGCCTGGTCTACAGAGTGAGATCCAGAACAGGCTCCAAAGCTACACAAATATACTCTGTCTTGGGGAAAAAAGAAAGTAAGTAGTAGACTCATGCCTGCAAATATAAAACTCATGAGCTGTCACTTCAGTCTTTTTTTTTTTTTTTTTTTTGCCCTTGGTTATAGGGAGGTTTTTGTTGTTGTTGTTGTTGTTGTTTGTGTTTTGTTTTTTTTGAGATTGGTGTATAATTACATCATTTCTCCCTCTCCTTTCCTCCTCAGTCTTTTATAATCTTTTTTTGTGGGTGGTGGGATTTGTTTGTTTGTTTGTTTGTTTTTTGTTTCTTTGAGACAGGGTTTCTCTGTGTAATCCTGGCCATCCTTGAACTCGCTCTATAGACCAGGCTAGCCTCAAACTCAGAGATTTGCCTACCTCTGCCTCCCGAGTGCCAGGATTAAAGGCATGCACTGCTACCACCTGGCTATAATAGCCATTTTAACATTTTGTTTTGAGTCAGGGTCTTACTTTGTAACCCTGGCTGGCCTGGAATTCACTCTGTAGACCAGGCTGGCCTCAAACTCACAGAGGTCCACCTGCCTCTGTCTACTGAGTGCTGGGATTAAAGGTGAAATTTCTTTTCTTTTTTTTAAAGATTTATTTATTTACTATGTATACAGTGTTCTGCCTGCTTGTTTGCCTGCATGCCAGAAGAGGGCACCAGCTCTTATTACAGATGATTGTGAGCCACCATGTGGTTGCTGGAAACTGAACTCAGGACCTCTGGAAGAGCAGTCAGTGCTCTTAACCTCTGAGCCATCTTTCCAGTCCCTAAAGGTGAAATTTCTTAAGGTGTTGGTTTAATGTGCTTGTGTAAGTTAACATGCTACAGTACAGTTAGATCTTAGGATATCATTTAGCTTGAACCAAGACTTAGCAAGAGTGGCTATTTTCATTTTCTGTAAATTGCTTTCTTGCTATATTCCTTACACCAAACTTTTTTGCTCTGTGATATGTTGTTATGTTGCATTACAACCTAAAGATTGTCTAGAAAGGTTTCCCTCAGGTTTTTTTTTTTTTTTTTTTTTTTTTTTTTCCCCCCCGAGCTGAGGACCGAACCCAGGGCCTTGTGCTTGCTAGGCAAGCGCTCTACCACTGAGCTAAATCCCCAACCCCTTCCTCAGGTTTTTAATACTGACTTGTGTACTTATTTCCATTGCAAAACTCTGATAATGAGGCTGCAGGACAACTGAGCCTGGCATCTTGTTCTGATGGTCACAGTAAGGCTAAAGGGAAGGAAGCGCTCCTGTCGTTCTGTGCCTCCTTTGCTGGCCCTTGGAACCGACTTGCCAAGGCAGTTAGGAGACTGCAGTTTTATTAACTTCATTTCCATGGGCTGTTTACATAATAGTTCCCTTTACACATAGAACGGAAGCTGAGAGGGACAGTCTCCTTTCTCTTTCCCCTGGTAGGCTGTAATTTTCTAAAAGAATATCTGACTTCCCTCAACCTGTAAGCCCTGTGACTTCAGAGCCCACATAGTGTCTAGCACATTTAAGAATTACTAGTTGGGGAGGCTGAAGAGAGGGCTCAGTGGTCAAGAGCACCTACTGCTCTTGCAGAGGACCAGGGTTCAAGTCCCAGCACCTATGAAGTACCTCACTTGTAACTTCAGTTCCAGGATAGGTATCCGTCGCCTTCTTCTGGCCTCTCTGAGCACCAGGCAGGCATGTGGTGCAGAGATACACAAAAAATACCTATACATGTTTTAAAATAAGTTCCTGCCAGGTGGTGGCACATGCCTTTAATCTCAGGAGGCAGGGGCAAGCAGATCTCTGAGTTCAAGGCCAGCCTGGTCTACAGACCGAGTTCCGGAAACCCTGTCTCTAAAAACCAAAAAAAAAAAAAAGTTCCCAATTTTGTTTTGGTCTTTTGAGACAGGGTATCTCTGTGTAACAGCTCTGGCTGGCCTTGAACTCATAGAGATCAGCCTGCCTCTGCCTCTGGAGTGATGGGTGCCCGGTTTTTATTTATTTTATTTATTTTAAATCGTGTGTGTGTGTGTGTGTGTGTGTGTGTGTGTGTGTGTGTGTGCGCGCGCGCGTGTGTGCGCGCGCGCCACATAGTGTGGTGCTGGGAACAACATAGTGTGGTGCTGGGAGCTGACCTCCAGTCATCTAAAGGAGCGGTCAATGCCTTCAGCCCCTTTTGTTTGTGTTTTTGAGACTGGGTCTCATGTAGCCCAGACTGACCTCAGGCTAACTGTGTAACAAAGATTCCCTTAAGTTTCTGATCCTCAGGTCTCCACCTCACAAACGCTGTGGTTATAGGTAAATGCCACCACAACTGGCTTTTCTTTCCTTTTCTTTTCATTGACAAATTCTTCAGGTGAAGAATGTATTTTGATTAATGACATGAGATGAGATACTAAGTTAGATCCCCTGGGTTCTCAGATTCCCTGGGAGTGGATTGACAGGTTTGAGTTGCCATGTGGTGCTGGAATTGAACCCAAATCCTCTGTAAGACTAGCCAGTGCTTTTAACCACGGAGCCAGCTCTCCAGCCCCCTGAGTTAATTTTAAATCAGTCATTCTTTTAGGTTCATGTGTAATAGTTGGCAAATATAAACTACCAACTAAATAGTGGTTCAGTGTATAATGTACTAGTGAGTGAGTGGCTGAAGAATAAAAATGTCCTCAGTCTTTATCCTACTTAGAATTTTAAGGAGAACCATTAGGGACGTATCTGTTTCCTTTACATTTTGTTTATTTTTTTATTATATGATACTGAGGATTAAACCTGGGGCTTCATGTGTACTTAGTGAGCAGTGTCCCTACCCCTTTTTGTATTTTTAAATTTTTGAGACAGTCTCAGTGAGTTGCTCAGGCTGGCCTGGAGCTCATTCTGTAGCTTGGGTAGGCTTTAAACATGTGATCCTCCCTACCTCAACCTCCCAAGTTGTAGGCCTGAACTGCCAGGACTAGCCTTTTCTTCTACATGGACTTTTTTGTGAAAGAGGTAGTTAATTCAATGTGTTCATAACTGCTTAGCAGGCTTACGAAGGAAATATAAATCATATATATATATATATATATATATATATATATATATATATATATGGGTTTTTTTGAGACAGGGTTTCTCTGTGTAGCTGTGGAGCCTGTCCTGGAACTCACTCTGTAGACCAGGCTGGCCTCGAACTCACAGAGACCCACCTGCCTCTGCCTCCCGAGTGCTGGGATTAAAGGCGTGTGCCACCACCACCTGGCTATAAATCATAATTTTTGTATTAATTGGTGTGATACTGTCAGGAAGGTTCTTTTAATTTTGTTTGATTTATGAAGAATAATAAAGACATCAATTATTTTAAAAGTTATATCAGTGAGTTTTTTGTTTGTTTTGGGGTTGCTGGGGATTGAGCACATGGTCTCTCACATAGCTAACAAGCATGCTATCATAGAACTAACATATCCAGGCATTCTTCCCCGCCCCTCCCGCTCCCCCTCCCCTATTTTTGGGGGGGCATGTTCAAGATAAGGTTTTTCTGTGTAGTTTTGGAGCCTGTCCTGAATCTCATTCTGTAGACCAGACTGGCCTCAAACTCACAGAGATCTACCTGGCTCTGCCTCCCGAGTGCTGGGATTAAATGTATGTGCGCCACCACCGCCCGGCTCCTCCCCCCTTTTTAAAACTTTATTTTGAGACAGTGTTTTGTTTTGTTAAGTTACCAAAGCTGGCCTGAACGTGTGTGTGTGTGTGTGTGTGTATGTGTTTATATATATCCCCCTCGCTGCTGCCGCAGCCATTTTTTCTCAGGACAGAATCTTACTGTGTAGCCATGGTTGGCCTACAGCACTCCCTGTAGAACAGCCTGGCCTTAAACTTGATGGGATCTGTGCTCGTTTTGGCAGCACATGTACTAAAACTGGAACGATACAGAGAAGATTAGCATGGCCCCTGCGCAGGGATGACACGTAAATTCGTGAAGTGGTCCATATTTTTGCTGCATGAACTGCACTTGATGTGTGCCCAAAGACAAGGCCGTTAAGAAGTTCGTCATTTGGAACATTGTAGAGGCCGCTGCTGTCGGGGACATATCCAAAGCAAGTGTCTTCGACGCTTGTGTGCTTCCCAAACTCTGTCACGCTGCATTATTGCGTGAGCTGTGCTGTTCATAGCAAGGTAGTTAGGAATCAATCCCGTGAAGCCCGCAAGGACCGAACACCCCCACCACGATTTAGACCTGCTGGTGCTGTACCATGACCTCCACCAAAGCCCATGTAAAGAGGTGGCTTCATAAAGACAGGAGAAAAAACACCTTGGAAAAATAAAATGGGACTTACACTTAAAAACAAAAACAAAAACTTGATGGGATCCTCCTGTCTCTGCCTCCAAATTGTTAGAATTACAGATGTATGCTCTAACATCCAGTTTAAATCAGTAGTTTCTAAAGTCCATTCCAAACTGTATGTGACTCTCAGTAGAGGCATACACTCTTCCAGCTGCTAGGGTTCTGTTATTTATTTCTGGCCAGTTGAGAGGAGGGAGACAGTGTCTTCTCCTGGAGCTCAGGCAGGCCTCCAACTCACAGTGTCTAGTATCTGCTTCCCAAGTACTGGGATTACAAATGGGAGTTACTATCTTCGTTAGGGTTTCTTTTGCTGTGAAGAAACACCGTGACCACAGCAACTCTTTTTTTTTTTTTTTTTTTTTCTGAGACAGGATTTCTTTGTGTAGCCCTAGCTGTCCTGGAACTAGCTCTGTAGACCAGGCTGGCCCCTGAACTCGCAGAGATCTGCCTGCCTCTGCCTGGACTAAAGGCATGCGCCACCACTGCCAGCTTTTTTTTTTTTTTTTTTTTTTTTTTTTAAGATTTATTTATTTTTATTTTATGTGCACTGGTGTTTTGACTGCATGTTTGTCTGTGTGAGGGTGTCAGATCTTGGAGTTACAGACAGGTATGAGCTACCATGTGGGTGCTGGGGTTTGAACCTGGGTCCTCTGGAAGAGCAGTTGGTGCTCTTAACCACTGAGCCATCTCTCCAGCCCCCTGGCCACAGCAGCTCTTATAAGAAAAGCATTTAATAGGGTGGCTTACAGTTTCAGAGGTTTAGTCTATTATCATCATGGTGGGACATGGTTATGTGCAGGCAGACATGGTGTTGGAGCTAAGAGTCCTACATCTTGATCACCAGGAAACAGGAAGTGATCTGAACCACTGGGTGTGGCTTCAGCATGTATGAGACCTCAAAGCCTGCCTCTACAGTGACACAAGGCCATATCCTCTAATAAGCCCATACCTATTCCAACAAAGCCACACCTCCTATTAGTGCCACTCCCCATGATCTTGTGGGGGCCAATTACATTCAAACTACCATAGTCACCATGCTTGACTTCCATGAGTCTCATAGAATGGAAATTTACTAAGGTTAGACCTGGGGTCTCAATTTGTATCCTTGTTGTAGGTTTCTCTTTGATTCTGAAGCTGCTATTGGCATGAATGTGAAGTACCTTTCTGTACTGAATTGACCCTCTTTTGATTTGTTACTTCTTTGTCTAATTTGGGCTCTGTGGTGCTTTGAATGAAAATGGCCTCCATAGGCTCATAGGGAGAGGCACTATTAGATGTGGCCTTGTTGGAGGAAGTGTGTCACAGGGGTGGGCTTTGAGATTTTAGATGCTCAAGCCGGGCCCATTGTGTCTTTCTCTTCCTGCTGCCTGCGGATCCAGATGTAGAACTCTTGGCTCCTTCTCCAGCCTGTGCTGCTACCATGTTTCCTGCCATAATGATAATGGACTTAACCTCTGAACCTGTAAGCCAGTTCCAATGAAATGTTTTCCTTTATAAGAGTAGCTGCAGCCAGGCAGTGGTGGTGCACACCTTTAATCCCAGCACTTGGGAGGCAGAGGCAGGCAGATCTCTGGGACTTCAAGGTCCAGCCAGCCTGGTCTACAGAATGAGATCCAGGACAGCCAAGGCTACACACAGAGAAACTCAGTCTTGAAAGAAAAAGAGTAGCTGTGGTCATGGTATCTCTTCACAGCAGTTGAAACCCTGACTAAGACAACCTCTGTTCCCACATGTTCCCCATACTGTCCTCAATAGAGCCACAGATGACTACCTGGTTAACAAAGTAAAAATGTTTGCTGCTGGGCTGGAGAGATGGCTCAGAGGTTAAGAGCACTGCTTGCTCTTCCAAAGGTCCTGAGTTCAATTCCCAGCAACCACATGGTGGCTCACAGCCATCTGTAATGAGATCTGGTGCCCTCTTCTGGCCTGCAGGGATATGTGCAGACAGAACACTGTATACATAATAAATAAATAAATCTTTAAAAAAAAAAAAAATGTTTGCTGCCTATATGACATATGCTTGTAGTCCCAGCTCTTGACAGGTAGAGGCAGAGGATCAAGAAGTTCAAGGCTAGCCTTTCCTACATAACGAATTCAAGACCAGCTAGGGCATATGAGATGCTCTCTTAAAGAGAACAAGAAGCCGGCAGCGGTGGTGCACGCTTTTAATCCCAGCAGAGCCAGATGCATCTCTGTGAGTTCAAGGCCAGCCTGGTCTACAGAGCAAGATCCAGGACAGGCACCAAAACTACACAGAGAAACCCTGTCTTGAACCCCCCCCCCCAAAAAAAAAGAACAAGAAAACCAAACAACATGGAGCCAGAGAGGTAGCTCAGTAGTTAACTTCCTGCTCTTCTAGAGGATCCAAGTTCCATTCCTAGTACCCACATCAGGTAGCTCACAACTACCGTAACTCAAGCCCTAGGGGATCCAACACCTCTTGCCTCTGTGGGCACCCACATACAGACACATACACATAATTTAAAGTAGTAAAAGAAATCTTTTTTTTTTTTTAATACAAAAACTGGAAAAAAGTATTTAGGGTATTTATTTTTTTTGATAGATTTGGTTTGGTTTTTGAGACAGTCTCACTATGTAGCTCTGGCTGTCCTTGAACTCACTATGTAGACCAGGCAGGCCTCAAACTCGAGATCCGCCTGCCTTTGCCTCCCTAGTACTGGAATAAAAGGTGTGCATCACCATCCCTAGCTACTTATTTAGGGTTTTTAATGCAATCTTACTAGGGAAATGTGAAGTAGACAAACAGTTAGGAGAAACAAATACCTTGAGAAACAGTTGTCCCTTCTTGCTTTAAGAATAATGGAGTGCAAAACACAGAGTGAGAAATAAATTGCCCAGGATTTGCTATGAAGGGAATGGTATGTGAACGGAATGTTACTGCAGGTGTTTCCAAGCACCTGTGAGGTCTATTGGGAGGGAGGGGCATGCCTCCTGGAGGACACTTAACAATGGTGCTATGAAGAGGTCAGTAGAAAAGGAACAAACGCTTCTGTGCTTGCTTCATACAACAGAGTGTCCTCCTGTGACCACGCTGGGGTGTGGGCACACGCAGTTCTTCAGTGGACACCACGTGCAACAACCAAGTGCAAAACCTGTCCTGTTCAGTTGTGACCTCATCTACCTGGAGATAGCACCAGGTTCTTTAGGTCAGAGGATTCAGCCCCACAAGTTGCTTCAGATGCCAGTACCAAGTCCAGGTTTCTGACCTGTGCTTCTGATTGGTTATACCAGTAAATCCCATGACCTTCCTGCTTGGATGCAGTAATTTGGTGGACAGTTAGCAGAACATGAGAAAACATTTGTAATGGTTCATATGAACAGCCAGATCCATAAGAGCAAGCAGGGCGTGGGGAAGAACAACCCTCTTAGACCATCTGTGTCTTCAGCAACCTCGAAGGTCATCATATCTACAGGATGGGATAGCTTTATGACAATGGCCAGGTATGTAGTATGGAAGCCCTCCCCCAACAGGATGTCTGTTGCCTAGGCTGGCCTCATACTCTGAGGTCACAGAGATCTTCCTGCCTCAACCTCTGGAATACTGAGATTATGGGCATGAGCTAGCATGAGTTACCATACCTGGCATTGGTATGCAGACTTAAAGAAAACAACACTTTATTTTACTCGTGTGTGTGTGTGTGTGTGTGTGTGTGTGTGTGTGTGTGTGTGTGATGGGGTATACACATGCCATGTTGCACACATGTGGAGGGCAGAGGACATCTTTGATGAGTGGTTCTCTTCTGCTGTTATGACTTCAAGTTGTCAGCTTACATGGCAAATGCCTTTACCCAATGAGCCATCTCGGTATCTCAGCCCACATTTCAGAATGTTACTACTGCCAAAGACAAGCAAAACCCTTAGCCATTATTCTAGTGCCCCAACCATGAATTGGCTTTTGTACCTGGGTTTTCCTATTCTGGGCATTGATATAGGTTAATTATACAATGCATGTCTAATTACATCCTCCTGTGTCTGGCTTCTTTCAATTAAAAGATTATGTGTGTGTGGTGGTGGGAAGTGAACTCAGGGCCTCATACATAACAGCAGACGCTGTTCTGCTGAGTAAGAACTACAGGCCCAACATGCTGTGATATTTTTAAGGTTTATTCATTTATAGCATGTTTAGCAATGCTTTATTTTTATGACCAAATAATATTTCACTGTATAGATATATCCCACAGGATTATCCTTCTGTTGATGGTGGTAGTTTTCTCCATTTGGGGGATATTATCTTAGTCATTGTTATAGTGCTGTGAAGAGACACCATGACAAGGAAACTCTTAAAAAAGGAAACATTTAATTGGGGCAGCTGGCTTACAGTTTCAGAGACGTAGTCCATTATTATCATGGCAGGAAACATGGTGGCAATCACGGCACAGAAGCAGTAACTGAGAGCTGTATCCTCCTCTGCCGGCCACAGGAAGAGAGGGAACTGGGCTTGGCCTGGGCTTTTGAAACCTCAGGGCCCACTCCCAGTGACATACTTCTTCCAACAAGGCCGCACCTCCTAGTTCTTCTCAAATAGTGCCATTCCCTGATGACTAAGCATTCAAATATATGAGCCTATGGGGCCATTCTTATTCAAACCACCACATTCTACTCCCTGGCTTCCATAAACTTGTACCATATCTTAATGCAAAGTGCATTAAGTCCAACTTCAGAAGTCCCCATATTCTTTCAGTCTCAACACTGCTTAAAAGTCCAAAATTCGGCCGGGGGTGTTTTTTTTTTTTATTTTTTTAAAATAATTTATTTATTTTTATTTTATGTGCATTGGTGTTCTGCCTGTATGCATGTCTGTGTGAGGGTGGTCAGATCTTGTAGTTACAGATAGTTGGTAGCTGCCATGTGGGTGCTGGGAATTGAACTCATGACCTGTGGAAGAGAGTCAGTGTTCTTAACCACTGAACCATCCTGGGTATTGGTTTTAATGCCTTTAATCCCAACACTCGGGAGGCAGAGACAGGCAGATCTCTGAGTTCAAGGCCAGCCTGACCTATAGAGTGAATTCCAGGACAGCCACAGCTACACAAAGAAACTCTGTCTCAAAAAACAAAATAAAACAAAAAATTCAAGTCTCTTCTGAGACTCATAGGATTCTCTTAACAGTAAGCCCTTGTGATATCAAAATAAAAAAGCAGATCACATACTTCCAACTTGCAATGGCACAGAATATACATTACCATTTCAAAGGGGAGAAAGGGAGCATAGTGAGGAAATATTGGGCCAAAGCTAGACCTAAAACCAGCAGGGCAAACTCCAGATTCTGCATCTCCATGTCTGATGTCAAAGCGCTTTTCAGATCTCCAACTCCTTTCAGCTTTGTTGATGCTGGTTCCACCCCTGATCTGCAGCTATCTTTGGCAGGTATCCTACAAATCTGGCATCTCCATCATCTTGAAGTCTTCCGTAAAATCCAGGTTTCACCTTCACAGCTTCACACAGTCGTCTCTCTAGGCCTCCATGCAGGGATGAAGGGATCACACACACACACACACACACACACACACACACACACACACACACACACACGGCCTCAGCGTCTTTCCTTAGCCTTGGAGGGAGATTCTATAACCCTTTTCTTGTATTCTTGACTCTAAAGCCAGAATCACATGGCCAAAGCTGCCAAGTTCTGCTGCTTGATGGGGCTGGAACTTGACTTCCTTGTTCAATTAAACTTTTTCTCTCCTGAAGCCTGGACTTGCTCCATTACATTTCCTGGTGCTCCTTTATCCTCAAACTGTAAATTTTTGTATTCCTTCTTGCCTCACTTGCTCCTTTTCACTGTAGATCAGACAGATGTTTAGGAGAAGGACAAGAAGCAGCCACATTCTTTGCCAGAATGTCACAAGAATGCTCTCCAGGCCACTTCTGTTCTTCCTCTCTGAAATTTCTTGAGCCGGCCCCACAGTTCAAATTGCCCTCAGCACTGTCTTCCATGCTCCTACTGGGATGGCCCATTAAGTCCGGCTTAAAGTGTCCAACTGCTTTTCTAGTCTGAATCCCCAAATCTTCCAGATTCTTCCAACAAACAGCACAGTCAGGCCTGTCACACAATACCCCAGTCTCTGGTACCAACTTCTGTCTTAGTCACTGTTCTACTGCTATGAAGAGACACCATGACCAAAGTAACTTTTTTAGAAAATTACTTATTTATGAGTACTCTGTCTGCATGTCAGAAGAGGGCATCAGATCTCATCATAGATGGTTGTGAGCCACCATCTAGTTGCTGGGAATTGAACTCAGGACCTCTGGAAGAGTAGCCAGTGCTCTTAACCGCCGAGCCATCTCACAACCCCCCAAAGTAGCTCTTAAAAAGGGAAGCATTTAATTGGAGGCTTGCTAACAGTTTCAGAGGCTCAGTCCAATATCATCATGTGGGGAGAATGACAGCACCCAGATGCTGTAAGTAATGCTGCTCTTAACATTTGTGTAGTTACTGTGCTGCCTAAGGGATTGCACGACCATGCAGTAACTGTTTACAGTGTTGAGAGCAGGGATGGGAGCTGCATGAGTTTATATCCCACTAGCATACTGACTTGTTTCTTCTTTTTATAACCACCTGGTTTGTCTGAATGGTTCTCTTATTTCGTTTTCATTTGCCGTTCTCCAACTATTATGTTGAACAAATGTCTGGTTTTAGATTTATTTTATTTATTTATGTGTATGTATGTGTTTGTGTGAGTCTGTGCATGTGTGTGTAGGACCAGAAGAAGGCCTAAGATCCCTCGGAGCTGGAGTCAGGAACAAGGATACCTGGCTTGTTCTCTGAGTGCTGGACACTAATCTTCATGACAACACATCAAGTTCTCTTACCTCCTGAGCCATCTCTGCAGCCCCAACTTAATGTCTTTGCACATAATTATTAAACATGCGTGTTTTGTTTCCTTTTCTCCACCCATCCCCACGCCCTCACAGAGCTCACTCTGTAGACCAGGCTAGCCTCGAATTTACAGAGATTCACCTGTCTCTGCCTCTGCCTCCCAAGTGGTGTAATTAAAGTAGTGATTCTCAGCCTTCCTAATGCTGTCACCCTTGAATACAGTTACCCATGTTGTGATGACCTCCAACTATAAGATTATTTTTGTTGCTACTTTATAACTATAATTTTGCTACTGTTATGAATCATAATGTAAATAGCTGTGTTTTCTGATGGTCTTAGGCTACCACTGTGAAGGATCATGAAACTCCCAAAGGGGTTGAGACCCACAGGTGGAGAATTGCTGTATGTTTTCTTAATCTGCTGGCTGGGCGGTGGTGGCTCACGCCTTTAATCCCAGCACTCGGGTGGCAGAGACAAGTGGATCTCTGTAAATTCGAGGCCAGCCTGGGCTACAGAGTGAGCTCCAAGACAGCTAAGGCTGCACAGAGAGACCCTGTTTTGAAAACAAGCAAACAAGCAGAAAAAAAATCTGCTCATTTTTAAATTGAGTTGTTTCTACTATTGAACATAACATTTTAAGGAGAAATTTAATAAGACCTCTCTAATTTTAAATTATTTATCTTTATGTGTATGGGCATTTTGCTTGCATGTATATCATATCTGGTGCCCTTAGAGGCCAGGAGAAGGCATTGGATTCTCTGAGACTGAGTTAAAGATGGTTTTGAGCTATCATGTGGGTGCTGGGAATTGAACCCTGCTCCTCAGCAAAAGCAGCCAGTGCTCTTAACCATTGAGTCATTTCTCTAGCCCCTGAGTGTAATATATGTACTATTTTGTTGGTTTTGTGTGTAAGTGTATGTTATGTTTTAAGACAGGTTCTCACTGTCCTTGGCTGGCTTGGAACTCCCTATGTAAATCAGGCTAGCCTTGAACTTCCAGAGATCTACCTACCTTTGCCTACCAAAGCCGGTGCATGCCTTTAATTCTAGCACTTGGGAGGCAGAGGCAGGAGGATCTTTGAGTTTCATGCCTCTCTGGTCTACAGAGTGAGATCTAGGACAACCAAGGCTACAGAGTGAAACTTTGTCTCAAAAAAACAACAGGGAAAAAAAAAAGCATATACCACCATTCCCAGTTTAGTCCTGGTTGGCTTGGAACTCACCATGTAGACCAGACTGGCCTCAAACTCACAGACCTACCTGCCTCTGCCTCCCAAGTGCTGGGATTAAAGGCATGCATCACCATGCTCAACATATAGTAAATGTTCCTCACTGCTGAGCCAATGCTCCTTAGGCCCTTGTTTTGATTTTTTGATACAGAATCTCACTGTAACCCAGGCTATCTTGGTATTTACAATCCTCCTGCATCAGTCTTCTGAGTGCTATACTTATTGTTCCCTGCTCCTGGGTATTGAAATCAGGAACTTTTGTGTGAGCCACACTCTTAGCCCCTATTGTATTTTTTAAAGCACTGCTACATTTGTTTGCAAGACTAATTTTTCTTCTGTCTTATTTGAAGGTCCTGTCCAGAATACACTGATGTCATCAAGCCAAGGATATGATTCCCAACTTCCAGGATCCTACCCTCGTCCAATGCCAGCAAAGACTTTGAATCCATTCTCTGCACAGTCGAACTATGGTGGTTCTCAGGGATCTGGGCAGACTCTTAATAGACCACTTGTGGCTTCCAGTCCAGTACCACCTTCACTTCACAGTGGTCCTGTTCCCCGAATGCCACTACCCACTTCTCAGAACCCAGCTGCTACAACAATGCCTTCTGGTAGCTTTCTTCCTAGAGCCAACCCACCGCCACCTTTGAATTGGCAATATAACTATCCATCTACAGGACCACAGACTAATCATTTTCCTCATGGAGCTCAACCAACTCTATCTGGGAATACAAATTTGACAGCAGATCGTCAGTATGTTTCTTCTGGAGACCCTGCACTTCAAACCAGCCTTAGAAAGCCAGGTACTCATGAGGAGTGTTTGAAATGGAGAGAAACTTGCTCTATTAGATTTGCACTGAATACTTGAAGCCTTAAGCCTTAGAGAAAGATGGTTTTTAAAATCAGTCAATTTTTAAATAAGTTTGTTTCTTCTCACATCTTTAAGTTAGCTTAATAGATTGCTTACATTCCTGAACTCTTACTGCTTTTGCTTTGTAGGTATTTTTTCTTTTCTTTTTTTTTTTTTTTGTTTGTTTGTTTGTTTGTTTTTCGAGACAGGGTTTCTCTGTGTAGCTTTGGTGCCTGTCCTGGATCTCGCTCTGTAGACAGGCTGGCCTCGAACTCACAGGGATCTGCCTGGCTCTGCCTCCTGAGTGCCACCACCGCCCGGCTTTTTCTTCTTCTTCTTCTTCTTCTTCTTCTTCTTCTTCTTCTTCTTCTTCTTCTTCTTCTTCTTCTTCTCCTCCACCTCCTCCTCCTCCTCCTCCTCCTCCTCCTCCTCCTCCTCCTCCTCCTCCTTTTCCTCCTCTTCCTCCTCCTCCTTCTTTTCTTTTTTTTTCTCTTTAAGGAGACAAGGTCTTATTATGCTGTCTATGCTGAATTGCAACTCCTACACTCAAGCCTCCCAAACATCTGGTTCTCAAAGCTATTTTTCAGTCTCTCCAAAGAGTTCCAGGGACTTACGTTTTTGTGCCGTCACTTCCAGAGGACAGGTGTGGTGGCATATGCCTTTCTAAACCCTAGCATTGGGGATAGACACATGCAAAAAGGGTTTGGAGGTGTCCTAGAAAATAATATTTCATGGAAGTTACTACTCCTACTATTAGTGGAAATGAATTTCAAATAACTGCTCTGGCAAGACAGTAGTCACTGTGAGAGCGAACCAAAGGCCTGGGCTCCCAGCCTTGGGTTCAGACTTGCTTTTCTCTTTCTTCTTTCAGCCTTTTCTTCTGGGAAACAGGATGTTCTTTAGTTTGGGCCAGCTTTGTCCTTGAGTTTACTGTGCAGCTAAAGATGACCTTGAACAGCTCTCCTGCCTGTGTGTCCCTAGTGCAGGGACTGCAGGCATACACTGCTAAGCCCAGGGACATGGGTATGTGGTTAAATTGCAGATGTGTGCTTAGCAAGTGCTGGGACCTGCAACCAGTCTTGAGTCCTGCCTGTTCCACCCCATAAGATCACTTCCAGCAGCTAACAAGCTATATGCTTGATGGAAAGTATTTGTATATAGTTAAGGGAATATAAATAAAAGAAGATAGCTATTGATGTTAGCCATTTCATTTGGAAGTTTTTGCTGGTTCATTTCCTCAGAGTATGTGCTAGGAATAAACCTGAAGCTCTCAGGTTGATAAGATGGCTCAGTGGGTCAGAGTGCTTATGCAAGCTTAATGCTCTGAGTTCAGTTACTAGACCATGCAATGGTGGAAAGAGAGCTACTCCAGAAAGTTGTCTCTGACCTCCACGCAGTTATGGCATTTATGCCTCGTGCCCCCTCACGTTATTCACACACATGCACACAATAATAATAAAATGTGCTGGGTATGGTAGCACATGGCTGTAATCCCAGCACATGGGAAACCAAGGCTTGTCTGGGCTATACAGTGATTGAGAGTGCATATTGAGGCTATGCGTGGTGGTGCACACCTTTTAATGCCAGCACTCTGGCAGAGGCAGGTGGATCTCTGTGAGTCTGAGGCCAGCCTGATCCACAGAGTAAGTTCTGGGACAGCCAGTACTGTTACACAGAGAAACCCTGTCTCAAAAAACAAAAAAGAAAGTGCATATTGCTCTTAGAGGACCTGAGTTCAGTTCCCAGCACCATGTAGGGCTGCTTCAGAGGATCTGACGCCCTCTTCTGGACTCCACAAGCATCATACCTGCACAAACCCACACACAGATGCACACATGCATTTAAAAAAAAAAAAACCTTCAAAAACTACACAAAAAACAAAAAGGCCACATTAGCCAGGCCCCCCCCCCAATGTGACACCAGTTTCCTACCAAACTAATCTATACATTGTCTTATTGAGTCCTCACCTAAGAGCAGAGTTGGATATGATGGTACATACCTATAGGTTCTCTTTTGGGGAGCTGAGACAGGAGAATCATGAATTCCAGCCAGAGTGACCTCTATAGATCGTGTCTCAAAAAAAAAAAAAAAGTTTTTATAGTAATCTCTTTGACAGCTAAGAAATGTGAAGCTTGAATAATTTACTCAGTGCACGATAAAATAGTTTGGGGAAACATATTATGTAAAGACTATTCTAGAGACTGGAAAGACGGCTCAGCTGTTAGAGTTCTTGCTGTGCCATCGTGAGGACAGGCGTAGATCTCAGTACTTATGTAATAAGCCAAGCAACCTGGAACCACCTGTAACGACAGCTCTGGGGATCCAACGCCCTCTTTAGGCACTGGGCACCTGCACACATGTATACATACACAAACACAAACACAGATAATAAAAATAGGTCTAAAAGAAAATGAGAAACTATTTCATCTATCTTTCCAGTTGCTCAAAAGGCTTAGGCAGGAAGATTACTTAAGTCTAGAATTTTGGGAGCCTTCCTGGGCAACATCTCAAAAAACCAATCAACCACAGCACTCAGGAGGCAAAGGCAGTTGGATCTCTATGAGTTGTTGAAGCCTAGCCTGATCTATATAATGAGTTCCAGGCCAGTCAGGGCTACAAAGTGAGACCCTGTCTCTAAAATAAATGAATGAATGAATGAATGAGGGAGGGAGGGAGTGTAAGTACAACCTTGGTGAAAAGGGTACTTGATCAATAACCTCTAATTTCCTTGGCCTTAACCAAGGCCCTAAAGGTAGAACACTTTGACTCTAGCATTGATGTGGCTAGAAAACCATAAATAAGTACTTAAACTTTGAACATTCCCGCATAAAAAGCAAGGGGCTGGGAGTACAGTAGCATAGGCCTATAATCCCAGCACTTGGTAGGCTGAGGCAGGAAAATCACAGTTCAAGGCCCGCCTGCTAAGGTTGTATCTTTAAAGAGATAGAGAGAATGAGAATGTGGGAAGACTGTATAAACTATTGAAATGAAAGTAAAATAAATGTATGGCTTTCTAAACAATCTTAGTTTCAATATCTGTTTTCTCAGCTTGTGCTTGATAGTCTGAAACCAAAAACTCCAGTATCAAGCTGGGCTTGGCAGTTCAAGCCTGTAATACTGGTAACTTGGAAGTAAGCCAGGAGATCACCATGAGTTTAAAGCCAACCTAGGGTACAGAATAAGATCTTGTCTCAAAAAACAAAAACAACAAAAATGATATATGTGGATGTATGTATGTATGTATGTACGTACACACACGCACACACGCTGCAGGGATGAGATGACTCAGTAGGTTAAGAAGCACCATCTACCAACGTTGGTGATTTAAGCTTCTTCTGTTCCCAGTGCACTGCTCACTTGAGAGAAAGATAGGACTGACTTCCACAAGTTGTCCTCTGACCACCACGTGTGACATACACAGGAAATAACTCATTACAAATTAAAAATGGGCTGGAAAGATGGATGATCTTCCTGAGGACCCAGGTTCAATTCCCAGCAACCAAATGGTGGCTCACAACCATTTATGAGATTTGGTGCCCTGTTCTGGCATGTAAGCATACATGCCAGAACACTGTATACATAATAAATAAAAAAATCTTTAAAAAAAAATTTTTTTAAAATAAGAAAGAAAGAAAGAAGAAACTAAGTTATACCTGTTTCTAGTTCTTACATTCTGCTTTCTGTTTTTTTCCTACCTTTTTTATGGCCTGGCATGGAGGCACACACCTTTAATCCCAACACTTGGGAGGTCTGAGTTCAAGACCACTGTGGTCTATAGAATGAATTCCAAGACATCCAAGGCTGCATAGAGAAACCTTATCTTGAAATACTTTAAAAAAAAAACTTTTATGAAATATAGCATATTCTCAATTCAAAAATGTTCTAAAAGACATGAAAAACACGTGTAAGCTAACTTATGTTTTGTTAAACATTAAGTCATTGCAGCTTTGTGGTTAGACATCTTTTGGTGTTGTAGATTCTTATTAATGCTGAGTTGGGAGTGCACCTTGCCCTTTGTTCTTTTAAATTGTGCATATGGTCATAGATGAGTGGGTGCTTTCTTGATAAGGGAGTCGCATAACAGCAATCTTTATCTTTCCTTTCCCAGTGAACACTGATTAATTCTTGCTAAGATCAATAAGGTTTATTAATAACAAAAGTTTTTCTATTTGGTCCTGGAGAATTTACAGTATAAGATGGCTTTTTAAAATTTTTCATATTTGGCTACCTTTGTTCCTTTTGTTTTATAAAATGCATGTTTACTATAGGTAAAATGTATTAACTGCGTCACTAACAAGTATAAAAACAGTGAGTTTCTTCTTTTGTTTTGTTTTCTTTTTTTAAGTCTTGGAATCAGGTGTAGGGGATACATGCCTATAATCCCAGCACACGAAGAGCTAGAGAGATGGCTCAGTGGTTAAGAGCACTGACTGCTTTTGCAGAGGAACTAGGTTTGACTCCCAGTATCTACTATAGTTGCTCACAAGAATCATTCTAGCTTCAGGAGATTTGATGTCCTTTTCTGATCTCTGTGGATATGTGTTCACAGACACACATACAGGCAAAACACCCATACACATAAAATAAAAGTCAATAAATCTTAAAAAAAAAAAAATCCAGCACTGATCCAGGCTGAGGTGGGAGCATCATGAGTTCAAGGCTATAGAATGTGGCTCTGTCTCACACACTGGAGAAGGGCTGAGAGCAGAGCCCTGTTGGTAGTGTTTGCCCAGCTGAAGCTCTGAGTTTGTAGCTCCAGTTCCCCAGAACCTCATAATCAGGCATGGCAGCATGTACTCAGGAGGTAGAGGCAGGAGGATCAGAGTTCAAGGTCATCTTCAGCCACATGACTTGGAGGCTCATCTGTGCTATCTATATGAGGCCCCGTCTCAAATAGGTAGGTAGGTAGGTAGCTAGAAGATAGGTAGATAGATAGATAGACAGAGTAGGTAGATCGAGATAGATAGATAGATAGATAGATAGATAGATAGATAGATAGACAGGCAGTAGATGGATGGATGGATGGATGGATGGACGGATGGACAGACAGACAGACCCAACAGACCAACCAAAGGGCTGGAGAGGGGACTCTGATTAAGAGTGTGTACTAATCTTACAAAGGACTTAGTTCAAGTCCCAGCTCCCACGTAGCACTGCATACTGCCTGTAACTAGCTTCAGGAGACCTAATGTTCTCTTCTGGCCTCCAGCAGCACTTCATGCATATGGTGAACATACATACACTCAAGCCCACACACAGTCACATAAATTAAATAATCTTCTTTCAAAATTTACATTTTTGTGTAAGAGTGTTTTGCCTGCATCTGTGTTTGTTTGTGTTTTGTTTTTCGAGAAAAAGTTCCTCTGTGTTAACAGCCTGGATCTTGCTCTGTAGCCCAGGCTGGACTCAAACTCACAAGAGATCCACCTTCCTCTGCCTCCCGAATGCTAGGGTTAAAGATGTGCACCACTGCACCCAGCTGCCTGCATCTGTGTAAGTGCGCTACATGCATGCCTCATGCCATGCCAGAGGTCAGAAGAGAGCATCGGCTTCCCTGGAACAGGAGTTATAGACAGTTGTAAACCCAATGTAGGTTCTGGGAATCAAAACCGGATCATCTGCAAGAGCCTCTTTATGTGGTTAGTGTGAGTGTATGTATGAATGCCAGGGTGCAGAAGAGGTTAGAAGACAACTTGTAGTAACAGCCCTGGCTGTCCTGGAACTTGCTCTGTAGACCAGGCTGGCCTCAAACTCACAGAGATCCACTGCTTTGCCTCTCAAATGCTGGGATTAAAGGTGTGCGCCACCACTTTCTGGCATAATATCTCCTTTTTGTTTGTTTGTTTGTTTGTTTTTTGAGACAGGGTTTCTTTGTGTAGGTCTGGCTGTTGTGGAACTCACTCTGCAGACCAGGCTGACCTCGAACTCAAAGGTATCAGCCTGCTTCTGCCTGCCTACTGGGATTAAAGGCGTGTGCCACTATGCCTGGCTATAATCTCATTTTTAAGCAGAATGAATGTGGATTTATTAAGGAAAATGAGAAGGAACTCCCCATAATGACATTTGGGAGCCACCAAGGCAGGAATGCTCTATAATTTTATGTTTAACAAGTTATACCATAATAAAAACAAACAAAACGAAATAAAAATTGGAGAATTAGTTCAATGCTCTACTTTTAGCAAGCAAACAAAAGGAATAAAATGTGCCAGACATGGTCACACACCCTGGTAATCCCAGTATATGAGAAGCTAAGGCAAGAGGATTACATGGTGTTTGAGGCCACCCTGTATTATATAGTGAGACCCTGTATTAAAAAAAATGCTGCTGGGCATGGAGGCAGAGATTCCAGGACAGACAAGACTATGCAGAGAAACCCTGCCTCGAACCACTACCCCCACAAAAAAAAAATTTCTCAAATTTTATTCATTTTAATTTATTCTTGGGATATTTCATATGGCTTCTTAAGGTTTTTATGATCAGTTAGTGAAAAAGATAATCAGAATATTTTATTTACCCTGGGAGTGATTTGTACTAATGTATGTATGTACTTTCTGTGGGGACGAGGTCTTCCTTGCAGCCCAGCTTGGACTGCCTTCCAGCTTGCTCACCTGTTGTCTCAGCTTTCTGAGTGCTGAGATTATGGGCTGCTGGTTTATTTATATTGCATTAAGAACTGACAGATAAGAAGCATGGTAAGACAGAGTTAGAAAATATAGACTACACATAGAGTTACAAATTCGGGAAATTAGTGTATTTCTATTAATGGATTTTTTATTAATTTTTATTAAAATTTCAGTTTAGATGTCTATTTGGTTTTAGTAAAGATTGTTTGAGACCTTTGTCTTAAGTTCGTACATGACGTGAAAAACCCATGTTTCCATAGGTTCTGCACTTCCCTTACAGAATCCACCTCTGCCTACCACTTTTCAGCCAGGAGCTCCTCCTGGGCCCCCTCCAGCTGGAGGCCCACCTCCCCAGAAAACACCTCCGAGGGCTGCAGTCCCACCATTTAATTCAACTGTCACCCAAGAAGGTAAGTAAATGGAAGGCAGAGCCACTGCCCAGAATCTCAGCTCAGGACTGAAAGGAGAATGTGGATACATCCTGTCCTTCAGAAGCCTGTTTCTGGAATACATTAGAATAGATATTGTAGGATTCTTTCTCAATCTCCAGGAAAACAAAAGATTCCAAGACTGATGTTTCTTTTCCAAAAAGCTGCATCTAAGTTACTTGAAACATTTGTGTATTTGGTGGCACACACCTGTAATCCTAGCACCTAGGAGTCTAATTTGGAGGCTTATGTGTGCTATGCAGTCATTCAGCCACTAAGATATATTCCTGTCCTTTCTCCTGCCAGTACCTAAATTTTTATTTTCACATTTGAGCTTTTTAAAAATTACTACTTAAGGTACATATTTAGAGGGTGGATGGTTTGATAAATGTATAATATATGATGATCCATCTAGTCAGAATAATTAGGATATCTGCTGTCTCAAGTATTTGTCATTCCTTAATTGGTGAACACTTATACATCTCTTCTAAGCCAAACATGGTAGAGTGTGCCTGTCAGCATTGGTAGCTGAAGCAGGAGGATCTTGAATTTGAAGCCAGCTTGAGTTGTATAGTGAGATCTTGTCTCAAACAAAAGCCCTCTAGATATTTTTGAAACATAGTAAATTATTTTTAACTTAGTCACCATTGTGTTCTATAGAACTCTAGAAATTGGCTGGGCAGTGGTGGTGTACACCTTTAGTCCCAGCACTTAGGAGGCAGAGGCAGGTGGATCTCTGTGCGTTGGAGGCCAGCCTGGGCTACAGAATGAGTTCCAGGACAGCCAGGGCTACACAGAGAAACCCTTCTTGAAAAAGCAAACAAACAAACAACAACAAAAAGAACTCTAGGAATTGTCCTGACATTATTCTGTACCCGTTAACCAACTTCTTCTTTCCTCCTATCATGTGGTTACAGTTCTCCTCATTCTTTGAGATCAACTCTTTTAATCTCTCTATATGAATGAGAATGGACAGTAGTTGTTGTTCTGTGCCTGGCCTATTTCATTTAACATGGTATTCTTTCTTCCTTTTTATGACTAATATTTCATTGTGTAGATCCACCTCAGTTTCTTCATCCATTTGGTCACTTCTGGACAATTAAGTTCATTCCATATCTTGGCTGTTGTATGGAGTGTTCAATAAATGGGAATGCAGGCATCTCTTTGATATACTAATTTTAGTGTTTTGAAGCACTTGGATACTTTTCTGCAATGGCTACACTGTTTTACATTCCCAATAGTGGTATGGAAGAGTTCTGCTTTCCCACATCCTTGTCAGCATTTGCTTGTTTGGGAGTTTTGTTTGCTTATGTCTGTCAGTCTCTCTGTCTCCCTGTCTCTCTCTCTCTCTCTTTTTTTTTTTTTTTTTTTTTGGCTTTTTGAGACAAGATTTCTCTGTTTAACAGCTCTGGCTGTCCTGGAACTCATTTTGTAAATAGGCTGGCCTTGAACTCACAGAGATCTACCTGCCTCTGCCTCCCAAGTGCTGGGATCAAAGGTGTGCCCCACCACCCCTCGGCAACCTTAAACACTTGATCCTCCTGCCTCCACCTCCTAAAGGTTAGGATTAGATGTGTTCAACTTTATTCATTCATTAATTCATTCATTTATTCATTCATTCATTTATTTTTCAAGACAGGGTTTCTCTGTATAACAGTGCCCTGACTATCCTAGAACTCACTTTATAACCAGGCTGACCTCAAACTCATAGAGATCTACCTGCCTATGTCTTTTGAGTGCTGGGATTAAGGGCGTGCACCACTATGCCTGGCTATTTTTTTAATATTAAAATATATTTTTGTTGTGTGTGTGTGTGTGTGTGTATGTGCACACATGCAAGCGTCAGAGTACAATTTATAGACATGTTGGTTTACTCCTTCCAGCATATGGATCCATTCCTTGACACCTTCCTGACGATCAACTCCGTTCATCCGCAGGCTTGATGGCAGACGCCTTTAAAGATTTATTGTTATAAATCTTTTGAAACCCTGTCTTGAAAAACAAACAAACAAAAAAGATTATTATTTCTCAGTATGTGACTGTGTATGGGTGTGTGCACATGTGTGCGGTACCCTCAGACACAAGAACCAGATCCGTGTGGAGTTGGAGTTACAGATGTTTGTGAGCTACCTGAGTAGGTTCTGGGAACCTACCTTAGGTCCTCTAGAAGAGCAGTGAGTGCTCTGAACCATCTGTCTAACCAGATTTTTGTGGTGGGTTTGTTGTTGAGATAGGAGTTTGTGATGTAGCTTGGCATGGAATTCACCATGTAAACCAAGCTGGCCTCAAACTCAAAGAGGTCTGCCTGCTTCTGCCTTCCCAGTTCTAGGATTAAAGGCATGTGCCACAATGCCTGGCAATATTTGACATTTTTGATAGGCTGTGACTTATTTTTTTAAGGGTTTTCTAAATTTTTAGATATTAGTTCATTTCTTGAAGAAACTATAACAGTTATTCTTATTTAAGTCTTGTTGATGAATTTGCTTTTTAGGTATTCCATCACATGCCAATAATGGATCTATGGTGGCTCATAGTACTTACGATGAAATTGAAGGAGGTGGCTTCTTGGGTGAGATGCTTATGAATGTTTTCTTTTTTCTCTGATTATAGAAGTAATATGTGTTCATTGTAGGGAACTAAGAGAAAACGTTTGTTGGGTACATGTACCTACCCACTGTTGATTTTTTTTTTACTTCCGGGCTTACAAGTGTCTTCATCCTGTTAGAATTGGAGCTTTGGGCTTAATCAATTATACATGTTTATATTCATGTACCTAAGTCCCTAAATTGCATTTAGGATGTATTCATTAGAGTTTTTTTAATGAAATTTAGTCTGAATATGAAATTTATTATATGATATGGATGTAAATTAACTATGCTAAACTTATTTCTGTGTGTTTATGGCTGTAGTCTATATTAACTAGATTTTTGATCTTGCCATTACTTGTTACTTATGATTGGTTCTCTTTAAGCCAATAAATGAAACTATAATTCAAAAAATTGATGTTATAATTTTCATAATTTAATGGATCATTTAGGTGTTTTAAGTATTCTGGAACATAAAATAGAACTTAAAAGTTACCTTGTTTCTAGCAACACCACAGCTTATTAATCAGAACCCCAAAACGAGCCGAAGTGTGGGACATGCATACCCCTCCCTACCACCTGGCTACCAGAACACAGCGCCACCTAGTGCGGCTGGAATGCCACCCTCCTCCCTGAATTACCCAAGTGGCCCCCAGGCCTTTGCTCAGGTAAACTTTTTTTTAATATATTTTTTTAACCTTTAAAAAGGTACATTGAACATTTTATAGCCATTTAGACTAAAAATGAATATTTCATAAGACTTTTTTTAAAGGTTTTATTTATTATGTATACAGTGTTCTGCCTGCATGATAGAAGAGGGCACCAGATCTCATTACAGATGGTTGTGAGCCACCATGTGGGTGCTGGGGATTGAATTTAGGACCTCTGGAAGAAGAGCAGCCAGTGCTCCCAACCTCTGAGCCATCTTTCTAGCCCCCTTCATAAGGCTCTTGTACTTGCTTATTTCTCTAGACCCTCAACATGGCCAGGAGTTTAGATGATGCTCTTCTAAGCAATCCCTGTCTATCCACCTACAAAGGTTATTCACTGTGAAACTGTCTGTAGACTCCTTTAGGTGCTAATCATTTAACTGCGAGCATGAGTGGATTAAGTCTACATCCAGAGGGTCTAAGAGTTGTCAATCTTCTTCAAGAAAGGAACATGCTTCCCTCGACACCTTTGCAGCCTCCGGTTCCAAATTTGCATGAAGATATCCAGAAACTCAACTGTAACCCAGAGTAAGGCTTCAATAGCATTTCTTACGACAGTGTCCATGTTCTCAAGTTTTCTGGTGTGCTTTTTAGGTGTTGTGAATAAGCTGTACAGGTAGACTGTATATCTTAAGATAGGACTGTTATAGCTTACCTGAGATTTGCATGTTCTAAATAAAGAAATGTAGTTGGCAGTCTCCTACAGATTGCGGCCATCCTGCTTCCTAAGTCTGCTCATTTTCTAAATTACCCTGAATAGTATGGTGACTGCTACTCTGTCACCCCTGTTCTTAGCATGCTTTCCCTAATACTTTGGGCTTCCTTACTGTTTCTCTGAAGCCTCCTCCCAGCCATGGGATTCATTGTCCACCATGAGTCTGACCTCTAAGCCAGCTTAAACAGCATGGCAGCTTATAAGAGTTGCAGCTTGCCTGGCCTGGTGTTTCCTTTAAAACTCTAGTAAAATTGTCCTGGAACTTAAAAAAAGGGTGTGTGTGTGTGTGGTGGTGGTGGTGGTGGTGGTGGCGGTGGCGGCTAGGAAAAGGATTTATGTCCCTTGAATTGATTGTTCCTTTTATTAGCTCTAATAAGAATATTAGATTCATGATCATTAGTGTAGCTATATTTCAAAGTACAGGGATTATTTTTTTGTTTGTTTGATTTGAGACAGTATCTCTGTACATAGCCATTTGCTGTCCTGAAACTCACTATATAGACCAAGCTGATCTCAAACTTAAGGGATCTGCCTGCTTCTGCCTCAGAGTGCTGGGATTAAAGGCGTCCACCACCACACCCAGCCTGGCCTCAAACTTTATTCTCCTTGACTTAATCTTCCAGATTCAAAGACATTGTGCTCAACTCTTTAGTCCCTAAATCATTTTAATGTACGTAGTAAAGACTGGTAAATTGCACAATTTGTTATTTTGACCTAATGTTTTTAAAAACTTTAGTGAAACCACTCTTCAATGAACTTTGACCTGGTATGCTAGTGTGTACATGTAGTCCTAGCTATTTGGTCATGTGACATAGGAGGATCACTTGAGCCTAGGAGTTAAGACCAGCTTAAGTGGCATACCAAAACCCGTCTAAAAAATAATAAATAAATACATTAAGTAATGAATTATTTAAAAAAATAAAGTTTTTGTTTGAGGATTTGAGTCACTACCTACTAATTCCGAAGTAATATTTTTTAGTCCAGACTGTTTTACACAGAAGCCAGATGAGACTATTCTTTATGAGTAGTAGGTCTTTGACTTAATTTTTTGTTTTAGTTTCTTGAGACATGGTCTCACTTTGACCCAGGCTGGCTTCAAAAACATAATCCTAGTGCCTCAGCTTCCTGGGTGCTGAATTCACAGTTTCGTGTGGCACACATGGCAATTTAAATATTTTAACAGTATAAAATTTAAGATCTATGGTTCATTTGTAATCTGATCTAAGATTAAGATATGCACTTTTTTTTGTCCTAAAATAATGAGAGCAGCAATTGACATGTGCATTTTCTTCCCCAACAGGTTATTTCGATGCACGCTGACTAGCATCCCTCAGACTCAGGCCTTACTGAATAAAGCCAAGCTTCCTTTGGGTCTGCTGCTCCACCCTTTCAAAGACCTAGTGGTATGCTTCTTTAGAGAAAGTAAATGTCTTGGGGAAATTGCCTAAGTGGTGAAGTATTTCTGCGGCAGTGTAAGAACGAATATAAAGTCTGTTATGTGACAGGGTTATTTTCTTTTTTAATTTCTAATTCAACCAACAATTTTATTACAATTTAAGAACAAGGTAAGAGGGCTGGAGAGATGGCTCAGAGGTTAAAAGCACTGGCTGCTCTTCCAGAGGTCCTGAGTTCAATTCCCAGCAACCACATGGTGGCTCACAACCATCTGTAATGAGATCTGGTGCCCTCTTCTGTCGTGCAGGTATACATGAAGGCAGAATACTGTACACTTAATAAATAAATAATTTAAAAAAAAAAAAAAAAAAAAAAAAGAACAAGGTAAGAGAAGTATTATTGAAAAAGCCATGGGATGCTATATAGATGGGCATAACAACAACCAAAAAACGGGCCCAGGCTCGGTAGTATGCACTTGCAATTCCAACACTCAGGGAACTAAGTCAGGAGGATTTTGAGTTTAAGGCAAGACTGGGCTACATATTGAGACATTTTTTTTTTAATAAATATGCATTGATGTTTCGCCTGCATGTATGTGTATGTGAGGGTGTCAGATCTTGGAGTAACAGACAACTGTGAGCTGCCATGTGGGTGCTAAGAATTGAACCCGAGTCCTCTGGAAGCAGTCAGTGCTCTTAACTGCTGAGCCATCTCTCCAGCCCCTGGGACACTTCTTTAAAAACAAACAAAACCCCTGAACTTTTCTATTTAACTAAGTTATAAATTACCATTAAAGTAGTTTACCCTAGCTTCCCCTCTGCTGCTCTTGGAGTGAAGTCAATTGCGCTAAGAAGTTGCTGCCTGTGCATAAATAAAATAAAATAGAAGTTGTTCAAAATCTAAAAACCTTCAGCTCACTTTTGTCCTAATTCTCTGGAGCCAAACGTATTCACAAGCTCTTGAGAACCAGCATGTGGTTGTTAGGATTTTGTTGTTTGATTGGGTGATTGATTTTGGTTGTACTGGGGATGATAATGAAGGCCTCAGTGAACGCTAGACAGATACTGCACAGAGTTAGAGGATGCAACCCTTCATTGGTTTTTGTTTGTTTGTTTAAAGACAGTTTTGCTAAGTAATAGCCCTGGCTGGCCTTGTGCTTATTACGTAGCTCACACTGGCCTTGAACTGATAAGAATCCTCCTGTCTTAGCCTCTGAATGCTAGAATTACAGATATGAGCCACAAGGCTCAGCTTCCCTTACTGAGTTGAGGTCTTTAGTTGTTTTGTTTTCTATGAAGACTAGGAAGTTTTATTTTTTGTTATTATTGTGTATGTATGATGTAGATATGTGAGTTTGAATGCTTGCAGGTGGAGATCAGAAAACCATTTTTGAGAGTCAGTTCTCACCTCCCAACCTTATTGAGACAATCTATCTTGTTTCTGCTGTGCTGTGAACTCTCTGGGCTAGCTGGCCTAAGGATTTCTGGGTGGTTCTCCTGTCTCCACCTCCCACCCCACCATAGACTTGTTGGGATTACAGATGCTTGCCACACCATCCACTTTTTGACGTGGGCTCTGGGGATCAAACTCAGGCTGACAGCCTGCACTGCAAAGTGCTTTTACCCGCTCAGCCGGCCACTTGTGTCATAACTCATAAACTTTGAATACTGTTTAACTTCTAATAGTTGTGGAAAATTAAGGCCTTTTTTTTTTGTTTTTTTTGTTTTTTTTTTGTTTTTTTTTTTTTTTTGGTTTTTCGAGACAGGGTTTCTCTGTGTAGCTTTGCGCCTTTCCTGGAACTCACTTGGTAGCCCAGGCTGGCCTCAAACTCACAGAGATCCGCCTGGCTCTGCCTCCCGAGTGCTGGGATTAAAGGCGTGCGCCACCACCGCCCGGCAAATTAAGGCCTCTTAATATAAAGTCAAGACTATATAGCAGTTTCCTTCCTCTTTATTTTAGAATGTGCTTTCTCCTCTGAGAGCTGAGACAGAAGGATTTCTTGAGACCGGGAGTTTGAAACTAGTCTGGGCAACATGGTGAGACCTGTCTAATCAACAGGGAATGTTGTTCCTATGTCTTTTGTCGTTTGTCCCTGAAAACACATTGTATAGGACACTGCCTTGGTCTGCAGTGTGAATGCTTAGTGAAAAGATGAGCACTTTTCTAAGTGATACATTTTATTATGGATGCCACCCCCATGTGGTGTTTTGAGATTAGCTCTTGCTCTGCTGCCCAGGCTGGCCTCAGACTTGCTGCTGCCCATTTCCTCTTCCCTACACCCAGGCCCCAGGTGTGAGCCTGTGCCCATACTTTTTGTCCTAGGTTTCCCTCCAAAGTTAAAATGTCTTGCTAGTTATTTGGAAGGGATAGATTAATGTCTGCTTGTTCAACTTAACAATCATTGCCTTTAACAACTTTGCTCTGATTTTTTTTTTCCTAGCAATTGCCTGTGGTCACCTCCAGTACAATTGTGAGATGCCGTTCATGCAGGACTTACATCAACCCTTTTGTCAACTTTCTTGATCAAAGAAGGTGGAAATGTAACTTATGTTATCGAGTTAATGATGGTATGCATTTTTGAAACATCGTCTTAAGAAGCATATTTATGCCAGGTGGTTATGGTGTTCACCTCTTTAATCTCAGCACTCATAAGGTAGAAGCAAGTAGATCTTGAGTGAAAGACCAGCCTGGTGTACATAGAGAAAGAGACCCTGTCTTGAGAGACCAGCCTGTGTACATAGAGAAAGAGACCCTGTCTTGAGAGACCAGCCTGTGTACATAGAGAAAGAGACCCCGTCTTGAGAGACCAGCCTGTGTACATATAGAGACATGGAGACAACACAGGGCTCTAATTCTAACCACTGGGGAGTCTGAGCAGGATGGTAGTGATGGTGAAAGCCTATCTCAAAAGAAAAACAGCCTTTTACTTACTTGATATACAGACAGTCTTTTAGTTCAGAGAGCTGCTGTTGACTTTTTTATGCCTTTAGACTTAAAAATAAGTCAATACTTTTAGGCAGATGTGAGATGATCATTTTGAGACAATATTTTACAAGTATATTGAGCATATAAGTGGAATGGCTCACAGTATTGTTTAGGGTTTGTTTGTAACCCCCAGTGCCCGGATGATAGGTATATGCTACCATACCCGGTTTATGTAGTGCTGGAGATTGAACCCAGGGATTCTTTCATGTTAGGCAAGCACTCTGCCAGCCAAAAATAATTTAGTTTGAAATTAATTTGTGTAAATTTCCCCCTAGGGTAAAAGAAAATAAGTCCATAGAATACCAGCTGTCTCCTTCCCTCACTGCTTTTGAACAGGATGGGGCGGTACTAGGTTAGTTGAGTGCAGTGTGATCAGTAACTGAAGAAGTGTGCTCTCTCAGTAACTACTTTATAATTTATATTTGAAGAATATCATATAACCAACAGCATTGTGTTGGAATTCTTAGCATTTGGGAGGCAGAGGCAGGAGGTCATCCCTGGACTATACTGAAGAGTCCAGAGCCACCCTGGGCAGACTACGTGAGCCCTTGACTCAAAGAGAAGGGAAAAAAAAATAGCTTTTTGGAAGATTTTTAATCAAGAGTTGAGACTACAGCTGAGTGATGTCAAATATCTGTAATCTGAGCCCTTGAAGAGGCTAAGGCTGGCCTGGCTACAGAACAAAACCAAGTATATATTCTCTACTTTATAAAAATTCAGGGAAGAAGATAGTGTTTAGTTCACCTAATCTTTTTATTGTTGTTGTTTTGAGATAGAATTTCTCTTGTGTGTCCCTGGCTATCCTGGAACTCACTCTGTAGACCAGGCTGCCCTCAAACTCACAGAGATCCACCTGCCTCTGCCTTCCAAGTGCTGGGATTAAAGGCCTGTGCCACCACCACTGGGCTTCACCTTTAAAACCTTGAGTGTATGTTCAGTAATACACAAATGATGTTGTGATAAAAGTTGTAACCTCCTTCATATGCCATTGAGCTATTTAATAAACTGTAGTTTATCCTTTGAGTACATAAAGATTTTAGGTTGGTGGTGGTGGTTGTGATTTATTTCCTTTTTTTTTTTTTTTTTTTTTTCATCACATTTATTTACTTTGTGTTGGAGGTTGGGGAGTGGGGGCCACAAGCCACAATACGCACATGGAGATAAGAGGACAGCTTGGCTGGAATCAGTTCTCTCCATCCACAATGCAGGTTTCAGGGATCAAACTCAGGTTGTTGACTTGGCTGCAAGTACCCTGACCAGCTGAGCCATCTTGATGGCCCTTTGTTTGATTTTTGAAGCAGGGACTCACATTATACCCCGTGTTGGCTTGGTATTTATTTGCTATATAGCCTAGGCTGACACCTAACTTGGTGATGATCCCCTTGGCCTCAGTTTCTCACATGCTGGGATTATAGACATGCGGCACCTCACCCAAGCTAAGGATTTTAATCTTTTTGTTTGTTTTGTTTTGTTTTTTTTGTTTTTGTTTCTTTTGAGACAGAGTTTCTCTGTGTGGCCTTGGCTGTCCTAGAATTTACTCTGTAGACCAGGCTGTCCTCGAATTCACAGAGATCCGCCTGCCTCTGCCTCCCCAGTGCTGGGATTAAAGGCGTGCAACACCACCGCCCGACCAAAGATTTTAATCTTTAAACAATTACTGGGGGGCTAATTTTAATGACAGCTAGTTCCTAAAGTTGAGGAGGCACTTGGTGTTGTATAAAGGCAGTTGTATAGAGTTCATGAAACTTGCTGACTCCTCCCGGCTTCCACCCTGAAACACTTGCAGTTTCATTTTCTGGGAACAGCCAGTCTGTATATCTTCTGTGTCAAAGGTGTACAAATGTGTACAAATGTCTTTGTACAATTGTGAGATATAGGAAAACAACTAGCATTTAATGTGAGTACGAGGCTAACCTGCTCTACAAATCTAGTTCCAGGACAGCCAGTGCTAATTCACAGAGAAACCCTGTCTCCAAAAAACAACAAAGAGAATTTAGACAGGATGTCAGGTGCTGGGGAAAAGTCACAGTGATTACAGTTGTCAGCAAAGCCTCTTCTTGCCATCTATTTTGAAGGAGTTTAAATGGAGCCATTTGTTTGTGTGTTTGTTTGTTGTTTTTCGAGACAGGGTTTCTCTGTGTAGTTTTGGTGCCTGTCCTGGACCTCGCTCTGTAGAGCAGGCTGACCTCGAACTCACAGAGATCCGCCTGGCTCTGCCTCCCGAGGATTGGGATTAAAAGCATCTGTCACCACCACCCAGTGAAAGGAGCCCTTTTTAAAAGCCAATTTGTGGCCGGGCGGTGGTGGCGCACGCCTTTAGTCCCAGCACTCGGGAGGCAGAGGCAGGCGGATCTTTGTGAGTTCGAGGCCAGCCTGGTCTCCAAAGCGAGTTCCAGGAAAGGCGCAAAGCTACACAGAGAAACCCTGTCTCGAAAAGAAAAAAAAAAAAAAAAAAAAAAAGCCAATTTGTTACATTATTTTTTTAGCTTGGAACAAGTTAATTACAACACCCTAAATTAAGAAAATATCCAAATACAAGGTATTGAATTAATTCTTTTATCAATATATTATTTGTGTTGCATAGTTCCTGAAGAATTCATGTACAACCCTTTAACCAGAGTTTATGGAGAACCTCACAGAAGACCTGAGGTTCAGAACGCTACTATTGAGTTCATGGCTCCTTCAGAGTACATGGTAAGACTTCTTTTTCTTTTCTTTTGTTGAGGAGGAGGGTAGGGTTTGTTGTTGTTGTTTTGTTTTGAAACAGGATCTTGCTATGTAGCCATCGTTGGCCTGGAATTTGCTAGTTACTGAGGCTAGCTTCCAAGTTCCCGAAATTCTCCTACTTTAGACTTCCAAGTGTGTGACTATGGTTGTGAGCCATCCCCCCAGCCAAAATCCTGAATTTGAATTCCAACAATGTGATAGCCGTTACCAGAGTTCTGTTCTTAGCTGAAAAAGTATTTGTTCAACAAGGCCAAGGGCTTGCTGTGCGAACCTGGTGATCTGAGGCCCTCCCCAGAACCCACATATGTGCATGCATGCTCACACACACGTAGTTAGATTCAGATATTCGGAGAGTAAAGGTGTGTGACGTTCCACTTCAGTGTCTTGTCTGTGTCAAGCAAATTGCAATATAATATTGGGATCATATTTATATTTCATATATTTCAGTCTACAAATAATGCTGTGTAATCCAAGCACTTAAGAAATAGAGGCAGGAGGATTAGGAGCTCAAGCCTGCATTATATGTGAGTTAGGCCACTAGGGTCTATATAAAATCATCTCAAAACAAACAAACCAAAACCCCAGGGGCTGGAGATACGGTTTAGGGGTAAGAACTCTGACTGCTCTTACACAGGACCCAAGTTGTAACTCTGGTTTCAGGGGATTTGAAGCCCTCTTCTGGTCTCTGTGTGCACTGCATGTAAGCAGCACACACATGTACATGCTGGCATTCACACATGGACATAAAATAAAGTAAATGAATAAAACAAAAGGCCCAGGCCTCTTAGTTTAGGTCCTCTTTCACTAAGCCTTGATTTCATCTAAGAAAGAGGACTGTGAAAATGACACTAGCATGTAACACCAGCCTTGACTACTAACTTATTAGAGTGCACGCATGCTGTGCACGCATGCGTGTGAGATCCTGTAAGCCAGACAGCAGCAACCTCTAATGTCACTCCTCAGGTGCCATTCATAATGATTTTTGCTCTTTTTTGTTTGAACCAGGGTCTCATTATGTAGCCCTGACTGTCCTGTAACACTTGAGACCAGACTGGCCTTGAACTCATAGAGATCCACCTGCCTCTGCATTTTCTCTGTCAAAGAGCCCAAGCATCTGCTCTTCCAGCCAGGTGTGGTGGTGCACTTCTTTAATCCCAGCACTTAGGCAGTAGAGGCAGGCAGATCTCTGTGAGTTCGAGGCCAGCCTGGTCTACAGAGTGAGATCCAGGACAGGCTCCAAAACTACAGAGAAATCCTTTCAAAAACAAAAACAAAAAAAGAGAATGATAAAGAAATATGTTCAATAGACAAGTCAATCAAACATAAATGTATAAGTTATCAAATAATTGTGAAGTAAACCACCTTTGTTAGCACTGTCTCAATCAATATCCTACCATTAGGTGTTGCAAAGATGTCTCAGGAGTTAAAAGCACTGGTAAACTTCCAGAGGACTCAGATTTGATTCTCAGAGCCTACATGAGAACTGATACCCATCTGTAACTCCAGTTCCCAGGAATCCAACATTCCCTTCTGACTTCCAGGGTGTATGCACATGGTGCACATACATGCAGACAAAACACCTTACACACACACACACACACACACACACACACACACACACACACAAACACACACAATGATCAGAGCATTGCCAATGTTGCCAGAGCCTTGTGATGGTGTGTGTTCTTTCCTGCCTGAAGAGATCTCTTCTGAACTATGAAGACACACTTCTCCCTTACATTTGAAATGGGTAGTGTCTTCAAAATGAACAATCAGTTTTTTTCAAAGGTACATAATTATGTTCTAAGGGACCACTTGAATGTGTTAGCTTAGGCCTTGCCTAGAGTAAATGGAAAGAGGAATCCATAAATAAGGAAGAGGTTCAGTGCTGCCTCCACTTTATAGTGTTTGTGTTGTAGTTTTGCTGTATGTGAGCCCAACACATAAGTTCAAATGTAATGCTGTTGGATATATTTAATTGAATTCTTTTTCCTCTAGTTACGACCACCACAACCTCCAGTGTACCTTTTTGTGTTTGACGTATCTCACAACGCAATAGAAACTGGATACTTGAATTCTGTTTGCCAGAGTTTGTTAGACAATCTGGATCTGTAAGTGTCTTAATTCAGCCTAATTTGAAATGGATAATGTCTTCAAAATGAACAGTTAGGGTTTTGTTGTTGTTGTTGTTGTTGGGTTTTTTGTTTTGTTTTGTTTTTCCGAGACAGGGTTTCTCTGTGTGGCTTTGCACCTTTCCTTGAACTCACTCTGTAGCCCAGGCTGGCCTCGAACTCACAGAGATCCGCCTGGCTCAGTTGGTTTGTTTTAAAGATACATAATTATGTTCTAAAGGACCGATTAAAGGGGTTAGCTTAGGCCTTGCTTAGAGTAAATGGGAAGAGGAATCTGAGGAACTCCCCCCCTGTCACCTTCAACATGCTGCTGTTTCTGCTTCATGTAATCCTCTTTCACACACCTTTTCTATCATTTTACCTTCAAATACCTCAAGGCTCTTTAAGGAGAAGATCTTACTCTGTAGTCAAGGCAGGCCTCAAACTCACTGTGTAGCTCAGGCTGGCCTCACATTTTCACCAGTCTTTCTGCCTCAGCCTCTTGAGTGCTGGCATTACAGACATGAGCCACTGTGCCTAGTCATGATATGATTTTTAATTAATTTATTTGTTTATATATGTTTTTTGTTTGTTTGTTTTTATATCTAGACCCCACAGTTTCCCCTCCCTCCTCCTAGTCTCCCCCGCCCTCCCATCCATTCCTCCTCCATTTCTCTTCAGAAAAGGGCAACCCCCCCAACCCCCATGGATATGAACCAGCCATGACATATCAAGTTGCAGTGAGACTAGGCACCTCCTCTTCTATTAAACCTAAACGAGGCAACCGGTTAGAAGGGAAGGGTCCCAAAGACACTCAACAAAGTCAGAGACAGTCCTGCTCCCAGTGTTAGGAGTCCCAGAAAAAGACCAAGGTACACAACTGTAACATATATGCAGAGGGCCTAGGTCAGTCCCATGCAGACTTCCTGGTTGTCAGTTCAGGCTCTGGGAGCCCCTGTGAGTCCAGTTTAGTTGATTGTGTGGGTTTTCTTATGGTGTTCTTGACCCCTCTGGCTCCTACAATCCTTCCTCCTCCTCTTCAGCAGGATTTCCCTGAGCTCTGCCTAATGTTTGGCTGTGGGTCTCTCCATCTGTTTCCATCAATGGAAACAAAACTTGCTGAGTGAAGTCTCTCTGATGACAGTTGGGCAGGCACCCATCTATGAGTATAGCCAAAGTATCATTAGGAATCATTTCATTGACTTTCAGTGTGGAGAGGGGCTTTAAGACAGAGTTTCTCTGTTTAACAGTCCTGGCTGTCCTGGAACTCACTCTGTAGACTAGACTGGCCTTCACCTCACAGAGATCTGCCTGCCTCTGCCTCCCAACTGCTAGAATTAAAGGCATGCACAACCATGCCTGGCTAAAAGAGCTATGTTTTTAATGTTATATACACATGATAGAACTTATAAAAATTAGTGTGAACTTTTAATATAAGAAATGCATAGGTCAGATTTCATCACAGACTGAGTAACTCCTTCACATTGGCCAAAAAGGCATTCTTGTTCTTGTCTGTATTTGTATCTCATGTTCTAGGCTGTATATGGGGATTGTGTGTGGCTGAGAGGGTCCATTAAGTCACCCAAGCATGGAAAAGGCTGGAAGCTAGTTCCTTTGCCACTAAGAAATTTTGTTCCATATATTGGGTCCTTTAAAACAGATACTTTTGCTCCTCTTTGTTCTTAAAGGCATTAAATAATATAAAAGTTTTATGTAATTGATTTAAATAGATGCAGTAGCTAAATTTACATTGCATTTTAGTTTCTTTTTTTTAAGATTTGTTTTTTTATGTGTGGATGAGTGTTTTGCCTGCATGTATTTATATGCATCATATGTGTGCCTGGTGCCAGAGGAGGTCAGAAGAGAACATTCAATCCTCCAGTACTGGAGTTACAGACAGCTGTGAGCTGCCATGTGGGTGCTGGGAATTAAACTGGGTCCTCTGCAAGAGTAGTTGGTGCTCTTAACCACTGAGCCATCTCTCCAGCTCCTACAATGCATTTTAAAATGCTATATCACAACTTTTTAAAGCATTCTTTTTCCTGTGGTGCTGGAGACTGAACCAAGGACCTTACACCTATCTGCCACATTCTCCACCACTGAGCTAAATCCCCAGCCCCTGAAGTATTTATTCTTTTGAAAATAACTTGAAATCGGGCCCAGTTTTGTACATATTTTTCAGGTTTTTAAAAAGCTCACATATGCCAAGAAATTATTTATAACTTTATATAGAAGCAGTTGATTGTAAACTGCTGAGAATGTTTTCATGGCAGGTAAACATTGGCTGTTTATGCTGGGCCACTTTCAATACTATTACATTGGATGCTTACATATGACACTTAGCAGAGAGAGAGAGAAAAAGAGTGTGTGTGTGTGTGTGTGTGTGTGTGTGTGTGTGTGTGTGTGTGTCTGTCTGTCTGTCTGTGAACACTGATTAAAACTTCCTTGTGAATTTATTTCTAGGCTTCCTGGCAACACTAGGACAAAAATCGGCTTCATAACATTTGATAGCACTATCCATTTCTACAGTCTTCAGGAAGGTCTCTCCCAGCCTCAGATGCTAATAGTTTCAGATATTGACGGTATGTGTTGTTATACACTTAAACTCACTGAGCTGCCTAGAGAATTTTCCTGAGTGTTTGGTGACTCAGGAATGTGTGGTATGACTCTAGTATAATGGAGGAAAAACTTGGTTTTTCAGAGCTCAAACCCACTGAATAACTCAGGCTGGCCTTAAACTTGTGTGCCACCATGCCAGGCTGAGGGGACCACTTAAGTAGAAAAATACTAGATTGATGGAGTTTTCAGAATCTTTAAGTCCAATCTCTTATTTTATCAGAGAGCAAAAGGGTTATGAGGGAGAAATGATTTCTGAGCAAGACAAGTTGGTGTTAGAACCTGAGAGATGGAGCCGTGAAAAAAGTACCTGAGGGCATGGGTGGAGCTGTGCAGGAGAGCTCCTCCCTGTGCCACACAGACAACAAATCAAAGGAACTTGAATATAGACTGGGAAGAAAACTAGATATTGAAGCTCAAAAATAGACCCTAGGGAAACAGTTAATTTATGATTCCAAGGCTATTCAGTGAGGGAAAGCTAGACACACAAAAGAGACTATGCTGTTTAGAAGATTAAAGTAAGCCAAATGTGGTAGCACATGCTTGTAGTCCCAGCACTTGGAAGAAGGAGACAAGAGAATTACTACAGTCTAGGGTCAACCTAGTCTACATTCTGAGTGCCAGGGCAACCAAGGATAAATAGTGAGACCCTGTCTCAAAAACAACAACAACCAACCAAAAAAAAAAAAAAAACTGGAAAGAAGTAAACTTGAGGGCTGGAAAAGGTCCTGAGTTCAATTCCCAGCAACTACATGGTGGCTCACAACCATCTGTAATGAGATCTGGTGCCCTCTTCTGGCTTGCAGGGATATGTGCAGACAAAACACTGTATACATAATAAATAAACCTTAAAAAAAAAGAAGTAAACTTGAGTTAAAAATATATTTTTTTAAAAAGGCTGTGTGTGGTGGAGTACACCTTTAATTCCAGCACCCAGAGGCAGAGGCAGGTGGACCACTGAGTTCCATGCTAGCCTGGTCTACATAGTGAGTTTCAGGACATCCAGGGCTATGTAGAGAAGCATTATCTTTAAAAAAAAAAAAAAAAAAAAAAAGGATAAGAATTAAAAATATAAAACCTGGTGAAAATCTTCTCAAGATTGAATTGACAATGGCTTCCTATAAATAACACCCAAACACAGGCAGTAAGAGGGAAAAACAAAATACATAATTAATCCCAGCACTTACCACTCAGAGGCAACCCAGCATTTGGAAGGCAGAGACAGCTGGATCACTGTGAGTTCAAGGCCAGTTCAGTCTGGTCTACATACCAAGTTCCAGGCCAGCTGGGGCTACACAGTGAAGCCCTGTCTCCAAAAAAAAAAAAAAAAAAAAAAGGCAGGAGTCCAAGTTCAAATTCATCCTCAGCTACATAGTGAATTCAACAGCAGCCTGGAATATGTGAGACCTTGTCTCAAAAACAAAAACAAATTTTTGGTGTGTATGGAAGCATATGCCTGTAATACCAGCCTTTGGGAGGTATTACAGAAACTTGAGACCAGCTTGAAGTATTATATAGTAAAGCCCTGTCTTCATGGATATTTGTGGCTGGGGATGTAACTGAGTAGTAAGAGTGCTCACTTCACATGTACAAGGCACAGTTCATCAGAGAATACTCTGTGGTGTACAGAAAACAGCCCACGGTGGAGAGAAAATATTGGTAATTATATACCTGATAATGAATTTTTAAAAATGTATTTATTGGCCGGGCGGTGGGGGCGCACGCCTTTAATCCCAGCACTCGGGAGGCAGAGCCAGGTGGATCTCCGTGAGTTCGAGGCCAGCCTGGGCTACCAAGTGAGTTCCAGGAAAGGCGCAAAGCTACACAGAGAAACCCTGTCTCGAAAAACCAAAAAAAAAAAAAAAAAAAAAAAAAATGTATTTATTGCCGGGGCGGTGGTGGCACACAACTTTAATTCCAGCACTGGGAGGCAGAGGCAGTAATTTCGAGGCCAACCTGATCTACAGAGCGAGTTCCAGGAAAGGCGCAAAGCTGCACAGAGGAACCCTGTCTCGAAAAAAAAAAAAAAAAAAAAAAAAGTATTTATTTTATCTATGTGTATGTGTCCCTGTGTCTGCTGATGTCTGCAGGGGCTAGAAGAGGGCATTGAATCCCCTGAAGCTGGAGTTACAGACAGTTGTGAGCTCCTGACATGGGTGCTGGGATTTGAACTAGTTTCCTCTGGAAGAGCAACAACCACTGAGCCTTATATCCAACCCTAAATAATAATGAATTCAAAGTGGAGAGTACATTCAAAATTTATTTTTCTTAGGAATTAAATTCCTTCTCTTAGATGGAATCAAACTGGGAAGAAAACATAGGTGCATGGAAAATTATAAAAAAAAAAAAACAGTTTCTATATTTACTTATCAAAAAGTAAGGATTTTAATGAAGGTTCTAAAAGTAATAATGGAGTAAAAGACTTTTGTTTTCAGACAAGGTCTCTTGCGCTCTAGGCTGGCCTTGAGCAGGAGTTTTTCTTTTAACAGCGTTTCATAAGCTGGACATGGTAGTGCGCACCTGTGATCTTAGCTTTAGAGAGACAGAAGCAGAAAGGTGATCCAAGTCAGTTTGCGCTACATAGTCAGACCCTGTCTCCAAACCCAATGAGGGCCTAAGGAGAGCTCTCCCAGTAAAGTGCTAGCCTTGAAAGCCCATGGACCTGAGTTCCACCTCCAGAGCCAACTTAAAAATGTCAGACGTGTGGTGTGCTTGAAAGACACTCAGACCAGATCTCTGGGCCTCGCTGACCCCCAAGTCTAGCCTACCTGGTGAGCTCCAGACCAATGAAAGATCTTGTCTCAAAGGAAGTGGATGCTATTTCTGAAGATGCTACTCAAGGTTGTCTTCTGGCTCCCCTATGCCCTGGCGTATACAGCATATGCACATTAAAAATGAAAAACAAAACAACAGCCAGCCCAGCAAATGAGTAAATGAAAGAACAAATATTCCAAGGCTCACCTAGAGTGATGAGAGCACCTTCTGGTTCACCTGCGTTTGTAGTCCCATTAGTAGGGCACTGGTTTGGAATTACTTTATGAAGAAGCGTCAGCCTTGCAAGTGAATATATTAGTAAACTATTATTTCAGATAAAAACAAAGCATTCTTGCTGGGTGCACGCCTTTAATCCCAGCACTCAGGAAGCAGAGGCAGGTGGGTCACTGAGTTTAAGGCCAGCCTGGTCTACAGAGTGAGTTCCAGGATAGCCAGAGCTACATAGTGAGACCTTGTCTAGAGAAAAAAACAAAAAACAAAAAAACAAAGCATACTTGTATGTTCTGTTAACTAGTGTCTGCAGAGGTCAGAAGGTAGTATTGGATCCTCTGGAACTGGAATTACAGATGATTGTGAGCCATATGGGTGCTGGGAACTAAACCTGGGTCCTCTAGAAGAGTGGCTAGTGGTCTTAACCACTGAGCCATCTCTCCAATCCCATAGCTGTCTTTCTAATATTAAAAAAGTGTCTTTAACAAGTATAGTAACCACACATTGTTAATCCTAGCACTTGGGAGGCAGAGGCAGGTAGATCTCTTGTGAGTTCCTGGTCAAACCGGTCTACATTAAAAGTTTCAGAGCAGCCGGGCGGTGGTGGCTCACGCCTTTAATCCCAGCACTCGGGAGGCAGAGCCAGGTGGATCTCTGTGAGTTCGAGGCCAGCCTGGACTACCAAGTGAGTTCCAGGAAAGGCGCATAACTACACAGAGAAACCCTGTCTCGAAAAACCAAAAAAAAAAAGGTTCAGAGCAGCCAGGCCCACACAGTGTAATCCTATCTCAAAAAACAATAACAATAAAAAAAAGATAAATAAATAATAAAATGAATGCTTCTTTATTCTTTCAGATGTTTTTATACCCATGCCAGAGAACTTGCTAGTAAATTTAAATGAAAGTAAAGAGGTAAGGCCTTCCCTTCCTGCCATATTGAATTGAACACTGAATGCATATTTCTGAAATGAACTTTAAATTTAGCTTTTCTTTGATGTCTTTAGGCTATGTAGCATTTTGTATCTACTCTTAGTTTAAGTTCATTAGATGGACAGTTCTTGAGATCAGTCTTGTACTGATCGTTTCTTAGTCTAAGGCAGCTGATTCTCCGTAGTGGAGCGGAAGACAAGCCTCTTCCAGAAGGAAGAGCACCGAGGAGGCCTGGCCTACAGGCCGGATGGGCAGAGGGAGGGATGCTGAACGAAGACTGCTGGGCACTGCACGGAAGCACATAGCCAGGCTGCTCTCAGTGCTTTTGCTTTTCTGATTCACAGAGTGTCATTGGGTCAGTTCAGAAGAATCTCTTATTACCTGCCTGGAAATTGCCATGACATAATACAGTGAGAGGTGAACAGAATGTGTCTGAACGGGGGATGTTGTCTACCCTGTACCTGCATATATGGCGTAGGATAACATTCACCTAGCAAGTCTGTGCTCCCCACTCTTGTCAGTGGGGGCGGTGCTGTAGCACAAAGTATTTTTCCCCATTAATTCTCTTTTATCTGTACAACCTAACTTAACTAGGCAGTTGGTTTTGACTTTGTTTTTCTTTTTTAGTAATACTACTAGTTGGCATTGTTACTGGATATCTTAGATTTTGCAACAGGGAAGAGTTAAACTCACTTAAGAGAATAAAGTATGTAAAGGTGATGGACAAAGCCATGTTTCATGGCATTAAAATAGATAAATTTCTAAATTGTGATGGTTCTTTTGCATATATTCTGGACTTACAGTCTTGCTGGACTGTTGCATGTGCAAGAACTGTAAGGCCCCAGTTTGGATGTCTTGCTTGCCAATTTATAATGTTTACTTAAAATGGCTTTCTTGTCATTGACCGACTTCATTGTTTCTTGTAGTGTCCATAGATTCTCTGACCATCATCATGATTCAGTGTCCTGTCTGTTGTATTAGATAATGATTTATTGTGAAAAAAAATTTAATTGTAACATTTTTTAGTTTTCTTGCTTTATTTCACAAGCTTGTCCAAGATTTACTGAAAAGTTTGCCACAGATGTTTACTAAAACGCTGGAGACCCAGAGTGCCTTGGGTCCTGCACTTCAGGCTGCATTTAAGCTGATGTCACCAACTGGCGGTCGAATGTCTGTTTTCCAAACACAGCTCCCAACTCTTGGCGTGGGAGCCCTGAAACCACGAGAGGAACCCAACCAAAGGTCATCTGCTAAGGTTAGATCACCAGGGGTATAGCCTGGTCAGTGCTGGTGCTGTTTCTTTGACCTAAGAGCTTGTTTTCCATTGGTTTGTTTTATTAATTGTTTGACTGTGATGAGGAGGGACTGTAAGTAATGAATAAAGAGTTTCACTGTTTCGTCCATATAACTATTTTATTATTTTCTCTACCTGCCTTATGCATCTGTGCTTTATTATCTTTAACATCTTAGGCTTTTAGAAATCTAACCTGGTTTTGATGAGAAAGTCTGGAAGACTAAGAGAATACATTTGCTAGGGACAAAGTGGAACCAAAATGACCATTAGAAGTGGTCATAATAGCTCGGAGATGGTGGCGCACACCTTTAGTCCCAGCACTCAGGAGGCAGAGGCAGGTAGATCTCTGTGAGTTTGAGGCCAGCCTGGTCTACAGAGTGAGTTCCAGGACAGCCAGAGCTCTACAGTGAAACCCTGTCATGAAAAACCAAAAAAGAAAGAAAGAAATGGTCATAATCTGGTAGACTAAGAGCCAGGGATTGCTTTTGAGCTCTGTGTGTGTGTTAGGAATTTGCATTTCCCAAAAGATAAGAGAAAAGCAAGTCTACCACATAGTTCCCATGTCATTCCTGGCCAGACAGCCTACATTCTGCTGCCTGTTAGAGGTTAGACCTCAGTAACTGATTCATTACATCCTTCTGTTTCTTTGTGTATGAAGAGAAGATGCTAATGCTCACCTCATAGGGTAGCGGAAAGGACTAAATACATGCCATGTATGAATTGTTAGCATGTCCCCAGCATATGGAACATTTAGTAGGCTAAAGTTAAAATAGTAATTACCTTTGTCTTTTAGAAAATTAATGTACTAGAGGTTTTTCTTTTCTTTCTTTTTTTTTTTAAAATATTTTTAATAGTAAACAGAATAAATATAAGCCCTCAGAACGTGCTTTAACACTGTGGTATACCTAAGTATATATTTACATTTTTTTGTTGAATTTAAAATTTTCTCTTTCTATTCTACAATTAATAGGAAATACATCTGACACCATCCACTGACTTCTATAAGAAATTAGCCTTGGACTGTTCTGGCCAGCAGGCAGCTGTTGACTTATTCCTTCTCAGTGGACAGTATTCTGATTTGGCTTCTCTAGGTATGTTCTTGCGTTTCTTTTTTTTTTTTTTTTGAAACCAGGTCTCAGGTAGCCCAGGGTGACCTTGAACTTCTCTGGGTCTGAGGATGACCTTGAGCTCTGGATTGTCCTGCCATCTCCCAAGCACTGGAATGACAGACTTGTTCTGTCACACCCAGCAGCAAGTTCTTTTTTAATGATTTTTCTAAAAGAACGTAAAAATGATGTTGTTATAATGTTCTGTTTTTGAAATGGGGTCTTGCTGTGTTACTCCAAATTTTTTGTTTTTGTTTTTCTGAGACAGCATTTCTCAGTGTAGCCTTGGCTGTCCTGGAACCCACTCTGTATACAGATCAGGCTGGTCTGGAACTCAGATCCACCTGCCTCTGTCTCCTGAGATTAAGGGTGTGTGCTACTATGCCTGGCAAGTAGTCTCAGCTCTTCCGGCTCCTACCCTTACACACTCCAACCAACCCCTTGGGTAGCTGGAACCATAGACATGTGCCACCATGCCTGGCCACCCTGGTTATCAGTCAGTTTAATCTGTTAAAACTTGATGCTCTTTTTTTTTTTTTTTTTTTTTTTTTTTGGAAGACAGGGTCTCTCTACAGAGCCCTAACTGTCCTGGAGCTCACTATGTGTAGACCCGGCCAGCCCCAAACTCACAAAGATCTACTTGCCTCTGCCTCCCAAGTACTGGGAGTAAAATCATACACCATTACCACTGGCATTCTACTCTTAGCTTAGTGTAAGGAAAATAGAGAAATTGCTTGCTATAACACTATTATAAAGGAGTAAAATATTCTTTTTGACGGTACCTTGAGAAGTCAGAGAAAAATGTGTGCAGTTACTTTGATATGAAGTGTTAGCTACTATTTTTTTGTTGTTTTGTTTTGTTTTGTTTTGTTTTTCGAGACAGGGTTTCTCTGTGTAGCTTTGCGCCTTTCCTGGAACTCACTTGGTAGCCCAGGCTGGCCTCGAACTCACAGAGATCCGCCTGGCTCTGCCTCCCGAGTGCTGGGATTAAAGGCGTGCGCCACCACCGCCCGGCAGTAGTTACTATTTTAAGGAGTGTATTGAGAGGCTAAGGTGTGTGTGTGTGTGTGTGTGTGTGTGTGTGTGGAGAGAGAGAGAGAGAGAGAGAGAGAGAGAGAGAGAGAGAGAGAGAGAGATCTATAACATAACTCAAGTTATGTTACCAGCACCACGTTGTGGCTCACAACTACCTATAACTCCAGCTCCCGAGAATTTGATGTCTCTGGCCTCTGTAGGTACCTGTACCCACATGTACAAATCCAACACATACTTGCACATAGTTTAATAATAACAATAAGTCTTTAAAAATTTGTAATAAGGGCTAGAGAGATGGCTCAGAGGTTAAGAGCACTTACTGCTCTTCCAGAGGTCCTGAGTTCAATTCCCAGTACCCACATGGTGGCTCACAACCATCTGTAATGAAATTTGGTGCCCTCTTCTGACATGCAGGCAGAACACTGTATACATAATAAATAAATAAATAAAATAAGAAACTTGTAATATATGTATATAGATATCTATAATATATCACACACACACACACACACACACACACACACACACACACACACACACACGATGACAGGGTGAGTAAAAAGAGCTTGTGTTCTCTTCCAGGCTGTATTTCTCGGTACTCAGCAGGCAGTGTTTATTACTATCCCTCTTACCATCATCAACACAATCCAGTCCAAGTGCAGAAATTCCAGAAGGAGCTACAGAGATACCTCACTCGGAAGATTGGATTTGAGGCAGTCATGAGGATCCGGTGCACCAAAGGTGGGAACACTTTTATTTCCCTCAGGGGACTTCATGTTGTTTTTAATACAGTAAAAATAGGTATCATGGGCTGGAGAGATGGCTCAGGAGTTAGGAACACTGGCTGTTCCTCCAGAGGACCTGAGTTCAATTCCCAGCATTCACATGGCAGCTCACAACTGTCTGTAACTCCAGTTCCAAGAGATCTGACACCTTCACACCAGTGTACATAAAATAAAGTTAAATAAATTATTTTAAAAAAAAAAGTAACCTGAACTCAGCATCAGTTTAAAATAAAGTTTAAAAAAAAATATGTATCACACTGGATTTACTCTGCACAGATACATTGCTGAGTTTTAGGATGTGAAATTGTACAATATGCAATTAACAGGAAAAAACTATCATAAACAGGGAATATTGGGGCTAGAGAAATGGCTCAGCAGTCATGGGTACAAACCCACACATAGACACACACGTGCACATAGTTTAAAATGATAACAATGAATCTTTAAAACATAGAGAATATTGTGAATGTATTTAAAACTACTGAACTGTGTGCATTAAAATGGTGAATTTTATGCCATGTGTGTTATTTCAGCTTTGTTTTGTTTTGTTTTAAAGAGGCCACATCTCCAAAGAAAATTCATGAAGTAAAAGTAAAAGAATGCGTAAAGAAAAAGTAAACACGTAGCAGTCATGGTGATCATTTCTCATTTCTAGGTCTTTCCATTCACACTTTCCATGGGAACTTCTTCGTCCGCTCTACAGACTTACTGTCTCTTCCCAATGTCAACCCAGATGCTGGGTATGCTGTGCAGATGTCAGTGGAAGAGAACCTCGCTGACACTCAGCTAGTCTCTTTCCAGTCAGCACTCTTATATACGTCAAGTAAAGGTACGCTTTTGTTTGCATTTATCCTCACAGAAATATGACTGCCCTGGTTTTTAAGACAAGGTCTCACTCTACAGCCCCCCTGGGTTCAGTCTTCAGCTCCGAGAAAAAAAAAAAATTCTCTCTAGGCTGGAGAGATAGTTCAGTGGTTAACAATGCTTCCTGCTCTTCCAGAGGCCCCAAATTTCAGTTCCCAGTCCCTATGGCAGTTTACAACTGCCTATCGCTCCAGGGGATCTTACACCTTCTGGCTTCTGTGGGCACCCACAGACATGTAACATACACACACACACACACACACACACACACACACACACACACACACACAAATAAAAATAACAGTAAATCTTTAAAAATCCCAGAGACAGGCAGATGTGGGGCCTTCTTGACCAGCCACTCTAAATTGTGAGATCCTGGACTAAATACTCAGTACCAAAAATAATAACACCGATCTGACATTGGTGGTGTGGGTAATTACTAAAGGAAAGGTGCTAAGGTGCTGTAGTCTTAAAATGAGAGAGTATCTTTTTTTTTTTTTTTTTTTTTTTTTTTGGTTTTTCGAGACAGGGTTTCTCTATGTAGTTTTGGTGCCTGTCCTGGATCTCGCTCTGTAGCCCAGGCTGACCTCAATCTCACAGAGATCACCTGCCTCTGCCTCCCGAGTGCTGGGATTAAAGGCATGTGCCACCACCGCCCAGTGAGAGAGTATCTTAATACATAAGGTGAAGAGTGATTGAGGAAGGGCATCTGATGTCAATCTCTGGCCTACACATGTGCATGCATGGTACACCTGGATATACCAATACACACACACATTCATGGGCACACAAAAAACCTGGTGGTACATGCCTTTAATCCCAGCACATGGGAGGCGGAAGGTAGGCAGATCCCTGTGTGTTCAAGGCTACCCAGGGCTATACAGACCCTGTCTAAAAGAAAAAAAAAAAATTCCCTTTATTATGCTGGGGATGTAGCCCTGTTTGCTCAAGCGTACACAAAGTCCAGATCTATCCCCAGTGCAGCATAAAGCAGACATGATGATGCACACTGTGATCCCAGCACTTGGGAGTGGAGGCAGGACGATCAGAGTCATCCTTGGCTATGTATGAGACTGTGCCTAAAATACATAATTGATTAATGAGGCTAGAGTTATAACTTGTGGTGGAACATGTACTTAGCATGTGAGAGGCTATGGTCACAATGCTCAGCACTAAAAATAACCACAGATCTGGCATTTGGTATTTCCCAGAGGTTTTCCTAGTGGTCTTTTTATTAATTGATTGCTGTTGTGATTACCAAAGAAAAGGTACTGTGATATTCATTTTTAAATTTTTTTCCCCCCGTGATTGAAAAATTATACTGGTCATGGTGGCACACACCTTTAATCCCACCACTTGGGAGGCAGAGGCAGGTGGATCTCTGAGTTTGAGGCCAGCCTGGTCTAATTTTTGTTTTGTTTTGTTTTGTTTTTCAAGACAGGGTTTCTCTGTGTCATTTTAGTTCCCTTCCTGGATCTCACTGTGTAGACCAGGCTGGCCTCAAACTCACAGAGATCCACCTGGCTCTGCCTCCGAGTGCTGGGATTAATGGCATAGGCCACCACCGCCCAGCTCAGCCTAATCTAAGTAGTGAATTCCAGAACAGCCAGAGCTCCATAGTGAGACCCTGTCTCAAAAAACAAACCAAACGAATATATATAAACCTGGGGCTGGAGAGATGGCTCAGCAGTTTAGAGAGCTTGTTGCTCTTGCAGAGGCCCTGGGTTTGATGCCCAGCACCCACATGGTGGCTCACAACCACCCAAAACTCCATTTCCAGAAGATCTAATACCCTCTCTGATCTGAGGGCACGAGGTTTGTACTTGGTATACATATATACATGCAGGTAAAATATTTATACACAAAAAAATAAATAACTCTAAAAAATAGTTTTTAATATTTATAAATTGCTGCTGGAGAGGTGGCTCATTGACTGCGCCAGCGGTGGTGGCGCACGCCTTTAGTACCAGCACTCAGGAGGCGGAGGCGGGAGGATCTCTGAGAGTCTACAGAGTGAGGTCCAGGACAACCAGGCTACACAGTGAAGCCCTGTCTCTGAAACAAAAAACAAAACAAAAAACAAACAAAAAGCATTGATTGTTCTTCCAGAGGACCCAGGTTCAGTTTCCAGTACCCACATGACAGCTCATAAGTATCTGTAACTCTAGTTCCAAGGGGTCCCATGTCCTTTCCTGGAACCAAACAGATATGGTACCCTGACATACATGCAGGCGAAACACTCATAAAATACAAATAAATAAAACTAAGCCGGGCAGTGGTGGCACACGCCTTTAATCTTGGGAGGCAGAACCAGGTGGATCTCTGTGAGTTCAAGGCCAGCCTGGTCTACAAAGTGAGATCCAGGACAGGCTCCAGAACCACACAGAGAAACCCTGTCTCGAAAAACCAAAAAAAAAAAAAAAAAAAGAAAAAGAAAGAAAAGAAAAGAAAAGAAAGAAAAAGAAACATGAGGAAAAATAAAACTTTTAGAAGGCAGGGAATTGGTTAGGCATAGTTGTGTGCCTCTCTAATCTTAGCAGTCAGGAAGCTGACAGAGTAGGATTGTGAGTTGGAGCCCTGCCTGGCCTGTGTCTTGATCCTATTCAGGAGAGAACAAGAGAAAAGGCTTAGCATATTATCAGCGTTCAACTACAATTTCTGCTGTCTATTTAGTAATAACTTAGAGGAGTTTTTATCATTACCGTATATCTTCTGATATTTTGTGGTGCTATCCCTGCTTTCTATGTGACCTTCTTGGTCATAAGTGCAAAAAGAAATGATTTTAGGGGCTGGCAAGGTGGCTCAGCAGGTAAAGGTTTCTGTCACCAAACCTGATGACATAAATTTGATCCCTGATGCCCATGAGGAGAGAGCCAACTCGCAGATGTTATTCTCAGACTTAATCGATAAATATTTTTTAATGGAAAAAAATATTCTTTAAAAAAGAAAATAGCTATTGTATTTTTCCCCTAAAGGTGAAAGAAGAATTCGTGTCCATACTTTGTGTTTGCCAGTAGTTTCCACCCTGAATGAAGTCTTTCTTGGAGCTGATGTTCAAGCAATTTCAGGATTATTGGCCAATATGGGTAAGAATTGTTATCTGTTTAAATATTTTACATCATACCATTAAACACATACATGTGTTCTAGTTTTACCTAAAGTTGTTACCTTAGACGTTTCGATGTTTGAGTGTGTGTCTTTTTCAATGAAAAGGTCCTCTGGGTGGCAGTGGTGCACGCCTTTAATCCCAGCACTCGGGAGGCAGAACCAGGTAGATCTCTGTGAGTTCGAGGCCAACCTGGGCTACAGAGTGAGTTCCAGGAAAGGTGCAAAGCTATACAGAGAAACTCTGTCTCGAGGGGAAAAAAAAGATTAACTCATTTAACAACGTTTTATGAAACACAACTCAGCAACTCAAACAACAGTTTTTAAAAATGAAACATTCTAATATAATACAATCCAAAGCTACTTATATGTTGAAGCAGGACAGAAAAGTATTGAATGTGCATTCTTCCTAATTAAACCGTTGTGTCTTAGAAGAGCAAAAAACCGTGTTTGTACAACACTGCCATCCATTACACACAGGACCTGGATCTGAGCCCAGAGGTCTCAGGTCTCAGTAGTTCAGCTGTGTGTTCAGAGTAGAGGCTACAGCAGCAAAGTTCACACAGTGCAACACGGCTGAACGTTCCCAGAAACACCTTGAGTTTGTTGTGTGTGTGTTTGTATTAACTTCTGTTTGCTCCAACTTCAAAAACCTTTTGCTAGTGCCAGATTTTTTTTTAATCCCCAACATTCAGTTACATGACCCCATCTGGGGTTTCAAGGCATTTGGCTATAAAGAGTTGGAATCAAATTTGACATTAAAAAAACTAAACATATGTTATTTTCAAACATATTATGTTCATGACCTTGCTTAAATCTGCTATGAAAAAAATTCATTGGGCCATTATGCATGGTGGTGCATACATTTAATCCCAACACCTGGGAGAGAGAGGCAGGCAGATCTCTGAGTTCAAGGCCTGCCTGATCTACAAATGGAGTTCCAGGACAACCAGGACTGTTGCACAGAGAAACCCTGACTTGGGGGGCGGGGGGTGGAATTCTTTGGGCCAGCATGATGTCTTGACAGGTAAAGGTATTTGCCAACCAGCCTGACTACCTGAGTTCAGTCCCTGAACTCACATGATGGAAAGAGAACTGACTCCTGCAAACCAGTGTGTGTGTGTGTGTGTGTGTGTGTGTGTGTGTGTGTGTGTGTGTGAGAGAGAGAGACAGAGAGAGACAGAGAGAGACAGAGAGAGAGAGAGAGAGAGAGAGAGAGAGATCTGTTTTGTTACTTTGTCCTTTCCAGTAGACTCACCAACTTCCTGTCCCGTGTCTTTCTTGTCCCTCCTCTCCCTCACTAGCCGTTGACAGGTCAGTGACTGCCAGCCTGAGTGATGCCCGGGATGCTTTGGTGAACGCTGTCATCGACTCTCTCTCAGCTTACCGCTCTTCAGTCCTGAGTGGCCAGCAGCCAGGCCTCATGGTTCCTTTCTCTTTGAGGCTCTTCCCTCTTTTTGTGTTGGCTCTCCTTAAACAGGTGAGAAGACAGACTAGCACAGTAAGAATGTTAAAAAGCTGTTTATTCCTTGAAATCCTAAATGTTGTGTAAGTAGCTTTAAACCAGTTAAATTTTCTGAGGATGGGAACCCTATCATTTATTGGAGCATTGAAGGGATTTATAGCCAGAGAAATTTATGGATAATTTAATGCAAGTGCCTCACATGTAAGAGATAACTCACTTGTCAAGGATTCGATGTTGTGACCACAAATTCAAATGATAACTAGCTTTCTAAAGAAAGACTTGGAAATTGTGCTGTTGGTATAAGAAACCACATGTGTACTGCTTGTTCTCACTCATACCAGAAGCTTAGAAATGAGCACACGGACTCAAAGAGCAGAATGACAGTTGGTAGAGACCGAGGAGTGGAAAGAATGAAGATACTGGTGGGGGGGTGGGGGCAGTGTTAGTGAGACAGGAGAGTCCTGGGTGTGCACAGTATGAGTGAAGTGCCTGGGCATGCCCAGCTTGCATGCAGTTCTGGAAGTCCTAGAAGTCTTTACAACCCAGGCTCTTGTCTAGAAAGCCTTTTTCTGTACTGTCACTTGATTCAACGCCAGCTCACCTGTGTGACTGCAGCACTGTCAGCCCCGCCCATCTCACAGCACGTGACTCCCCTCATTCCTCACCCCTCTGTGGTTTTTTTATGCCCGTATCACTGACCGCATAGTTTGCTTATTCATTAGTTTTCCCTTTTTTGTTGTTGAGACAGGGTGTCACTATGTAGCCCTCAATGTCCTAGAGCTCGCTTTGTAGACCAGGCTGGTCTTGAACTCACAGAGGTCCACCTGCCTCTGCATCCCAAGATGTTACACCGATTTTATTTCTCCTTTTATAGGAAGTAAACCATGAACACAAAGATCTTTGTATTTTTTTATTCACTATTTAGTCCCAGCACCTAGTATGTAATAGACACTAAATAAATGAAAAAGATTTTAGTGAATCATTTCACCTGTAACTATATATGCAGTGATTATTTATTTTATACTTTGTTTTAAATTTGTTTTATTTTATATGCCTGGGTGTTTTGCTTGCATGTGTACCTGGTGCCTATGGAGGTCAGAAAAAGATAACATCTTTTAGGACCGGTTATGGATAGTTGTGAGCTGTCATATGTGTGCTGGGAACCTAATCTGGGTCTTTTGCAAGACCAGCCAGTGCTCTTAACCACTGAGCTATCTCTTAAGTTCCTATTACTTTATATTTACAGATGAAGTAACTCACTAAACTCTTTCTCACGCTGTACCAGCAAAGCCTCTATCACAGTCACCTAGGCCACCAGCTTTCAACACGTGCTGATTAATGGCAGCCCCACAAGTGCAGTTGTCCTGGGCATAAAAAGCTGGCCTGGGTTCTTTGGGATGGTGAGCACAGACGAACACCAAGCACACACTCCTCAATGAGTGACGTGTGACAGTCTGAGTTAGGTGCGGTGAGGGGAAGCCGCGGCTGTCAGTGTTTCTCCTGAGTGTGCCAGCAGATGCCTGCTCACCTGAGCTGCCTTGAGAGGCTTTCTGCTCACACTTGGCTCATTGTTCCCTGCCTGTACTCCTTTCCACCAATTGGAACACTTTAGTACATGACTTCTTAAAAGATATTTTCAAGGGATAATTTATGATAAATTTGCTAATTCTGTCTGAAGATCTTTGAGCAACTGACATTTACAAAATCCTGTCTTTTTTTAATATTGGGGGGTATGGTTTTTGCTTTGTTACAGAAGTCTTTCCAGACTGGGACGAATGCACGTCTAGATGAACGAATTTTTGCCATGTGTCAAGTGAAAAACCAGCCCTTAGTTCACCTTATGCTCACAACACACCCCAGTTTGTATAGAGTTGACAACCTCTCAGATGAGGTAAGATCAACTCCTCGTTCTGTGGCTTCTTCTGAAAATTGTTAAGCCTAATTATATTCAGTATGGAAGTGAGAGTTTGTTACTTAAATCTTTGGTTTTTTTTATAGGTAAATATACAGAAACTTTGATTTTTAGGGAAGTTCCAGAAAATGGTGACTTTAAGTTTTCTAAGACAATTCTCTCTTTCTCTAGTTTTGGATTTAAAGATAAGTTACAGATATGCTATAGAAGGTGTCTCAGTTTCTGTTGCTGTGCTAAAACACAATGACCAAAGGCAACTTGACAAGGAAAAGGTTTATTTCAGCTAGTAGTTGGTAGTTCATCATGCAGAGAAGTTAGAGCAGGAACTCAAGGCAGGTCTGATGGGAAGGCCAGGGAGGGGTGCTGCTTACTGGCTTGCTCCTGATGTTTGCTCAGCCTGCTTTCTTACACACCCCAAGACCACTGCCCACAACTGGGCTACTCTCATATCACTCACTAATTGAGAAAAGTGTCCCACAAGCCAATCTGGTGGGGGCATTTTCTCAGTTAAGTAGGTTCCCTCTTCTCGAATGACTAGGCTGTGCCAAGTTGACATAAGATAGCCAGCACAGAAGATTCTTATAATATACCCTAGCCAATCTCCCCTAATGTTTAATTTTCTAGTTAGCTGGGTGGTAGCCATATATATTTTATATATGTGTGTGTGTGTGTGTGTGTGTGTGTGTGTGTGTGTGTGTGTGTGTGTCTTATGTCTCTAGTTCAATGACTTTGGGAGACTGAAGCAGGAGGACCACTTGAGCATATGAGTTTGAAACAGCCTGGAAACAGACCCTATCTCAAAACAAAATCCAAAACATTTTAAAGTAAATACAAAACTATATTACATTTGTAAAATTCAAGAAAACAAAATTGTTGGGAGTAGTAGTGCATACTTTTAATCCCAACACTCAAGAGGCAGAAGCAGGCAGTCTCTATGATTTCAAAGCCAGTCTGGTCTACGTGACATGGTCCAGGACAGACCAGGCTTCATAGAGAGAACTTCTCTCAAAAAGAAAGAACAGAGAAAATTAATTAGTATATTATTAGTAACTAAATTCTAGATTTGGTTTGTATTCATTACTGTCACTTATCTGTTCACTATGCATTATATTCATTGAATTTATTTCTTTTAATAATAGTTAAAAAGCCAGGCTTGGTGGTACATATCTAATCCTAGCACTTGCATGGTGGATCAGGAGTTGAAGACTAACCCGAACTATAAAGGGAGTTCCAGGCCTGCCTGGCTCTCTCAAAACCAAAAACTTGGAGCTGAGGATGTACTCAGTTGGTAGAATGCTTGCCCAGCATGCATGAAGCCTGGGTTCCCTAGTGAGCCCTGCATAAACCCATCGTGATGGCTCATACCTGCTGTCCCAGTACTTGGGATATTGAGGCAGGAGGATCAGAAAAGAAGTCCAAGGTTACCTTTAGCTACATAGAAAGCTGGCAGCCAGCTTGGACCTAACGATCTGGTCAAGAAACAAAAAGGGGGGGCTGGAGAGATGGCTCAGCAACTTAAGAGTTGCTCTTCTGGCTGCTCTTCCAGAGGACCCAGGTTCAATTCCCAGCTCCCACATGGCAGCTCACAACTGTCTGTAACTCCAGTTCTAGTGCTTCTGACACCCGCACACAGACATGCATGCAGGCAAAACACCAATGCACATAAAAAATAATAATAATAAACTATAAAAACAGCAACAAAAGGTGGGACTAGACTGGAGAGATGATTGCTGGGAAGGTGCTTGCTGCACAAAGGTGAGGACCTGAGGTAGTACCCAGCACTGGTATGAAAGCAGAGGAGGACAGCATGGGTCTGTAACCCCAGCACTGGGAAACAAAGGCAGGAGGATCCCTGGAAAGTGCTGGCCAGCCAGCTAACTGAGTCAACATTGGGTTGACTCTGGGTTCATTGAGAGCTGGTCTCAAAGAATAAGATGGAGAGTAATGGAAAAGACATGTGCCAGTAACTTCTGGCTACACACACAAGAAATAAATAGGATCAGATATTTGATTTCAGTTATTAGAGTCACAGTGGCTTTGTTTAATATACATATTACTCCATCTTTGCCATGGATAATTGATTCATCTAATTAAAGTCTAAGCTCTGAGAAGTCAAATTCATTTAATTATATTTGTCATTTAACTATAGCTCTAAAGAGCTGGGCATGGTATCACATGCCAGTAATTTCAAAATTTAAGAAGAGGAGGCAGGACAATCAGAAGTTCAAGATCATCTTCAGCTATATAAGAAGTTTGAGGCCAGCCTGGGCTATATCAGACCCTTTCTCCAAAAAGCACTGAGGCTGAGGGTTTGGCTCAAAGGATAAAATGCTTATTGTGGAAGCATGAGGACCAGATTTCAGAACCCACATGAAAAGCAGGGCATGCATAAAAAACAAGAAGCAGACATGGCAGCCAGCTGTAATTCCATCACTCTGAAGACAGGCAGCAGATCCTTGGAACAAGGATTCCAGATAACTTACAGCTAGCTAGTTATCTGGAATTGGTGAGCTCCAGGTTAAGCAAAAGACTGCCTTAATAAAGTAAAAGGCATCCAACACCAATTGTGAGCTTGTACACAGGCGCACACGTATATGCCCATGTACCTAGGCACATGTGAACACATGCCATATACATGTACATATGCAAATATATATATTGTGTCTGTGTGTTACCTGTATCTATAAACCTCACTCTTTGCTTCCTTCTTCAGGGAGCTCTCAATATCAATGACAGAACCATACCTCAGCCCCCCATTCTTCAGCTCTCGGTGGAGAAGTTGAGCAGAGATGGAGCTTTCCTCATGGATGCAGGCTCGGTGAGTGGATTTACTCAGCCTGATGAGCTCAATGTGCTACTGAGCCTCCTTAGCACTTGGCTTCAGCTGCCTTTAATCTGTATGTTAGCGTTGGCCATTCTCCCTGCAGCCTCCAGTTTCTCGATGTATAGTAGTTCTCTGTACGTCTCGCTAAGCATGCTTATCCTTTAGACTTTTTAAACATAACCAGTGGTAAAGGTGCCAGACTCACTATTAGGCTGCCTCTCAAAACAGCATATTCTTGTTTGCAGGTACTGATGCTTTGGGTTGGAAAAAATTGTGCACAGAATTTTCTCAGCCAAGTTCTGGGAGTTCAAAACTATGCATCAATTCCACAGATGATGGTAAGCTTTTTATGTTGGTAATCATAGGAAATTTAAAGCACATTTTAAATATGGCAAAAACATGAACCCCGTTTTCAAGTCAGAAATTAATACTCCAAGTTGCTTCCAGAGTTACTATCCTCACAGATGGTATCTCTCAACTGTAAGTGCTCATTTTATGGTTCGGTTTGGGTGCGTTTCTAGGCAGGAGGATCTTGCTGTATTGCTCAGGGTTATCTGTGGTCCTAGGACTCAGAGGGATCCTTGTGCCTCAGCCTCTCTTGTCTTTTTTTTTTTTTTTTTTTTTTGTTTTTTGTTTTTTGTTTTTCGAGACAGGGTTTCTCTGTGTAGCTTTGCGCCTTTTCCTGGAACTCACTTGGTAGCCCGGGCTGGCCTCGAACTCACAGAGATCCACCTGGCTCTGCCTCCCGAGTGCTGGGATTAAAGGCGTGCGCCACCACCGCCCGGCTTTTTTTTTTTTTTTTTTTTTTAAGATTTATTTATTTATTATGTATACAGTGTTCTGCCTGCACACATCCCTGCAGGCCAGAAGAGGGCACCAGATCTCATTTCAGATGGTTGTGAGCCACCATGTGGTTGCTGGGAATTGAACTCAGGACCTCTGGAAGAGCAGCCAGTGCCCTTAACTGTTGAGCCATCTCTCCAGCCCCAATAAATAATCTTTTAAAAGAAGATTATAGCTAGGATTTTAGCTTTTAGTTCTTGAGCAAAACTACTGGACTGAATGAATAGGCATTTTAAGTAATAAAGTAAGGAAACGGTCATATTAGTAATAACTACCCAGATGAGTCAGTTGATTCTAAATTTTATTATGAAGTGAAGAGCTGGGAGGTTTTCCTAGATCAAGACTGTACAAATTGGGTCCAAGAGCCTGCCACTTGTTCTGTAATTAGGACTTTATTGCAACACAACACAACACAACACAACATATCCATTCACTTCAGTATGGCAATGGCAAAGCGGAGTATTTGCAACAGAGACAAAATTACTTCAAAGCCCAAAATAGTCACTTGGTTATTCAACAAAATCAGCTGATTATTAAATTTAAAATCTGAAGAATGCTTCAGACTACACAGTCGATAATAACACTAATTGGAGTTTTGTTTAACAGACCGACCTTCCAGAACTTGATACACCAGAATCTGCCAGAACAATAGCTTTCATCTCGTGGCTTAGAGAACAGAGGCCATTTTTCCCAATACTCTATGTAATCAGGTAAGTCAGATTTTTAATCTGTCAATTAATGTCTGGCCTTACGAGGACATGTTTAGTATGTGTATGACCTAATTTGTAAGTAAACCTTTTAAAAGAACATAGGAGGGTCGGGGATGTAGCTTAGTTGGTAGAATCTTATGTAGCATCTCAGGGTTCAGTCCCCAGCACAATATAAAACAGTGCATGGTGACACATGCTTGTGAGGCCAGCACTCGAAAGGTGGAGACAGGAGCATCAGTTTAAGTTCATCCTCAGTTAGAATGAGTCCAAAGTCAGCCTGGACTACATGAGACCAGGTATCTGTGTAACAGCCCTGGCTGTCCTGGAACTTGCTCTGTAAACCAGGCTGATCTCAAACTCACAGAGATCTACCTGCCTCTGCCTCCGGAATGCTGGTCTACAGAGCGAGTTCCAGGCCAGCCTCGGCTACACAGAGAAACCCTATCTTAATAAATAAATAATAAAATGAACCAAAATAAATAATAAAATGAAATAAAAATAATATGGAAGAATAAAATTTAATTCTTTTCAATAAATAGTCATCAACTATTCATGATAACCAATTATTAGAATTACTAAACTTTCACTGGGCATGGTGGTACATGCCTTTAATCTTAGCACTCAGGAGGCAGAGACAGGCCAATATTTGAGTTTGAGGCCAGCCTAGTCTAAAAAACAAGTTCCAGGATAGGTGTGTACCAGACTTTTTCTTTGGGTCTGCCACCCAGCCAGCTTCCAAATCATGACATGGAGACTTATTATTAGTTTTGAATGCTCCGCCTACCTTATGCTTGTTTCCGGCTATCTCTTTTAACTTAAATTAACCTTTTTCTCTTTATCTACCTTTTGCCTCAGGGCTTTTTACCTTTTCTTATTTTCTTGCTATCTCTGTGTCTGGCTTACTGACAGTTGCCTGCCTGGCTTCTTGCCCCGGGGCATGTCTCTCTCTTTCTCTCTCTGTTTATTCTCTCTGCCTGGCAGCCCTGCCTATCCTCTCCTGCCTAGCTATTGGCCGTTCCGCTTTTTATTAGACCAATCAGGTACCTTAGGCAGGCAAGATGAAACAGATGCAACACATCTTTACATAATTAAACAAATGCAGCATAAACAAAAGTAGCACACCTTTACACAGTTCAAGTAATAGTCTGAGCATAAACAAATGTAACACATCTTTGCCTAGTCAAAATAACATTTCACGGCATAGGTGTTTTGCCTATATGTATGTATGTGTACCGTGTGCATACCTGGTGCCCTTGGAAGTCAGAAGAGGGCACTGGCTTCTCTAGAACTGGACGTAGAGGCAGTTGTGATCCACCATGTAGGTGCTAGAAACCAAATGAGCCCAGCTCTTCTGTAAGAACAGCAAGTGCTCTAAACCACTGAACCTTCTCTCCAGCCCCTAGGCACAGCTATTTATGTGGTCAAAACTATTTTAATTACCACAGTAAATCAATAGCCTATGAAAAAAATTCCACGGTTTATCTTCTGTATCTAACGTACATGAACACTCTTGCCTTTTATTTCTAAGGGAGGAGAGTCCGATGAAAGGAGCCTTCCTTCAGAACCTGGTAGAAGACAGAACGGAATCCGCACTGTCTTATTATGAATTCCTCCTGCACATACAGCAGCAAGTGAACAAGTGAAGAGACCCGGGGCTGCTGAGGAATCAGTGCAGAGTTCCTGAGAACGCAGTACCTTCTCTCCTCCTTTAGATTGTGAACAAATGTGATGATTAAGATGTTTCACTGTGATTTCAACAACTATAGCAAATAAAGGACCACAGCAGAGAGTCAGATGTGCAACTCCAAAATACTGTACTTTCAAATCAAAATAGATTGGAAGCCTTTTTTTTCCTTTGCTGTCAACTATGTTTGAGTTGTTACAGATTGAGATGAGTCAGTACTGCAGAGGCAAAGTACATTTTATAAAATAAAGACTTCCGTGTTCTGCATTTCTAGTTCTCATTTTTTTTATTTTTCTGAGTTTTTGGCTGCTACATTTAAAAACCTCACAAAACTAAGTGTTGCAGGGAAGTTTCAAATCTATCAATAATGATCTTTTTTAAATTGGAAAATCTGAAAGTCAACAGACAGTAGAAAAGCTAGAATCCATTCTCTTTATGTTTCTTGCCCCGCCCCCACCCTTCTTTTTAAGGAAGGAAAGGGATCATGTTAACAAAGACTGGAGTAAACCAGCTCTGGCCTTGCTTGGGAAGAGTGTAAAGGAACTGTCAAGCTTTAAAGTCATCAGTATTCTCTCTACTTGAACAAAGTCACTTTAATTTGAGGTGAAAACTGTAATTAGGTGATTTTCTGCTGTTTTATTCTGCCATGATAGAATTAGAGCTGTCTTCATAAGTATATCGGGACTGGCAATGATAACAGCGGGGAAATTTGGGTTATCTGGATTCCGAGTGGGTTTTTGTTTGGGACATTTCTGCTGTGGCTGATAAAAAGTTAAAGTATTTTGGAAAAATGAGAGTGAAAGCAGTTAAAGGTTCTATAAATGCTATCTCAGAGTGCATCAATGTTTCTCTAAGGAGTTTAATAATCACATTGGAAGCCACTCATATTCTGGGATGTTAAAACCTGCTAAAGTATGAATGCTGCTGTTTGAGTTGGTGGATATTAAGATTGTACAAATTCATCATATTAAAGTTATAAAAGAAACTTGATTTCTGAACATGCTCTAAAGACTGCTTGTTTTGATTCAGTTAGAGGATTATTACAGTCAGACTATCAGATGGCTTCTGTTTACAAATAGGTAAATTATCCATGTGTATTTAAAGTGCTGTGATGTGTTTTTAAGAGTTTGGCTTAGTTTTCACAGGTTCACCTTGTCTTGTAAGAACTTCAATGATGTTTGTGTGTAATACTTAATGAAGAGATTTTTTTCTGTTTTTTGTTTTCATAGGTTAGAAATGTGTTTACAATCCTGGTCTCACGTGATCACCAATGAAATAGTAACTTTCAGGTTTACACCTACATGGGCTGACTTGAACTCCTGGGAAGGGAAGCAGCAGGTCCCTGGAGTATACAACTACTGTTTGCCAGCTGCTTCCGAATAACTGTGCTTCATGAGAATGACAGTGTTAAGGTTCTTTTTAAATTACAAGCCAGACATGATGGTACATGCCCCTAACCTGGTACTAGAGAGGCCAAGGCCAGAGAATTGTTAGCCTGGGCTACATATAGCAAGTGCCAGACCAGCCAGACTTTGTCTCAAAAGGGATGATTAAAAATATTAGTACACTGAACCAAATTTCTCTTGAAAGCTGCTTCATTATTGAGAAGCACTTTTCAAACTATAACCAATTAAATTTATATAATTTCCCCCTCTTTTTAAGAAACAGCCATTATGTACTGATGTTCCTTTAAATGAACTGAAGTTCTCTTTTTAATGTGATTTTTAAATGTTGGTATTTGTAGGGTCTTTCTTTGTAGTAAGGAATCTTCCAGAGGGAAACGTTGCACTCCTAGGGAAACCTTCCTTGTGCCTCAGTCCTTCCCTGAGTGAGTGAGTCTGACCCTTATTAGCTAGCACCTGCTTGGTTAGTTATTTCACAAATTTACTTTAAATTTTATTTTAGATATCATGTAATGTGCAATCCAGAGTAATTTTATAACAGTTATAAAAACATAACTATTTAGGGTTCATGATTTTCATTCTCTAGATAAGAGAATGAACCTTTGTGGAATATTGATATAATTATTTTTTGCGATATTGAATGTGTTTTTTAGTTTGTTTTGTTTTGGCAGTAAGACACTACCCATCCTATCATCCTGTATTACTTTCTGATGTAAAGCAACTAATATTTACACTATGCCATATTTTTTTTATTGTAGTTGTAAATTATGAAAGATCCTTGAATTTTCTACAGATCTACAACTACTAAAGTAACAGACAAGGGTAATCTTGATATATAAATCTGAGCATGGCAGTTCGACCATAAAAAGTCTCTATTTTTCTAATTTCTAGAATTTTTAAATAATGTTTCTCTAAGTCTGACATACTAATATTCACTCAAGCAGTACCATTTATTTTAGCTTGCATATATTTTAATTTAATGTAATGTATTGAGTCTAATAGACTGTTTTGCAATAATTAGAATAAAAGATTTAAACTTCTAATCAGAGATGCATAACAGCTGTTATCTAGGGGACCACCAAATGTGATTTCACAGTTTTAACTATTAGAAATACAATCCTTACATAGAAAATTTAATTTTGTAAAGTAGTGTATAATATTGTAACATTAAGTCCTTTGTCTCGAATCAAAAATAAGTATTGATCTTCAATGTGTTGTGTTCAGTCTCGCTTCTCTGAAATGTTAAGAAACAAGATTTTTCTTCCTTTTTACAGATTGTAATTTTCACTGTTTTATTCCTGTTTTTAAAAAAAGTCATTTGTAACCCATGCAAACAATCGTTTGATCTGTGCTAACTTATGAATTTGGCTATTCAATAAAGTTAATTAAAAGAGCTTATAAACAGTGGCTGGTTATTTATAGTCCAGATTGGTGGCCTTGCCTCCACAAGGTTTTATTTTGGGGGATAGGCTCTTATAAAGCCTAGGCTCGCCTCTAACTCACTATGTAGCCAAGTATAAAACCTTTAACTTCTGATCCTCTTGCCTCTACCTCCTAAGTACTAGAATTATAATAAGAGTATGCCACCGTGCCTGGGTTTATGTTGTACTGAGGAGTCAGGGGGTCTTCATTTGAACTGGGCAAACACCACCAACTAAGCCATATCCCCAGCCTTAAATTGAGTTGATGCTCTGCAAGGGTAGCTAGGTTTGAAATTCTAACTGTTGGGATTAAAAGTATAAGCAATCATAACCAGCACTGTTTTCCTTAATTCTTGTCTTTGCCTAAACTGGAGTTTATTGTTGATTTTATATTTGTATGGCTATATTTTTTATTTCCAAGATTGACTCTAATGGCCTTGTGTTTTTAATTCACTTTTTATTTTACTCAACAGGTTTTTGTTGTTGAAGTTTTTAGAGACAGGATTTTTCTCTGTGTAGCCCTAGATGTACTTTAACTCACTCTGTAGACCAGGCTGGCCTTGAACTTACAGAGATCTGCCTGCCTGAGTGCTGGGATCAAAGGACCACTGCCCAGCTCAATAATGTGGGTTTTTTGTTTTGTTTTGTTTTGTTTTTTTAACAGTTCCATTCATTTATTTAATACATGTCAGGCACAAATTATAAGCTACCTTAAGACATTTAAAAATTTTAGTGAACACACAAATGACTCATCTTCTTTACCTGCACATGGCACTGGAATGTGACAGCAGATAGAGAGAACAATCCAGAAGTTAACATGTCACATGTGTTTGCGTTTGGAAACTACATGCTTCTTCATGTGCAGATGAGACACTGAGGCTGTAGCCCTGCTAACTTCTGGAGAGGAAGTACACAGTCATCTGATTTGTGACAATTTCTCAGATGACAGTGGTATGTGGATGACTGGGGGAAGCTATGGTTACAAACTGAGCAGGTATAGGGCTTCTCTCATGTGAATCCTCATGAGCCTGAAGATTGGCTTTATTGCTGAAAGACCTTCCACATGTACTACATTGGAAAGGCTTATTTCACTTGTGTATGGCCTCATGACTCTCAGGTCTGAGTGCCTATAGAAGCCTTTATGACACCTGGTACAGAAAAAATAATCTCTCCTTCTTGTATATTCTCAGGTTGGCTCAAAGTCTACAGGGATATATGATGATTCAATAATGTGTTTTTAATGCATATAATCCACTTATTTCTGAGCATCTCAACAACTTATTGTAAAACTTTTGGTAAGATTCTCAAGTTAAGCATGATGATAAGTTTAAAGACAGTCAGGGCTACATAGGGAGATTGTCTCAAAAACCAAAGTGAACAGTGACAAAGGGTGACACCTGACTTCAACTTCTGGCCTCCATACCAAAAGTGCTCTGACAAATGAACACAGACACATAAGTATGCACATACAGAGATAAGAAAGTTTTCTGAATCGGAGGTAAAAACAGTAGTCAGGTTCACTAATACAAGCTTGTGAGCAGCTTGCTCAAAGCTGAAATATTCATCCTTATATGGCTCAAATGATACCTGAAGCCAACTGGTGATAGGCACACGCCTTTATTCTGAGTACTCCGGGGACAGACAGAGGCAGGCAGACCTCTTGAGTTTGAAGCCAGCCTGCTCTACATAGGCCGTTATGAGAGAGCCAGGGCTACAAAGAGAAACCTTGTTTCCAAAAACCAAAAACAAGCAAAAAACAAGTGATACTTGAAGCCTTGTAGAAGGCACTTTAACTCACATTTTCCTAACTTCCATCCCCATCAAGGTGACCACATGACTTTTTTGTGCCTTCAAGTTTGAAGGGGTTTGAAATAGGTATATAAGCATTCTGCTTACACAGAAGTGCGCAAGTATCTGAAAGAAAGTAAAGGAGACATGAAGTTTTGTTGATGTTGTTTTTCTAATAAAGGCAACAACCAATATTCCATATATCTCCCCCACTTGGTAAACTTTTTTTTAAAAAAACAAACCACACACATCTTTTCCCCTCCAAAGTTTCCTGCTGCCTGGAGCACAGACAGACCCCTTTACCTTTTTCCATTGGTTAGTCTTTCAAAACTAACCAATCTCGAACGTCAGACCCCAGCCAATGGGGAAAAGACATAGTCATCCCCTGTTAAAATAAAAACCAGTGAACCTCCTGCCTTAGTTTGGATCCTGACACACCTTCTTTAAAACCCGAAAGCCCAGTTCTGGCGTGGTGGTGGCGGCGGCGGTGGCGCATGCCTTTAATCCCAGCACTCGGGAGGCAGAGGCAGTCGGATCTCTGAGTCCGAAGCCAGCCTGGTCTATAAGGTGAGTTCCAGAACAAAGCAGAGAAACCTTGTCTTGAAAGAACAAAAAGCAAACAAACAAACAAACAAAAACCACGAAAGCCCCCGAGAGCTACTTTGTTCTTTTGTAGGGCACCAAGATTACTGTTTTCAGCAGACACAAAAATAAAAGCAGAAACGCCAAACTTCATCTTTGTCACCCTAGGGCCCCAGAGAGAAGTCAATGCTTTTTAGCAAAAGCAGCTTCTGAGTGTCTGTTTAGGGGATAAAGGGATACAGAATGCCGTCACCAGGAAAGTCTCATTTGTAGTAAGTACATAAGGAAAAACTGAAGAAACCAGGCGTACACTTGAAAAAGCAGAGTGCGTGATAAAAATCAACACCAAACAAACCCCAGCTGAATTGCTCCCTAAACCATCCTCCTCCTATTACGCATTTCCGCCCACGAATAAGGCCCGCAGACTGGACACAGGCGCCTGGCGCTACAACCTCCATTTTGCTTTCTGGCACCGACGTCGTCTCAAACTACGCCTCACTTGGCATGTTTCTTCCACCTCTCACGCCACGTGCCGGTTCTCTAGACCTCCGAGTGAACATCAGTGACAACAGCGGCAAGTATTCATGCGGTGAAGGCAAGGCAGAGCTGTAAGAGCCCGACAAGGTCCGCCAACACCCGACGTCCTACCATGCCCAGACCCAAAATGGCGGCCAAATCCCAGCGCGCGGCACATGGGCGCATGCCCAGTCGTCCGAGTCGCCTTGATCCAAGATGGCGGCCAGAGCCAGGCCGGGGGAAACCGTGCACTTGGCGCTTTCGCGAGCATGCGCAGTCTCCCGTCACTCTCTGAGTCAAGATGGCAGCCGGGGCGGGCCGTCCAGGCGCTCCTTGATAGGCGCGAACGTGTACGCATGCTCAGTCGGCCGCCTCACCGCTTCGATGGGCGGAGCTAGCCTGTGAGGTGACGTTAAGGTTGGGTCATGGGCGCTGGACCCCTGCCCCACCGGCGCCGGCACCACCACTCCTGAACTAGAGGAAGTCGGCTTATGTGAGGTATTTGTAGTCGCCGGAGCCCCACACTGGGCGGAGCGGCGCTCGCCTGTAATCCCAGCGCGTAGGCGCCCGAGAGGGTCGCCCCGAGTCCTACGCCAGTCTGTGGGACAGCAAGACCCTGTAGCAAAACGCCAAGTCCAGAGCTGGAGAGGGGAAGAGGGAGGGTGTGCAGGGGGAGGCCGGGAAGACACAGTTTGACCACTTCAGTGGGTGTGTGCTTCGTTTTCCTTAGGATGGGGTGTGGCTCAGTGGTGGAGCTCTTGCCGAGCGAGCACCGAGGCTTTGGATTTGGTCCCCAGCCCCGGAAATAAAGTTAAAAAAAAAAAAAAATTAAGAGGGGCATAGTGGATAATCCCAGCACTGGAAAGGGGGAGGCAGAAGGGTGAGAAATTCAAAGCCCTCTTCTGACAGTTAGAGGCCAGTCTGGACTACGTAACACCTTTAAAAATTTTTAAAAAGATAGATAATAAAATCAAATGGCAAGCCGGGCGGTGGTGGCGCACGCCTTTAATCCCAGCACTCGGGAGGCAGAGCCAGGCGGATCTCTGTGAGTTCGAGGCCAGCCTGGGCTACCAAGTGAGTTCCAGGAGAGGCGCAAAGCTACACAGAGAAACCCTGTCTCGAAAAACCAAAAAAAAAAAAAAAAAAAAAAATCAAATGGCAAATGTACGTGTTTATTTAATGGATAAGAATCCCATTGGTCATTTTGATATGCCGTAACTTAGGCCAGTACCACTCTGTCATTACTTTCGCAATTGTGTGGTTAAGTTCAGAAATTAGTTAGATGGCTATTTGAAAGAAGCCACATCGAGTCTGTAGATCTGTAGGAGTATTGCCATCTTTAATCCATAAACACTGATGATATTCCACTCTATTTTTTTTAAAAATTATCATCCCTTGACAAGTTCCTTGGACGTGTGTATAAGGTACTTTTCACACCCTCTCACCCCACTCCCATTGAACCCTTCTTCCCGATAAGTTCACCTTTTTATTTTCATGTCTTACATTTTTTAAATTACTATTATTGTGTTTGTATACGATACATTAGTGTGAGTGCCTGTAGACGTGTGGAGGTCAGAGGACAACTTTATGGAGTCAGTTCTCTCCTTGAGCCTCTATTTCTCTTTTCTTTTTGGAGACAAGTTCTTCTCTATGTAGCCTTAGCGGTCCTGGAACTTGTTTTGTGGACAAACAAGGCTCAAACTCAAGAGATCCTCTTGCCTCTGCCTCCTGAGCTCAGGGATTAAGAACATGTGCTACCAAGCCAAACCTGGCTTCTCCACCTTTATGTGAGTTCTGGAATTGAACTTGGGTCACCGAGCATACATGGCAAGTACCTTTACACACTGGCCTCGTGTGTGTGTGTGTGTGTGTGTGTGTGTGTGTGTGTGTGTGTGTGTCACACAGAAAGAGACCCACAGAGTTTAATTAGGGTTATTTGCATACACATAGGTAGGAGGTTATTTACTGGAACATAGACAAATTAACAGTGGCTACACCATTGAAGAAAAGGACTCCCCTGCCGTGATTTACTTACAACTTTTTTTTATTTTTTGGAGCTGAGGATCGAACCCAGGGCCTTGTGCTTGCTAGGCGAGCGCTCTACCACTGAGCTAAATCCCCAACCCTGCTTATACCTTTTCAAGAATGGTCAGATTCTTTAATTCCTCAGGGATTTTCTTTGGAAACCTAGGCCCTCTGCAAAAGCAGCCAGTGTTCTTGGCCAGAAAATATTTTCTTAAGTGATTGTCCCTTGTTCTCTTCCTCGGTCACTCCTGGATTAGTTGCTAGTCTAGAGAAATCCAGCTGTTGTTTCTGTCTTGATCTTGTTTCCTGTAACCTTACTGAACCTTCCAGTAAGTGGTTCCATAGGGCATTTTATGTATATGATATCAACTTCAGACAGTTTTGACTTTATAGTGTGAATGCTTTTTATTTCTTTCCATTAGCTTTATTTCCCTGGCTGACATCTCCAGTACAGTGCTGAACAGAAGTGGCAGAGAGAGGCACTCTCCCCGAGTTCCTAAACTTTATCTTAGCCCGAAAGGCAGAGGCCTGATCTTGCCTTGTTTCTGATTTTAAGAAGAAAGCTTCGAGGCCAGCCTGGTCTACAAAGCGAGTTCCATCCAAGAAAGGCGCAAAGCTACACAGAGAAACCCTGTCTCAAAAACAAAACAAAACAAAACAAAACAAAACAAAACAAAACAAAAAGCTACACAGAGAAACCCTGTCTCAAAAACAAAACAAAACAAAACAAAACAAAACAAAACAAAACAAAACAAAACAAAAAAAAAAAAGAAGAAGAAGAAAGCTTTTAGCTTGTAGTTTTTTGGTTTTGTTTTGTTTTTAGAGACAGCACCTCAGACTCTAGCCCTGGCTTGCTGAAACTCACTCTGTAGCCCCGGTGGCCTCAAATTCCTGACAGTCTTCCTGCCCCAGTCTCTACAGTGCTGGGATTTCAGGGGTGAGCTACCTCGGCCCTGCAGTCTGTGACCATTAATTGTAAACTTACTTTTGGATTTGGTAGTGGTGGTGGTGGTGGTGGTGGCATACTTTTTCAGATTAAGGAAATTCCCTTCTCTTTGTGTTTTTCTTGGGTCTTTTTGTTTGTTTTGGTTTTTTGAGACAGAGTTTCACTGTATAGCCCTGGCTGTCATGGATCTCACTCTGTAGACCAGGCTGGCCTCGAACTCACAGAGATCTACCTGCCTCTTGTTCCTGAGTGTTGGGATTAAAGGCGTGTACCACCACCGCCTGGCTATTTTTCTGTTTTTAATCAATGAAAGATGGTAGGTTTTTGTCAAATTTATTTTCTGAACCTATTGAAATGATCTAGATGATGAGCAGCTTTCCTTTTGTTTCATAAAAAGTACAAAAACCCAAAGATAAAGGAAATGCATATGCAGATTTAATGTATGCTAGAGGTATATTAAATCATTGGGGGAAGGGTGAAATTTTAATAAATATAGCTAGGTGTGGTGGCTAATGCCTGTACTGTACTTAGAAGGCTAAGGTAGAAGGATTGAGATTTCAAGGTAACATGGCCTATCTCAAAAACAAAAATAAAATAAAATTTTTCATGTATTGACTGGGTGTTTCTGTTGCCAGCGTCTCACTACAGGAGCTGTACATTTACAGAAGACAATGTCTGGAAGTTTCTACTTTGTAATTGTTGGTCACCATGATAATCCAGTTTTTGAAATGGAGTTTTTGCCAGCTGGGAAAGCAGAACCCAAAGATGAACACCGACACCTGAACCAGTTCATAGCTCACGCCGCCCTGGACCTGGTTGATGAAAACGTGTGGCTGTCCAACAACATGTACTTGAAAACCGTGGACAAATTCAATGAGTGGTTCGTGTCAGCTTTCGTCACTGCTGGGCACATGAGATTCATCATGCTTCACGACATGAGGCAAGAAGATGGCATCAAGAACTTCTTCACCGATGTCTATGATCTGTATATCAAGTTTGCCATGAATCCCTTCTATGAGCCCAATTCTCCTATTCGGTCAAGTGCATTTGAAAGAAAAGTTCAGTTTCTTGGAAAGAAACATCTTTTAAGCTAAACGCAGAAAACTTCAGAATCACAGTGGGGTCTGCTCAGGAGTGTATGCATAGGAAGTAACTTGAGAAAACAGCCTGGCAAAACTTTACATGTCTCAACTTATCTGTATATCATAAAATTTCCTTTATATGTAACAAATCTCCTTTTTTCATGTTAGTTATCAATGTTAGCATTTGCTTGTAAATAGTTATTAGTAATTTATAATATTTTATTTCAAAAATTAAGAATAAACTTCTATCTTTACTGATTGAGATAATTAAAAAAAAACTTAGATTTATTTTATGTGTATGAATGTTTTTCCTGCATACGTATACACACCATCTTCATGACTGTTACCTGAAGAGACCAGAAGAGGGCATGAGATCCCCTGGAACTAGACCTCCTGATGGTTATGAGCCACTCATGTGGGTGTTGGCAATCAAACCTGGGTTGTGCCAAACCACTAAGCCATCTCTCTGGACCTTTCCTGAGATAACATCTTTTTTTTCCCCCCAAGACAGCGTTTCTCTGTAGCCTTGGCTGTTCTGGAACTCACTCTGTAGACCAGGCTGGCCTTGAACTCACTGAGATCCATCTACCTGCCACTGCCTGGGATTAAAGTGCTGTGATTAAAGGCGTGAACCACCTCTGCCCAGTGAGGTGACATTATTTTATAATATAAAAGCTCATGGTTACACACGCCTTTTATCCCAGAGGCAGGCAGATCTCTGTGAGTTTGAGGCCAGCCTGGTCTACAGAGCAAGTTCTAGGACAGCCAAAGTTATACAAAGAAGTCCTCTCTTGATATTTTGTCTTTTTTTTTTTCCCCAGAGCTGAGGACCGAACCCAAGGCCTTGCACTTGCTAGGCAAGCGCTCTACCACTGAGCTAAATCCCCAACCCCGAAATCCTCTCTTGAAACAAAAGAAAAGTTTAAAAACTAATGCTGGACCATGGGGATGGCTCTGTGGTTAAGAACATGTTCTGTTCTCCCAGAGAACCCGAGTTCAGTTCCCTGTACTCATATCAGGCAGATCACAACCATCTGTAACTCCAGCTCCACTGGATCCAGTGCCCTGCTCTGACCCCTAGTCTCTGCACTTAGGCCCACACACCCACATGCAGACACACCATAAATATATATAATTAAAAGTAAGCCCAACACTGGCATAAACCTTTAATCCCAGCACTCAGGAGGCAGAGGCAGGCGGATCTCTGAGTTCTGAGTTCTAAGCCAGGCTGATCTATATAATGAGTTCTAGGATAATCAGAGGTATGTACAAAGACCCTGTCTCCAAAAAAGAAAAAAGAAAAAGAAAAGTAAGCCAGACTTGGTGGTACACAACTTTAATCCCAGCACTTGAGAGTCAGAAGCCAGTGGATCTCAGCTTGTCTACTTAGTGAGTTCCAGACCAGTCAGGGCTACATCATGAGATCTGCCTAAAAAAAAAAAAAAAAAAAAAAAGTATTAAAAAAAAAAAGGGCAGGGGTGGCTCAGAATTAAGAGCACTTGCTACTGTGTAAGAGGACACCTGGGTTTGAGTTCCAGCACCTACATGATGGTTCTTTACCATCTATAACTTCAGTTCCAGATCTGGGACCCTCTTCAGGACTCCTGGGCTATCTAAGCCACAGGTAAGCCTTAAGATGCCCCATAACTCTACCGAGTGGAAACTCTAGAAACCAGAGTTTTTACCCGCTGTCCCCCTCCCTGCCCCCCCCCCCCAGTACAAAAAGAAAGAAAAATAGAGTGTACTTGAGTGAGCCACAGCCCATCAGAACTCTGAGGTTCGAGGACCTCTACAAGGATTTGGTGTCTTGGTGGAGAGTTTCTGCTGCTAAGTTGACAAGACCCTGGACTGGACGAAGTCTTCATGGCCTGGAGGGAGAGATGGACAAACCACTTGCGGGCCTAGGTTTAGCCCCGTGCTTGCCTGCTGTCATCTTAACGGCTGCGAGGCATGATGTGTGTGGAGCATCCCAAGGGTGGCCTGAGGGCTGCCAGGACACTCCAGGCAGATGCTCACAATCTTGTTCCCAGAAGCAAAGCTGAGGTTCGGTGATAGGCCCCAAGCAAGAAAAAAACTGAGCAGATTCCATCGCCACTCTGCCTCTCCTAGTGGAAAGCTATGGGCAGCTTGGCCTATGTAAACACACCCCAAAAATCCACCAGGAAGAAAAACAAACAAGATCCAGAGTCAGGCCATCCTGAGCACCCACCATGGCCCTTCCTGACTCACTGAGTCACCTGTCACACCACTGAACTGGTCTCGGCTCTTCAGGCACAGCCTGGGATCATACCTGCCTTGCAAGATGACCACAGCAGTCAAAGTAGGTATCCAGTTAACCTAACACTGCGGCTGCCTGCTACTGTGTTCTCCAGGCCCGCACACAGCCACTCTTGGTCAAGTTGAGGCAGCTTCTTCCCATATCTGATAGTACCGTCATCACATCTTGAGACCTATCCTGTCATTGCTGTCACGTAACGCAGTCAGGACTCTCACTGGCTGAGACATCTGTGGAAGATGAAAGGGCGGGGTTCTGGTGCTAACCTTGCTCTGCTTAGCTGTGGAAAACACAACCCGGAACTGGGGAGTCACGGGCTCTGTGAACACAGGTACTGCCTCCTAGAGAACACAGATACTCTCCTCCTGTGGGGAGATGGGACTCAAGGGTAGGACACAAAATACAGGCAAAAGCAAAACCTGAGAGGCAGGAGATGTGGACATCCAGTGTTTGCTGTTAAAGAAATTGCCATTGGCAATAAAACTACATGCTGACTATTGTTTTCCTGCAGGGGGTGCTGTCTACTCAGTAACCCACAACAGACTTCCTGGGGGCTGGCAAGTCATCACCACCAAATGCTGACATGTTCTTTGCTGTGTGTCTACTTATTAAATTGTTGGCTTGGCCATACGCCGTCCCAGACAGATTAAGGAAAGAACACTGTTCTTTAAAATCATGAAAGTGCATGTTTCCTACAGCATGCCTATAATCACTCGAGAAATTGACCACCCCAGCATGTCTACCACAGGGCTTCGAAGCAAAGCTCTGGCTTTGCAGGTTGTTCTCTGCGCTTTAGAAAATGTCCTGCTGGGACCTGGAGCTCTCACCTCCTGCGGTAGAGAGCTTGCCTGGAAGGCACAAGGTTCTGGGTTAGATTCCCAGCACCGTGAGGAAAACAAAAGTAGTGGATTCAAAGGTATATTATCTACCTCCCCTTGTCTGTGGGGACTGTGTTCGAACTCCTGCTCCTAGTGGATTCCTTCTTAATTCCCCACTGAGTTTGTGCATGCATGGTCATATGTGTGTAGAGGCCAGAGGGTTCCTCAGGCACCACCCACCTTTTTGGAAATTTACATTTATTTACGTTGTATATGTACCACCAGTAAACATGGAGGTCAGGAACCAACGTGCAGGAGTTGGTTCTCGCCTCCGACTCTGTGGGTCCCTGGGATCAAACTCAGGTCGTCGTCAGATGATAGCAGCAGCCACCCTTACTCAACAAGCCATCGTGCTTTGGCCTTACAAAGGGTTCTTGCTTTATAACCCCCTGTTCAGTGGTGGGGTGTCAGTCACGAACATGCTCAGCTTCCCCAGCGGGTTCCCGAAAACACTGACAGTACTTAATAGTACCAAGCGACACACAGACCTTTTTTTTTCTTTTATCTTGTCCATATATAGCTGGGATAATGTAACTTATAAATTAGACACACCAAGAGGTTAACAACAGGGCGAGAGAGTATAGTTCAATTGGAAGAGTGCTTACCTAGCATTCATCAAAGCCTGGGCTTCCTATCCAATAGACTAGGTGTGGTAGCACCAGCCTGTAATCCTAGCACTTGGGAAATGAAGGCTGGGGAGGTGTCAAAAGTTCAAGGCCATCCTCAACTACATAGAGAGTGTAAGGACAACCTGGTATACATGAAACCCTATCTCAAATGGGGGGCCGGGTTGGAGTGGAATGGGGAGGTGCCAATGGTAACTGATAAAAGAATGGACAATTATAACAATATGGCCTCTGACTTCTTTGAAGAAGAATCTCCAGAACAGGATTGTTGAGTTCTAACAAAAAGGTCTCTGGTTCCTAGCTGAAGGGGCTCAAGGCCTGGGCTCTAACTGGGCCCTGGGGCCAGGAGTCTAACATCCATTTCCCTCTAGAGGGGGAAGAGGTGTATCAAATGACCTCTAGGAACTGATGCTCCAGTGATAACCTGAGCTGAGTTCTAAGGGAAATGGGAGCAGGTGCAGAACCTGGAGCTAGGTGGCCCTGGAGCTGTGTGAAAGTCTGTCAAGATGCAGAAGGAAGGAAGGAAGGAAGGAAGGAAGGAAGGAAGGAAGGAAGGAAGGAAGGAAGGAGAAACCCTTCACTCACCTTTTCAGAGGCCTTCAACCTTTTCCCTTGTTTCTGTGTTGACTTTTTGTATTGAACTGGGCTTCCTACATGTCAGGCAAGCCCTTTACCACCCAGTAAGTTTCATTTGTTTTCTAGGTGATCTGGCCTGGAACTTAAAATTCTCCTGCCTCATCCTGTACTGGGATTACAGGTGCGTGCTACCACACCCAGCCTGATATGATGTAGACATTTTTTCTCTTTCTTCATTTTAATTTCTTTTACTATTATTATTTGCAGTAGTAATTTAATTTTTTTTGGAGATTTTGTTTAATTTTATTTACATGAGTGTTTTGCCTGAATGTGTGTCTATGGACCGTCTGTGTGCAGTGCCCTTGGAGGGAATCAACTGTAACTGGAATTACAGCTGTTCTCTCTTTCCATCATGTGAGTCCAGGGATGGAACTCATGTTGTCAGGCTTAGCAGTGAGCACCTTAAACCCAGTAAAATTGGGCTCCCACCAGCCCAATTTTAACAGATCTGAATAGAACCGAGTTCCACAGGAGAGATGGGTCCACTGTTTCTGTCTCATTGTGTCCCCAGACCCTTCTCTCACCCTGTTTCCCAGCTACCAGGAGATGAATACTTTTGTTTTCCCAGAACTCCCCACTTTCATGTTCCATATCACCACAGGTCCAAAGCAACAGAACCACACACCACAGAGCGAAGCCTCAGAAACCAGGACCGACCCGGAATAAACCTCTTCTCCTTCTAAGTTGATTCTCTCGGGTGTTTGGTCATAAGAACAGGAAACTGACTAATCCATGGGTAGAGAAATCAGTGCGGCCAGCTGCTGCAGAGCCAGGGATGCGTCCAGGAGCTATCCAGTAACCCCTGACCCTGGAGAGGAGGGTGAGAAGAGTAAAATAATGAGAAAGTGATGGAGGGGAGCTATCACCTGAATGAGAAAGGTCTATCTAGGGAATCTGAGTCCAACCAGTTAAAAACCCGTCCCCACCTTTAATCTCAGAGCTCAGGAGGCAGAGGCAGAAGGATCTCTGTAGTTCAAGGCCAGCTTCATCTATATAGTGAGTTCCAGGATAGCCAAGGCTATACAGAGACCCTATCTCAAAAACAAAGCAAATGAAAAACCCACAGAGGCAGCTTTAAGGTGGCCAGATCAGAGCTGGGCATTGGGCTGACTGATGATCGCTGGTGGACAGTGAAGAAAGCTACCTGGGATGGACCAACCTGGGAGCGGCCAGACACCTGGAAAGTGTTGCAGTTGTTCAAACAGACAAGAGACAAGAGTAGGGCAAAAGAAGGAGACGTAGGGGGTGGGTTAAGTTGTCAGGTATCTTTAAAGGCATGGTGATGTGTGATTGGAGCAACAGCTGAGAGCTCACGTCTTGATCCACAAGCGAGAGAGAGAGAGAGAGAGAGAGAGAGAGAGAGAGAGAGAGAGAGAGAGAGAGAGAGAGAGAGAGAAAGGCACAATGGGAATGGCAAGACTCTCTTGAAATGTCAAAGCTTGTCCCCAGCCTCCCTCCACAAGGCCATACCTTCCAATCCTTCCCAAACAGTTCCGCCAGTTGAGGAACAAGTATTTTAAAATATGGACCTATTGTGGCCATCCTTAGCCAAACTACCACACCAGGCAAAATGCAGAACTGCCAGGTTTGTTTTTGTTTTTGTTTGAGGTTTGCATGTGAAACATTCCCCACAGGTTCATGTTTGAACACTTGGGCCCTAGCTGGGGGGGTCACTGTTTTGAGGGCTCGGTTTGGGGAGCCTTTAGGAGATAGGGCCTGACTGAGGGAAATGGAAGGGAAGGAAGCTTAAAGATTTTTGTTGTTGTTTTCCCGAGACAGAGTTTCTCTGTGTTGTTTTGGTGCCTGTCCTGGATCTCGCTTTGTATACCAGGCTGGCCTCAAACTCACAAGATCCACCTGGCTCTGCTTTCTGGGTGGAAGCTTAAAGATTTATAGCCCAACTTTGCTGTATCCCCAATCTCTCTACTTCCTAGCCCAGCTCCATGCAATGGACAGAGTCCCAGTCTCATGCTTCCCCATCCTGCACACCATGCTTTCCCTGCAATGGCCTGTTCCCTCTCAAACCATGAGTCCTGATACATTCCTTCTCCTTCAGCTGTTGCTTATTAGATATTTGGTCACAGCAATAAGAAAAGTACCCATGGTTGGGCAGTGGTGGCGCACGCCTGTAATCCCAGCCGAGTGAGGCAGAGGCAGGCGAATCTTTAAGTTCAAGACCAGCCTGGTCAACAGAGCAAGTTCCAACACAGGCAGGGCAACACAGAGAAACCCCATCTGAAAAACAAACAAACAAAAACTGTACAGGGTGGAGTCCTGCTGTGATGAGCCTGACTGTGTGGTTCTTAGGTCTTCGGCGCTGGTTTGTGGGAAGAATGTAGAACACTTCAGATCTGCAGGCTGGAGAACCTAGAACACATAAGGTAGAGCTTCATGGACTCTTCTTGGAACAGAACGCTTCTAGGAACTTGGGCAGACAAGATTATACTCATGAGGTTTCAGAGGGTAACAAGGATTCTACCCAGAACTAGACTAAAGGTCATTTATGTTCCATTCTGGCAAAGATTCTGACTGTGTCCTGCCTGTCTCCTAAAAATTTCAATGAAGTTGATTTCAAGAGTAATGGACTATGGGGCTGGAGAGATGGCTCAGTGGTTCTATGAATGCTTGCTGCTGACTGGAGAGATGGCTCAGCGGTTAAGAGCATCGACTGCTCTTCTAGAGGACCTGGGTTCAATTCCCAGCACCCACATGCAGCTAACAACTGTCTGTAACTCCAAGTCTAACACCCTCACACAGACATACATGCAGGCAAAACACCAATGCAAATAAAATAAAAAATAAATTATTTTTAAAAATGCTTCCTGCTTAAGCATGAGGGCTGGAGGTTCGATCTCAGTACTCACATATCAAGCCGTAGATAGTCCCATAGAAGCCTAACTCCAGCACTTGGCAAGCCTAACTCCAACACTTAGCAAGGGGAATAGAAAAGGATCTTTGGGCCTCACTGGCTGCCAGCCTAGCCAAGAAACATGAGCTCCGGAGTGCCAGAGAGACCCTACCTCAAAAGAATAAAGCTGAGAGAGGTAGAGGAGGACACCCACACTCTCCTCCTGCCTCCACACATGCACAGGCAGGCATCTACACACGTGTGTTCATACACAGCATACACACACATTACACATACACACACAGTAATGGACTAATTTGCTTGGCAAAGGAAATTTCAACACAGCATAACATTCTGGTTGTGGTATAGTTACTGCTCATAGTTTAGTGATAGTTTATAATGAGAATTCAGAGAGAAGGGCAGAAAGATGTGAAAATGTACTTGGGTAAGGAAAGGAGACTGTTAAAGCTGGAGGCAGGGTGGACAAGATGGGTGCTGTAGTTATTAAAAAATTAGCACAATTAAGGAGAAGCCTCAAATTTGCATTTGAGCTAAAAGCTAAAGGTGCCTTGAGGGCAGGACCTCACCCATGGACAGCTCTAGAATGTAACAGTGAAGAGTCATTTGAAAAGAGAGCGTTATCCTAGAGAGCCTCCAAGGCATCCTGCTCAAGCAGAGCAGAGGGACCAGGCTACACACTGAGTTGGCAGCAGAACATGGTGTTATTCACATGGTTCTTGATTGCAGGAAAGCATGATGCCAAACAGGGACTTCACTGAATGTGGTGGTGCACAACTTTAATCATAACACTGGGGAAGCAGAGGTAAGTGGATCTCAAATGTAGCCTTCTAGTTTTTACATATATATATACCCGAGTTCTAGGCCTTCCGGGGGCTACGCAGTGAGATCTCTGAGACTACACAGAGAAACCCTGTCTCGAGAAAAATACAGAAGAAAGAAATCTTTAAAAGAATTATAAAAGACAATATACAACTTGTTGTCCTGCTCTTTTCATCTTCGAGACATGGTCTCATGTAGTCCAGGCTAGCCTTGAACTCCTGATCCTCTGTAACTGCCCTGGCTGTCCTAGAACTCATTCTGTAGACCAGGCTGGCCCCAAACTCACATAGATTCACCTGTCTCTGCCTCCAAGTGCTGGGATTAAAGATGTGCTCCACCACGCCTAGCTGTTATTTAAGTTTTTATTTTTTATTTGTGTGTGTGTGTGTGTGTGTGTGTGTGTGTGTGTGTGTGTGTGTGTGCATGCTTACTTGAGTTTCTATACACCATAATACGCAGGATCCCACTGATATCAAGAGGGTGTTGGAGGCACTGGGACTGGAATCACAGGTGGTTGTGAGCTGCTATTTGAGTTCCAGGAACTGAACCTCGTGTCCTTGGAAGAGCAGCCAATGCTCTCAGCCAATGAGCCATGTCTCCTGCCCTGTAACTCCAGTCCCAGGGGAGCCTCTGCCTTCTCCTGGCCTCTGCAGACACCGCACACGTGTGGGTACACAGACACTCATGCAGATAAAACACCCAAACACATAAAATGAAAAATAATGGAAAAATAAAACTCAAAAAGAATTAATAAGATGTCTATATGTAATACTTGGTGGAAAAGGTTTTTGTTGTTGTTGTTTTCATAGGTTAGAAATGTGTTTACAATCCTGGTCTCACGTGATCACCAATGAAATAGTAACTTTCAGGTTTACACCTACATGGGCTGACTTGAACTCCTGGGAAGGGAAGCAGCAGGTCCCTGGAGTATACAACTACTGTTTGCCAGCTGCTTCCGAATAACTGTGCTTCATGAGAATGACAGTGTTAAGGTTCTTCTTTTTAAATTCCAAGCAAGACGTGATGGTACATGCCCCTAACCTCCGTGCTTGGGAGGCCAAGGCAGGTGATGACAAAGCTGGGCTGCCGAAGAGAAATGAAGCGGGGAGGGCAAAAAGAAGGGCAAGGAAGGCTGAAGATGTGATGGCAGTGGTCCAGTGGTGGAGTATTTGCCTAGCGTGCATGAAGCCCTGGGTTCAATTCCCAGCACTACACAAAACTGGGCATGGTGGCACAACCTTACAATTTCAGGACTTGGGAGTCTGAAGCCGGAGATTCAGATGTTCAAGGTCGTTCTCAGCTGCATATCAAATTTGAGGCCAGCCTGAGAGACAAAGAGAGAGATGGGGCTGGAGAGATGGCTCAGGGGTTAGAAGCACTGGCTGTTCTTCCAGAGGACCCAGGTTCAATTTCTATACCCACATGGCAGCTCACAACCGTCTGTAACTCCAGTTCCAGGAGATCTGACACCTTCACACCAATGCACATAAAAGTTAAAGGCTGGGCGGTGGTGGCGCACGCCTTTAATCCCAGCACTCGGGAGGCAGAGCCAGGCGGATCTCTGTGAGTTCAAGGTCAGCCTGGGCTACCAAGTGAGTCCCAGGAAAGGCGCAAAGCTACACAGAGAAACCCTGTCTCGAAAAACCAAAAAAAAAAAAAAAAAAAAAAAAAAAGAACTGAGAGAGAGATCCTGAGGCAGGTGCCCGGGAAGCATTTGTCAACTGGAGAGAATTGACAAAGAGGCCAAGTTCACTTTTGGTGGTTTTGCTTGGCTGCAGAAAAAACTGGGCTAAACTATCCCACACCCCCCTGACTGTGGAAGCCCGAAGTCCAGGAGTGTAAGAGAACTGAATAACAGCCCTTCCCCTTCCCTGGTGGTGAAAACGGCGCTGAGTCATTCAGGCAGCCTGGCCCACAGCAAGCCCCTGAGCATGAATTAAGATCATCTCTCTGTTAAGCCTGCAGAAGCTTGGAGAAAGCAACAGAAGGTTTTCTTTGGAGTCAGGCCTAGTGGAGAAAACTTACTCACTCTGTAGACCAGGCTGGCCTCAGGCTCAAAGACCCGCCTGCCTCTGCCTCCCAAGTGCTGGGATTAAGGGCATGTGCCACCACTGCCCGGCTAGTGGAGAATACTTTTAATGTGAGCAGAGGCAGCAGGGTGGAAAGTTCAAGGCCAGCCTGGGTAAGAGCTTGCCTCAAAAAGAAAAGTTAAAAAAGAGGGCTGGCCATCTATGTTGGTTCAGAAGTGTAATTCCACTACCCACAAGTCAGGAGCAGGAGGATGGTCGCAGGTTTGGGGCCAGCCTGGCCTAGACAGAAAGTTCCAGGTCAAACAGGGCTACATAGCAATGCCTTATCTAAAAAAAAAAAAAAAAAAAAAAAAAAAAAAAAGCGGGGGTTGGGGGGGCACAGGGGGGGGCATATGGGGGGGGGGCCTGGGAAGATGGCTCAGTTGGTAACAGTCCTGTAAAATAAGTGAATACATAAATAAATAAATATAAGACAATCGGCAGTCAGGTATAGCCATTCCTCCCCAGGAGGCCCTCCCATTCTGGGAAGTTATTTCTCATTTTTGTTTCATAAATCTACAGGTGCTCTGCTAAGAAAGAGAAGGACAAAGAAGCCAAGCATGGTGGTAGGTAGGGGTGAGGGGTGAGCCCCCATCGCCATTGGAAAGCTCCAGGCTTAGTGAGAGACCCTGTCTCAAAGAATAAGGCAGAGATTGATTGAGGGGGTCACCAATAGTCACCTCTGCCTTCTTCATGGGCATACATCTGAGTGTGAGCACACACATTCACACACACACACACACACACACACACACATTTAGTTTTTTAAGAGAAGGCACAGCAGAGAGATTGCTCAACGGTTAGAGCACCATTGCTCTTGCAGAGGCCCGGGTTTGGTACCCAGCACTCACATCACGGCTCACAGTGGTCTGTAACTCCAGTTCCAGGAGAGCCAACATCCTCCTCTGGCCTCTGAGGGCACCAGGTGTGCCCTGGTACAGAGACACGAAGACAAAACATGCACTAATGAATCTAGTTAAGAGCGAGCCAGCTGGGGATACTTAGTATCACAGCTTGCCCAGCATGTGTGAAAAAGAGAAAAAAAGTAAAGACCATTACTTTTCACTCCATTTCAAATTATCTCTACAAATAATTTTGCATAGCACGTTTTAGTTCTTTTTTGGAGATAATTTCTTACCACGTACCCCATGTTGGCCAAGAAGTCTGGATCCTCCTGTTTCTACCTCCTGAGGGATGGGGACATAAGCTTGTACCGCCACAACCAGCTCACAGGCTAAGGAGACAACTGATAAAGTACCACTGTGAAGTATGAAGACTGGAGTTTGGATACCTAGCACTTATGTTAAAAAGCCAGTTGTGGGGTTGGAGGGATGGCTCATCGGTTAAGAGCGTGTACTGCTCTGCAAAGGACCAGAGTTTGTTTCCTAGCACCCACATCTGGCAACTCACAGCCATTAACTCCTGCTCCAGGAAATCCAATGTCCTCTTCTGGGCTCTTCCAGCATCTGCACACAAATGCATGCATCCTCACACAGACACAGGCATATACACATAATTTAAAAAAAAAAAAAAAACTTTTTTAAAAAGCAAAGTATGGCCGGGCGGTGGTGGTGCATGCCTTTAATCCCAGCACTTGGGAGAAAGAGGCAGGTAGATCTCTGAGTTTGAGGTTAGCCTGGTCTATAGAGCGAGTTCTAGGCCATTTGGGGCTAAATAGTGAAACTCGGTGTCAAAAATAAATAACATGGCAGGCGGTGGTGGTACACACCTTTAATCCTAGCACTCAGTAGGCAGAGGCAGGCAGATCCCTGAGTTCGAGGCCAGTCTGGTCTACAGAGCAAATTCCAGAACAGCCAGGGCTACACAGAGAGAAACCCTCTCTCGAAAAACCATAACCCAAACCAAACCAAACCAACTCACCAAAAAAACTGACTCTCCATAAGTCTGCACATGTACATCAATGGTGCCCACAAGTGAGAGTACACACACACACACACACACACACACACACACACACACACACAGAGTTTTGTTTAAAGTCATAAAACAAATCAAAGAAGAAGAAAAGCCATGGAAGCTGGCGGAGGGAAATAACTCATGAAGACGCCAGGCTTTGCTGTAGAAGGTCCCAGTCCACCGGTCTACAGTCCACCCAGTGAGGCCGCAGTGAGCTCTGCCCAGTGAGATCCCCAGATTTGAGTCCGGCAAACTGACTTCCTGCTGGGTTCTGTAAACCAGAGGCACTGGGTTGGGGGGGGGGGGGAGGCTGAAGGAGGGAAGGTAGTTCTTCCTGTCCCTGCTTCCGGCAGCCTTTACTTCCCACCCCTGGCTTCTGTCAACACTGCCCTATGAGGAAAAGCCACAGCTGATTGGGCCCTCCTACCGACCATCTGTAGCTGGGGTCCTCCTCTGAGTCCTCCATCCTGTTAGCCCTACTTCCTGAACCCTTTCATCCTCCCAAGCTTAGGGGTGGTAGCCGCCCACTATAATTACTAATATCTGGGGAATCTCAGCTTCCTTCCTAGCTCTTTCAGCTTTACGGCATGAGTAAACAACCCACCTTGACTATCTTACCACACTGGCCTGAGAAAAACTAGTGTGGTTAGAATTTTCCTGTGGACGCTGAAAATGATACAGGGATCTTCAGAGGAGACACAGTGTCACGGACTGAATGACTGCTGCCAGCTCCTTGTTGGCAATGACCATGCGCACAGCTTAGATCTGCAAAACCTGACCCCACCCTGCTGCAACCTGGCTTAGGATAATGATATGTGAGGCTAAGTGATGTCTGCCGCCAGAAGCTTCCAGAACTGCCAACGGATTTTGCCACTGTTCTCTCTCTCCACCAGGAGCCTGGTGTGTCACCAGCTGCCCCACAAAGGAAGACACCAACCTTTGTTGTTCAAGCCAAGGAGATGGTGGAGATGCTTAATGAGCCACATAAAACCTCCCTGGCTCTGAAAGAGATGGGATGGCTCCGTGGTCAAGAGGGCTTGTCATTCCTGCAGAGGACAAGGTTGGGTTCCCAGCACCCAAACTGGGTAGCTTACAACTGCCTGCAACTCCAGCACCAGGGAATCCAGTGAGTGCCGCCTTCTGGCCTCCATCGACACCTGAATACACACACACACACACACACACACACACACACACACACACACACACAACTGATTCATAGAATTGCACCGTGTCTAACGCCTCACAGCAAAAATGGGAGCCAGCAAACAGCCGAGCAAAGCTTCAGTGTGCTGAGACGATTGTTATCAGTCTGGAATTGTGCACTCAGAAAATCTGCATCTAGATGCTAAAACCCAGACACCCAAAATGACAAGAAGATGCCACGTAGGAGATCCTCATGTGTTTAAGAAAATTCTAAAGAGAGAGAAAAGGAAAACCACGAAGGTGAATCATGGATGTGGGAGGGAATGAAGAACAGCAACAGGTATGTGAGTCAACTTTGCTGAAGATGGACTTCCAAAAGGAAAACTGTATTTGTGGAGTAGAGAGTGGAGGATGGATGGTCCACGCCTATCGTAATCCCAAATGCCCCCGAGGCTGCAGCAAGGATCTAGAGTTCTAGACCAGCCTCAGGAACTTAAACTACCTCAAAAACAAGCCAACAAAACATTAGCATGGAAACCAGAAGAGAGGGTGGGTGAAGATGCCTCTACAGTTCTGCTAAGGGATAAAGGCACTGATTAACTTCAGATATTAAGTGGGACTCTGTCAAAAATAACATGGTAGTGCACACTTTAATCCCAGCACTCAGGAGACAGAGGCAGGTGGATCTCTGAGTTTGAGGCCAGCCTGGTCTATAGAGCAAGTTCCAGGACAGCCAGGACTACACAGAGAAACCCTGTCTTGAAAAAAAAAAAAAAAAAAAAAAAAAAGGGCAGAGGATGTAGCTCAGCTGATAGAGTGCCAAGTGCTAGGTTTGATCCCCTAATGTGGTATTGAACACTCGCAATCCCAGCACCTAAGAGAAGAAGGCGAACTGGGCGGTGGTGGTGTGCACCTTTATTCCCAGCACTCAGGAGGCAGAGGCAGGAGGATCTCTGTGAGTTCTGAGGCCAGCCTGGTCTACAGATCGAGTTCCAGGACAGCCTGGGCTACACAGAGAAACCCTGTATTGAAAAAACAAAGAGAAAGATGGAAGCAGGAGGACTAGGAATTCAAGGTCAGTCTGTGAGTTCAAGGCCAGCTTGGGCTGTACAAGACTCTGCCTTGCTGGGCAGTGGTGGTTTTAATTCCAGCACTTGGGAGGCAGAGCCAGGTGGATCTCTGTGAGTTCGAGGCCAGCCTAGGCTACAGAGTGAGTTCCAGGAAAGGTGCAAAGCTACACAGAGAAAACTTGTCTCAAAAAAACAAAAAAAAAACCAACAAAAACAAACAAACAAATAAAAAAGACTCTGCCTCAAAAAATATATACATCACACACACACACACACACACACACACACACACACACACACACACACACACACTACAGCGCACCACTGCATAATCCCAGGCATTCAATTCCCTGGGATGGCATGGCATTTCTAAATAGTTTTTAATGTGGCCTCAAAATATCAAATGAGGGACATTTTCTGTCAGCTTTGAAGCTAAAATGGTTGGAAGCACTGCTTCCCAATAAGCTTCATGATGCTAAATGTCCTCTGGAAAAAGAGACCCGAGTTAACGACCCATAAAGACAGCAGGTACAAAGGCCCTGGGGTGGGTTGTGGTAAGTAATGAGATCAGCTCCCACTGGAGTCCACCCTGGCTGACAAGAGGGAAACCATAGAAACCAACCAGAAAGTCCTAAGCAGAGAAGAAAGCTTAACTAGGTTCAAGTTTCGTTTGTTTATTTTGTTACTTTTAATTATATGTGTGTCTGTGGGGGGGTGGATTACATGCCCACAAATGCCCGCAGTGGCCAGAGGCGTCAGATGCCCTTGGAACTGGAGTTACTGGTGGTTGTGAAGCTCATGGAGGTGCTGGGAATTGAACTCAGGTCCTCTGGCAGAGCAGTATGTGATCTTAACCACTGAGCCATCTCTCCATCCCTTTATATCCTATTATTTTTTATTCATTGAAAAATTTTTTTGAGACAGGCTCTTTCTATGTAACCCTGGATGGCCTAGAACTCACAGGCCAGAATGGCCTTAAACTCACAGAGATCCCCCTGCCTCTGCCTCTCAAGTACTGGTGTTGAAGTTATGCACCACCGGCCTGGCCTATTATCATTATTATTAATAATTTTGGTTTTTCAAGACAAGGTTTCTCTTCCTAGCTCTGGCTGTCCTGGAACTTGCTCTGTAGAGCAGGCTGGCCTCCATGAGTTCGAGGCCAGCCTGGTCTGCAGAATGTAAGCACAGGCACCTGAGAGGGTCCGAGGCATCTGATGCCCCTGGAGCTGGAGTTACAGGTGGTTTAGCCTGAGGTGTGTTCTAGGAACCCTAGGAACTGGACTTGGTGCTCTGGAGGAGAAGTGCTCTTAACTGCTGAGCCATCGCTTCAGCCCTGTCTGCTTCTGAGATAAAGGCTCATTATGTAGCCCAGACTGGCCTTAAAATCGCCATTCTCCTGTCTCAGTCCTGAAAGGAACCTTGAAGTCAGCACAAGACACTCCGAGACCAAGTTCTCGGCACAAAGCAAATTTATTTGCCCCAGAGGGACAGAGGGCTGGGAATAGGAGACAAAGACGAGAGACAGAGGATGAGGGGGAAGGGGAAGGGGACAAGGGAGAGGGAAGGGGTATGTGTCCCAGAGGGACAAAGGACTGCCTCTGGACAGAGAGGAGACAGATGTGGCCAATAGGCAAAGGTTAGTTTATAAGAGTAAAGGGGGCCGGGTGGTGGTGGCGGCAGCGGCGGCGGCGGCGGCGGTGGCGGCGGCGGCGCACGCCTTTAATCCCAGCACTTGGGAGGCAGAGACAGGCGGATGTCTGTGAGTTCGAGGCCAGCCTGGTCTCCAAAGCAAGTTCCAGGAAAGGCACCAAAAACTACACAGAGAAACCCTGTCTCGAAAAACCAAAAAAAAAAAAAAAAAAAAAAAAAAAAAAGAGTAAAGGGGAAACCTGTGTTTGGATGGGTTGGTTAGTTTTGGTCAGATATGTTAATTAGGTGAGCCAAAGGGGGCTTCTGATTGCTGGACTTCAATGCTTTGATAGCTGGACCTTGGTAGTCAGCCTCAGGAGGAGGAAGTGGCCAAATAAGGGACTAGACCTTGGAAGCTAGCTTCAGGAATGTCATCTAACTGTTTCTAGCAAGGCAGAGGGAATTGGGTGAGGGCAAGGCCTGCCAGAGCCATGTCTGCCATGCTCCGGCCCGCTGGAGTCCCTTCAAGTCCCCTATGCCCAGCTCCCCTTTCCTCTCTCTCTCCTCCCTCCCTTTCTTGGAGACAGGGTCTCACTTCTAGCACCAGCTAGTCTGAAACTTGCTATGTGGAGCAGGCCCATTCCATACAGAGAATGGTCCGCCATTCTGTGCTGTTGGATTTGAACGCGTTTGTTAAGCTCATAGCAAACAAAGTTAGAAGAGCAAAAGCAAGCAGCAGACTGAAGCAGAAGAGAGACAGCAGACACCATCAAGTCAGGGTTTATGTGACAGAGACTCAGCAAGCAAGCGGAGGAGACGGCACCAACTCAGGACTGAAGACACCCAGCAGAAGTGACTAGGGAGGCCGGGACGACATGATGTTGCTCGGATTTCCTGATGGAGAGACAGAGCATTTTCTCCAAGGATTGGTGTCTGGCTTCTCATTCCTCCTTTAGCTATTTTTATACCATGAGATAAACAATCACCTCTGTTGGAAATGGCTTTTCTCTCCAGCTCTTCTTATGGCCACACTGTTTGAAGTTTTGATTTTATTTTATTTTTGTTGTGTATGGATGTTTTGCTTGTGTGCCTGTGCCCAAGGAGGCCAGGAGAGGGCGTCAGATTTCCTAGAACTGGAGTTACAGAGGGTTGTGACCTGCCATGGTGCTGGAAATTGGAACTTGGCTCTGTAACAGCAGCCTGTGTTAACGCTGAGCCTCAGCCCCAAGTCACCATGTTGGTTTATTTGAATTTTACATGCACACACCATGTTTTTTGTTTGTTTGGTTGGTTTGGTTTGGTGCCTGTCCTGGATCTCGCTCTGTAGACCAGGCTGGCCTTGAACTCACAGAGATCCTCCTGCCTTTGCCTCCCAAGTGCTGGGGTTAAAGGTGTGTGTCACCACCGCCCGGCCCATCACCATTTTTTTTTTTTTTTAAATACAAGTACTTGTTCTTGATTTTTTTTTCACCCTGTTACAGGGTAAAGGGGCCAGCCTGTATCCAGAACAGGGAGCTCCAGAAGAGACTTGAAATAAGATGTGAGTCTGCTCCCAGTAAGAACACAGACAGGGTGTGCCAATACCAACAGTGTCTGACAGCTGGTCTCTGAACTTCAGAGTGATCCTGCTTCTCTCATGCTGGGATTACAGTTTGTGCTGCCATGTCCAGGCCTATGGGTTTTTTTGCGGTTTTTTGAGACAAGGTTTCTCTGTGTAGCTTTGCGCCTCTCCTGGAACTCACTTGGTAGTCCAGGCTGGCCTCGAACTCACAGAGATCCGCCTGGCTCTGCCTCCCGAGTACTGGGATTAAAGGCGTGCGCCACCATCGCCCGGCGGCCTATGGGCTTTTATATTTAAACTAAGTTTTAAAAAATTCAAGGCCAGCAAGATGGCCCAATAGGTAAAGGCTGGTGATCCTCAGGACCTACATGTCAGGAGAGGGCCACTCCCACAAATGTCCTTTGATCTCCATATGCACGTCACACACACACACACACACACACACACACACACACACACACACAAATACATGTGACAATTTTTTAGTTTTATTTGTTTGTTTTTTGAGACAGGGTTTCTTTGTGTAACCCAGGCTGTCTTGGGACTCACAGAGACCCTCTAAGACTAAGAGAATACATTTGCTAGGGACAAAGTGGAACTAAAATGACCATTAGAAATGGTCATAATAGCCGGGCGGTGGTGGCGCATGCCTTTAGTCCCAGCACTCAGGAGGGAGAGGCAGGGGGAACTTTGAGGCTAGCCTGGTCTACAGAGGGCCTTCTAGGACAATCAGGGCTACACAGAGAAACCCTGTCTTGAAAAACAAAACAAAAACAACCTAAAATTAAAGACAGTTTTTATTATTTTATTTTGGTTGTGAGCCTAGCCTTCAATACCATCTCTCTAGCCCTTATTATTTTAAAAGTATGTGCATGTGTCTGTGTGTGTGGCTAGACACATGAGTTCAGGTGTTCCTGGAGGCCTTGGAACTGGAGTTATGAGTTGTTGTGAACCACTTGATGCAAGGGCTAGGAATTGAACTTGGGGCCTCTGCAAGGATGATTTGTGTCCAAAGGAATAAGGCGGAATGTAACAGAGCAGGATGCCTGATGTCCACTGGCCCTACACATGTGCACAAAGGCCACACACACAAGCACCACATACACACACACTCACATGCACACAAAAGCTGTGGTCTGGAAGGCCACGGCCCCACCACCAAGCAGCTTCCATTCTAGAAGTCTTATGTCTGCCAGGCACACAGCAACTGGTGTAACTTGGTGGGACAAAGTGATGTACTCCTTCAAGACAGGGCCTGCTGCCCAGCTGCAGAGGCAGCTGACAATGTCCAGCTGTTGGCACCTGCAGGGTCCCACCTTGGCTTTCAGCACTTCCCAGTAGCTAGTGGCTCAATGAGGGGATGGTATAGGTTTGTTCCCTCTCAATGGAGCCCCTCTGGCAGCTGACCCACGACCCGATTAAGAGTCTCATGCTCTACTGACTGAGCTCTGGGGCCTTGTATTAGGCAGTAGTCAAGTTTGCATCCTTCAACACATTTGTGTGAAGGCTCTGCCATGCAAGAGGGCTGGGCACAGGTAAGCAGCGGCTCTCAGGCCTGCCTTCCCTAACCTCTCTGCACCACAGTCCTGTGTCCATCAGCCTGCCAAGGGCATCATCACAAAAGCCATGCCTTGAGAACTTCCTAAGGAGCTGTGTGGTGGCTCTGGGCAGAGGCAGCGTGGGGAAAGCTGCTGTTCTGGTGAGCTTGGAGAGCGGGCCGGGCGGGAATACGGCATTGCCGGGCAGGAGCATGGCAGCGCGGGGCAGTCGTATGGCAGTGCATGGCAGCGCGGAGCAGGAGTACGGCATTGCCGGGCAGGAGTATGGCAGTGCGGGGCAGGCGAGGGTGTGTGCAGCTGTCTGGCTCTCTTGGGTGGGGCCTTGTGAATGTTTGGGGATAGGCAGTGGCTGTCACATGGTCTGGCTGCAGGTTTGGGAAGGAAGCCAGGAGCTGGGCCATGTGCCAGACACTGGGTTAGGGAAGCAGAACAGAACTGGGCTCTAGACAAACTTCTGCCTAGGTACCAGATGTACGGGAGAGAACGTGGTGCTTGGAAGACTTTTAAGGACTGTGGTACTGGGCGGAGAAAGGAGCCCAAGAGCATGGAGGGCTGGGCTGTTGGACTGCACGTGGATGTGTGAAGGGAGAGGTGTATGGGCTACATGACTGAGACCCTGACACCACAACTCTACAGGTCAAGCCTGAAGTTCCCCTATCCCCACGGTTTTTTTTGTTTTTGTTTTTTTCCCCCGAGACAGGGTTTCTCTGTGTAGCTTTGGAGCCTGCCCTGGAACTCTCTCTGTAGACCAGGCTGGACTCACAGAGATCCGCCTGGCTCTGCCTCCTGAGTGCTGGGATTAAAGGCGTGCGCCACTACCGCCTGGCCCCACAGGGGTAGTATGTCTTTGGGGGCTGAGGCAGAGCTCCACATCTTAGCCATCGTCCCCATACATCCTCAAAGGCCTCCCCCCCCCCCCCCCCCCCCCCCGCTTTCCTCTGAGGGAATTTACAGGGGTGATCTTCCTGTTTCTGTCACCAGTGGTCAAAGGTGGCAGGGCAAAGCAGAGAGAATGCCTGACGGCTGAGGTTCCGCCTACAGACGCTGCCCACTGGCAGCCCACAGCCTTGCTTCTTCACGCCTGTGAAGTCATACGGAAAAACAAATGCAGGACAAATGCAGAGCTGCACTGTAGCTTGGTAGTAGAAAGCTTGCTTTTGTCAGGCGTGGTGATGCTCGACTTTAATCCCAGCACTCAGAAGACAGAGGCAGGTGATCTCTGTGAATTTACGGCCAGACGGGTCCACATATCAAGTTCCAGGCCAGCCAGGGCTACAGTGAGAACTTGTCTCAAAAAAAAAAAAAAAAAAAAGACCAAGCAAGCATACTCAGTATATGTAAAGCCCTGAGCTCAATACCCAGCAAGCTCCCAAATAAAAGCATAATTAGTACAACCTAAAATGCCTTCCCTAGATGTTTACAGATGAAGCTGGGTGGTGGTGGCGGCGGCGGCGCACACATTTAATCCCGGCACTCAGGAGGCAGAGGCAGGCGGATCTCTGTGATCTTGAGGCCAGCCTGGGCTACCAAGTGAGTTCCACGACAGCCAGCTCTACACAGAGAAACCCTGTCTCAAAACAGTTAACAACGAACCAAACAAACAAACAAAAAAGATGTTTATAGATGAAATGCTATTTATTATCTGGAATTCGTTTTGAAATAACCCAGGAGGGCTGAGGGTGTAGCTAGGGTACAGCCTGTTACAGGGGTTTAGAAGATGTGAGACTCTGGCTTCAATTCTTAGGAAAAAAGGCTAAATAAGCAGGAGTACCCACCTATACTCCCAGCCCCTTGGGGTACTGAGGTAGGAGGGTTGGGACCTACGAGTACTAGCTGAAGGTCATCATCAACTTAGAACATAACTTTACGTTTTGTTTTTGTTTTTTGAGACAGGGTATCATGTAGTCCAGGCTGGCCTGAAACTCACTAGTAGTCAGGAACAATACCTAAGCATCCAAGCTCGCTTTATTGAGCTGATTTTTTCCTTTCCTTTTAAAACATCGTGGGAAAATAAACCTCATATACAAAGTGCCACCTCAGCCTCAGGAGGTAGGGGAGAGTGTGCTGACGCAGCCTTACAGGCCAGACCCCCAGCCCAGGTCCCAGAGCCCAGGCCTCCACAGCACTGGAACAAAGTGCTGTGACCACTTAGCCGGGCAGCTCCTCCTGGACTGGCTGGTCCAGGTCTCCCTGCGGCCCAGGAGTGGGCCAGCTGGGCGGCCTGGACTTCCGGGAGCGGGTCTCATACTGGCTGGCTCCTGTAGGTCTGAGCTGCCTGCCCTAGGGCAGGCACCTGAGCAAGTCCTGGCAGGTCTCAGCTTCCACCCACAGCCTGCTGAGGGATGCCCAGGTCACCGGGTCACCGAGGGAGGACGGACTGCAGAAGAGGAGCCAAGCAAAGGCTCCTTCCAGCTCTGACGGCTTAGAGAGGGAGGGCAGAGTCCTCCAAGTCCACTTGGTATCCGTCGGCCTGCCCTTTACAAGGGGTGAGGTCCTTAGTGGCCACCAACACAGCCCAAAGCTTCTGTGGGGCTGCAGCTGGCTCAGCTCCAAGGGGACAGGGGAGAAGAGGAGGGAGGGTGAGGAGTGTAGGGTGGGGGCCTCAGAGCTGTCAAGTCCCTGTATATCGCGCCAGCTCGTGCACCTGAGTGAACTTAATCTAGTGATTTGTCCTGTTTTACAAAGCCAAGAATCCAGGACTCAGAAAGATCACCAGGCGGTTCCAAAACCAGGATCCGGGGCAAGACCCACCTTTCTTCATTCTCTTCCTGGTTAGAATAGCCATGAAGTTCCTTTGGGGGCAGATGGTGTGTGGAGAGGAGCACGGCCAGCCGTCAGGCCCCGGAGGAGACCGCAGTGAGAGCAGATGGCTTCTCTCTGCCCTCCTAAGTTCTTGGTCGGTCCACCAATTAAATTGTCATTAGACAGATTAAGAGGAGGAAAACTGGGGCTGGAGTGATTAAGCACCTCCTGAGTTACAGAGGACCCGAGTTCGACTCCTAGCACCCACAACCAGGCAGTATAAAAATGCCTCTGATTCTAGCTCCTGGGGAATCCATCGTCCTCTTCTGGCCTACTTGGGCACATGAGGCACATACAATCAGGCACACATACACACAAATAATTTTTTTTTTTTTTTTGGTTTTTCAAGACAGGGTTTCTCTGTGTAGCTTTGCGCCTTTCCTGGGACTCACTTGGTAGTCCAGGCTGGCCTCGAACTCACAGAGATCCGCCTGGCTCTGCCTCCCGAGTGCTGGGATTAAAGGCGTGCGCCACCACCGCCCGGCAATATATATATATTTTTTTTTTAAAGGAGAAACTGGAGGTGTAGCTCAGTTAGTAGAGTGCTTGCCTAGCATATACAAGGCCCTGGGTTCAACCCCAGCACTTGAGAGGCAGAGGTGGGTGGATCTCTTGAGTGTGAGGTCTTCTGGCCACATAGTATGTTCAAGTCCAGCCTGGGGTGCATGAGACCTCCACTTGGAAAAAAAAAGAAAAGAAAAGAAAAACTGCCAGGTGTGGTGGTGCTTACATGTAATCCCAGCACTTGGGAGAGAGAGGCAGGTGGATCTCTGTGAGTTCGAGGTCAGTCTATTCTATATAGTGAGTTCTAGGACAGCCAAGGCTATGCAGAGAGACCCTGCCTCAAACAAACAGACAGACAGACAAACAAAAGGAGAAAAACTGTATATCCTTACAAACAGTTGGTGCTACAGAAAAGAATGTGGGCTCTCGGCTCCTGGGATGGAAGGATGGGTATGGACAAATTCAGGAAGGTGAATGGAGGAGCTTCGTGGTGAATCAACGTTGTCTTGTTAGATACAGAAGCCGGACATGGAGGCTCACACCTGTACTCACAGCACTACAGAGGCAGGCAGGGTTGTGAGTTCCAGGTCAACCTGGGCTAGATAACCAGACCCCGTGTCAGAAATTAAAAACAGGGCCGTCCAGCTTGTTCACGGAGTCAGGAGGCTCCCCTCT